>NC_064669.1:59033-366533 GCF_943734685.1 Anopheles coluzzii | reverse complement strand
GTAATCTTGATGATCTCCTGCCGGCGCGCCTTACAGTCATCGTCCTCGACCGTGGTGCTGGAGGAGTCGGTCGACTCCTTCACCTGCGAGCCGTCGCCCTTCTTTGCGATCATGCTCTTGCTGGAGAAGTTGCGGGTCGCCAGCATGGTGGTGAGGATCGCACCCTTCAGCTTGCGGCGTGCGTTGAACTTCTTCAAGCAGTCGACCGTCTCCTGTCGGTGGACGACCGAGGCGACGCGCTCGCGCTGGCAGATCCACGGGTGCTTCAGGGCATCGGCGGCCGAGATGCGCTTGTACGGGTTCACTGTTAACATCTGGTTGATCAGGCTTTTCGCCTCGGGCGTCACCGTGTCCCATTCCGGCGACGGGTAGTCGTACGTGCCCGCCTTAATCTGCACGTATAGCCGGTGCTGATCCTCGTCCCAGAACGGCGGGTAGCCGACGAGCAGGATGTACAGGATGACGCCACACGCCCAGATGTCGACCGCCTTCCCGTACGGCTCCTTTTTCAGCACCTCCGGCGAGAGGTAGCCGGGCGTGCCGGCGAACCCGAACCACGCCTGCTGGTCGCCCTGCACCTCGATCGCCAGCCCGAAGTCGGCCAGCTTCACTGCCGCACCCTTCGCCTTGCTCGCCAGCAACAGGTTCTCCGGCTTCAGGTCCCGATGGACGACACCGTTCTGATGGCAGTGGTTCACTGACTCTAGGATCTGCTGTATGCAGTGGGACGCGTCCGCCTCCGAGTAGAACTCGCGCGCGACGATGTCCTCGAACAGCTCGCCCCCGGTCACGAGATCGAACACTAGGTAGTGGAAGTTCTCCTCCTGGATGCTGTCGTGCAAGCGTACGATGTTCGGATGCTGTAGCTTTCTGCATATCCGGGCCTCCCGCTCGAGCTTCTGGAAGTCGCGCGACGTCAGCTTCTTCGTGTTGATGATCTTCGCCGCAAACTCGAACCCGGTCGACTTCTGCACGCACCGCTTCACGATCGAGAAGGCGCCCTTGCCGAGCTCCTCCTTCAGCTCGTAGTTGTCGGAGAAGCGTGTGCACGCTGGCTGGGCCGCCATGTTGGTCACTGGGTTGTAGGTGATGGTGGGGGGGACGGGTGGTGGTGCGGATTGGACGAAATCAACCGTACGATCGATTGTTCTCACTCACTGTTTTACTCTCGTTACTCGTTATCTTCTCGCTTTCTCTCTCTCTCTTTCTCTCTCTCTCTCTTTCCTTTTTCTCTCTTTCTATCTCTTTCTTTCTCTCCCTTTCCCTTTTTATCTCGTACACATACAAACAAACACGCACTGTACCACCGCACTGTAGCGGATGGGAAGCGAAATAGCCCAGTTGGGTAATTCCTCGGCAAATGGACGACACACTACGCAGCAAGCAGAGTTCCGCTTCCGTACGTAACACCCGCTTACTGGGATATCTCGGTATCTCTAACACCGTCCAGAGCACAGAATGTTGACCTGCGTGAACGTGTAGGACTTCACCCGCACACCGTAGCACCTGTTATTGTTGCCTTCGGGCAACCTTAACAAATCTAGCCTCACTCGTACCCTTAACTCCTACCCCTTTGTTTGCTCTATTGCTTTCCTCTCTTCCTTCGTCACGCGGCGCTTGTGGGGTGGGTCGCTTGAATTCGCGCTAGTTTGATTCTGATCTGTTGATTGATTGGTTCGTGTGGCGCTGTTCTGACGGTGACTCCTCACTGACACATGAGTCGCGCGCTGCGGCGTGATGAGTACGATTGCTGAATCGTGAGTTGTCCGGTCTTGGATGCTGAGCGTTCCTGCTGCTGTAGCACCTTGCCAAACATGATACTGTATAGCTGTCAAACTGGCGTCGCTCTGCTAGCACACCTATTGCCACGTTCGCGCACCACAATTGGCCTCGAGAATGGGGGCTGCTAGTTGCTGGTGGGTCGGTTTTATTTCCACTTCCGAATCTGAATCACACTGAACGCTGCTGAAATGGACAAGCAAACGAAAAACGGCGAGTTGTATTAGAAATTATGCAACGAGAAGTGTACAGGGTGCGCATTGGCGGACATATATTGGTAGACCAGCGATGCCAAACTCAGTTGACTACGGAGGGCCAAAACGCTGCATAAAATAGTGACTAGTAAACAGTTATGGACGTTAGAATGATCTACATTTAATGGGGATGATATATTTGTCGATACAATCACATTTACCATCGAGTTGAGCGCTACGCACGCTTGCAAATATATAAAAAAAACATATAAGAAATCAAATTGTGCTTGATTTATTTCTCAAGGAATTGCGGGCCACATCGAATGGTCTCGAGGACGTCAGACTTACGGTACTTTATCTCTGTTGTTAACCATTCACCAGCGGTTTTATTAGCTAATCGTTCAAATCAAAAGGATTCTAATGACAAAGTGGTTGCTGAACTATAGCAACTTTTCATTTACCTCAAGCGTTATCTCCCACAGGTAAGATCTTTACTATAGAGGGAATTGTGATTCGCTTGGTTACGTGAAGTATATAATATAAATTCCTTATAAAGCTAATAGCCGATCGTGCTGGAACCACTTTTTTACACGAGAAGACGTGAATCGCCATCAAATCTAAGGGGGGACTGGTGGCTGTAAGACACCATACAGTCGGACGCGAAATAATGGTCCATGGTGCGTACTTCTTCAATGCTTTTGTCCTACACACCCACACACAAAGAGGTTATCGTTGTCCGCCAGTGAACAAGAAGAGATAGCTAGTTTTATTGATTTGTGGATAGCCCATTCGCCCAGCAGTCAAGTCCACCAAATCCTCTACTGCTCCAGAGCCAATCGATTCGATATCAAAAGGTAACAGCACACTTTGAGCAAAGTATAAATGACAGGCCATATAAATTGATCCCCGCAATTTTACCCCGCCAGGTTGCTGTACCCCCTCACTCCCCCCCCCCCACCTCCCGCCCACCCACCCCCTGGCCCAAGGAAAAAGCAATACAGAGTGGTAAACCAAATCTCATCCTAATCGCAAAGAATTCGATTCGTCTGTCTGAACACACAGCAGGGGCGGCAGTCTGAACTTTCCGCTCAACATTTTTTTTTATACGAATAAATGATTGCTTCCCCACTTCATCCTCATCTCTCGCTCTACCTCTCAACTCCCCAAGCAGCGAAGAGGTGCCATGTTTTATGCTTCTCGGGAAGGACCTGCTGGGTTGGGAATGGTTGGGGCAGTCGTCAACGTCAACCGCAGAAGTGCATCACAACAACGGGACATGTACGTGCGTTGAGGATATTCTGCGGGGATGTGAGGACGAGAGGCTCCAACAGCGACCATATGGTAAGCTTCTAAGCGCCTGGAAAAGCTCAGGGCACACTCATACACTAACACAGACACTAACATAGCAGTAAATCTATATGTCCGTTTCTTCCATCGCAGCAGTGGACGATCAATGGCGAACCACCTGCGGTAGGGTAGTCGGTGGTTTCGCTTTATTAAATTATTCACCCAATACCAATACACCCACTCGCACAGCAGCAGCAATACACACCTACACCTGGGGGAGCGCGCGTGTGCCTCCGGATCCTGTGCTTTGCGGGATACGAAATTCGATTACCTGACATTCGCGTGCACGAGCGACAGGTGGTGGTGGCGGCAACAGAGCGGGAGCTGCTCGGTACAAAAACAAATGCCGACGGTCGTCGATGGGCAATCAGCGATGTTCGGCAATCAATCAATACCAATCCGATGCAGACACGCAAGCACGGCGCAACAAAGCGAAAGAGCGGAGCGGAGCGAGCGAGAGAGAAGAATGAAATGATTTTCGTACACTACAGGGAAAACCCAGCCATACACCAAGAGATGGATAGCAGGCGCTAGAGTAAAGGATGTGTCAGCGAAGGTGACGCGCGGAGCACATTGACAGTTGTGTCACAAACACGGCCAGTCTACACACACACACACAGTAACACATTCACACCAGCCGAGAGTCGAGGCCCATCGAGGCCTGAGCAGCGCAATCTGAGGGTTTTGTTGATGGGTAATCTTTCTGTGCGCAGTGATGCGGCTGCGTGGAAGGGTGAGAGAGTGTTGTTGAGTCGTGAGCACAAGCCATAAATATGCGAACGGTGGTTACAACAACGGGAAGTATCGTGTGGGAGCGCGTGCGAGGAAAACCCCTCATTTTCCCAACGGCGAGGACGACCACAGAATACACCACACAACAGCAATCGGTGGTTGGCCTGGGAGAAAAAGGGGAAGCGAAAGAAGAAGCAGCGCACGGAAAGCAACAAGCACGGTTCTTCTTTGCAACCCGATTTTGACACCGTAAATTTAGCGGAGAAGCGCACTCTGGATGTATTTTTATACTTTTGCTCAGGCCGACACACAAACCTTTCTAGCATCAAACTGCCCGACAGAACACACCGAGACAGGCAACACACACAGCAACCGACCAGTTCGCCCGAAAGGAGAACCGCGTATTGAGCTGCTGGGAGGATAGAGAGCGAGAGCGCGAGCGTTTGAAAAACTCAAGCTCCTAGGAACGTTTTTTTTTTTTTCGGTTGGTATTTTGAGTGGAACCATACACACAAAACTCTCTCTCACACACACACACACACCAAAAAAGGGCACCACTTGCACACACGTATATAGCTATCTACGCGTACCCAAGCAACTAACCCTCGTACTTGTACAACTGTATTGCTCATGCGTATTGTACGCTTCGTGCTGTGTCCCTACTACACAGATCTCCTCCCCTGCATGGGAAGTTGGTACTGCAACACACGGGGATTACACCTTCTTCGATCGCAGATATCCATATTCTTCAGCCATGTCCGTTAATATGCACGCGAGAAATAAAGAGAGAGAAAAATAGAGAGACATAGACAGAGAGAGAGAGAGAGAGAGAGAGAGAGAGAGAGAGAGAGAGAGAGAGAGGGAAAGAGAGGGAGAGGGAGAGAGAGAGAGCGAGAGATGGAGACGATCGAACTGCTGAGATGTAACAATAGATTCAAAGGGATAACCAGTTACTGATAATCAAATCATCATTCATCATTATCATCATCATCATCATCAACATTGGGGCTATATATTTTCGAGCGTAGATACCTACTCTCTATGTGTTCCCCGGGTACATTCACCAGCAACAGCAGCAGTCACCTGATACCCGGTGACGGAGATCCCCGAAATTCCCAAGGTAGTTACATTGTTTCGTTTTTTTTTTTTATTAAGAGATCTTCCACGCGAAGTAAAGCATGTCACATAAGCGAGAAGCGCGGCACCATTTACAATTGGATCGAAATTTGTCCATGATCGATTCCGAAGATTAGAATCGCAAAAAAGGTGGAAACGGTGAGGTACTGCTGTGCGATGGCGCCACCACCATTAGAGCGTGTTGTCGCGGTGCTCGAATGTTACTTCGGGCTCGTATGGATATCCGGCACGCACCCCGACGACGTCTCTGTGGCCCGACGGATATGTGTGGTCGTAGTACCTTTTTTCCGGATTCGGATCGATTTTCTGTGCCTGCACCTGTCTCTCGCTCTCGAATGGTTTTGTTTCAACTTTGCAGATCCACACACACACACACACACACACACACACACACACACACACACACACACACACACACACACACACACACACACACACATATATATATATATATATATACAAACACATACACACACATACACACACGCACGCACACACACACATCTATATAGTGTATCATGCAAATTTGCTCGACCGACAAACTTTTGGGAGCATCCCTTCTTTGTTTCGGTCTCCTAAAGCCACACTGCCCATCCCTTCCACGCACTAGTACTGCTCCCGAACTTTCAAAATCAGAAGCATCGAACACACGACTTGAAAACCTGCTGAAGTTATAACTAAGGAAATAACGATACGCTTCTCCATGCTTTGGTGGCGTCCATCCATACCGAGGCTATAAGTGCTCCAGGCGCCCGTCACCATCCTCTTTCCGGGCAGATGTATTTCTGGCACTTTTGGTACATGGGATACAAAATATCTCCACTTCACTGCATATCCCCCCCCCCCCCCCAATCCCTGAGTCCTTTTGTCAGCGAAAGCTACAACGGAGTCCCCGGACCGGACACTTGGGCGGAAATTGAAAAATGGCCCCCGTGTTCCGTGACCGGGCGATTTTCGATTACTTACAACAATAGGCGCTGGAACGATAGGCCTAGCTCAGCGAGTCGGCCTGCAGCCAATCCCCAGTCACCCGGCAGAGCGTCGATTGCACAACTGCTGCTAGGGCCCCGCTAATCGTACCGCCGTGACCGTGTGCTCGAGAATGGCGCTGCTCTATTTGCCCGGAAAACGCGCGACGCAAATCACACAGGTGTCTTTTTCTGTAAATCTTCTCCTGCATCTTTGTTCATCGGAAGAGCAGAGAAAAAGTGTGTGTGTGTGTATAAGAGAGAGAGAGAGCAAGAGAGAGAGAGAGAGAGAGAGAGAGAGAGAACGAGAGAAGAAGAGCGAGCGAGCGAGAGAGATTTACATGAAGCACAAGAGAGCGAATATAGCATTACACCCAATTTCTTGTCAGGAATGTAGGGGGAGGCACGGAACACGCCGCTCGTCAGATATGTCCGACCTGTCCGACACACTCTTCATGGAAAATGGATCCAATTGGTACGTTTAGCATTGGCTTCATTTCCAGCTATTGTGCTGCTTCATCTATCTGTTGTGTATCAAATACCTTCAGCGAAACTCACAGATGAGTGGATGAGTATTTATAATGTGGAGGGTGGGTGGTTTTGAACCAACATTCGACTGATCGACTCGCCGACTTCTCCCCAAGCAAGCGCCAATCTCTCTTGGAGGTGTGTCCCGAAAGTCGACACACACACACACACACACATATATATACACAGAAAATAAACTTTCAAAGCGAAGTTGCTTCGTCCTTTTTCGCCCTTTTCATCGATCTCCTACTAGACCGCCATGCATAAGTAACGAAATTGGCATGACATTTCGGACCAACCAAGTGCAGAAAAACAGAGCCAAGTAGTAACGAAACTAGCTCTATATGCGCACACGGTTCGCCCCTCTTCTGATTGGCTTACCTTCTTCTAACCGCATGCATCATTAATTATACAATCATCATTTTAGATTAAACCACTCTGGAGCTTCCCGGGGTAGCGCCTTGTACCTTCGCTATATCGCTCTATGCGGTACCCCTGCTGTCTCTGTGTGTACGGCGTTTGCTCTTCGAAGGTTATCCGTAGCAGCTTTTACAGCCTTTTCTCGAGCGCACACATACACACACACACACGTACAACAACACGAACATATACTAAAGTGCATTATGGGCCATCAAAACCGAAAACCCCTCGAAAGGATCCACTGGTACTCGTCGTTGACTTGACATGGGGGACTCGCTTTTCTCCAACCTCCTCCCTCACCCCACCATATATCGATTGAAGCACACACTCAGCACGCTTCGGGTCGACTGGCTTTTTGTCCCGAAGGTCTTTTGCCTCGCACAAACCACCAGACCAACGATGGTTGCTTCCGTCGAAACTGCGCGTAAAATAAGGCACTAGATGCGATACACACCACCAGCCCGAGGAGCAGAAGAAGGTACATGACGACACGACGACCTGAAAGCCTGAGCGAGGGCCTCTCCACTCACACACACACATACACACACATACACTTTGCCGTTAAGTACCCGGGGCCAATGTAGTGCCACACCAGGACACCGGGCGCCCGCAATTCGAATGCTCGCGCGTCTGGGGTATCTATATACAGTCATTATCCGATATACGCTATCGTACGGGACCGAGCGCAATAGCGTATCTCGAGTTTTCGCGTATAGCGGATTCCTATAGAAAAATAGTTTACACTACCTGTTCAAGGGTTGAAATATAGCGTCACAGAGTTTTGCATTGAAGTTTTTTGTTATAAAATAGGTATCTTTTGCACAAATTTAATGCAAAATGCATTAAGAACACTAAGGAAACTCAAAAAGAGCATAAAATATTTAAAAAAAATAAAATATTTGCAAAAAACACATGGAGCTGTCAAATTTAGAGGAATCGCGTACTGCGAATTCGCGTATATCGAGTATCGCGTACTGCGGATAATTGCTGTAATGATTTTCTAACTCCCATACAAAGAGCAGGATTGTTGTTGTGTTGTATACGGCACTTTGACACTTGGTGTGAGGTGCCTGGCGGTTTACACTCGATGATCGGATCCAGAGGGGATACGGGCACGATACAACAATCCCAAGTAACAAAGCAATAATGGAATATTTTACTTTTTTTTTTTTGAATGATTCAGTTTGTCGGGCCAGCTAGTAATATATAAGTAGTTACGGCACATTACTCGCCCTCCCCTGCCCTCTTATGACGGTAGGGCTTCCATTGCACAACGGGTGCGATTAGTGGTTGTGCCCGCGATACGATGGATTCCCCTTCCCCCTCCTCATCTCAGCACCAAAAGGGGTTAGAGGACGTACACACCCGCGCAAGTGGTTCCGTCGGACGATGTACTACTTTTATGCTCTTTTTTGCGCAAAAAAAAGCAAAAAAAGAAGCACCATTACCACTCTCGTTTTGTGACAGTGACACTTACAGAAGTGAGGAGGGAGGGGGGGGGGAGGCTAATACAGCGGTATGTGAATGTGGTCGAGGAAACACTTAGCGAGCGGATAGTAACAATGGCACGAAGCTGCTTCAGATGAATCCTTCAACCGCGACTAACGCTGTAATGTCTTCCTGAGCACATTTTCCAACCGACGACCGGCTCTACCACTGGGTCTGCAACGTTCCTACTGCACACCGATGATTGATGCTTGAAATGATGCTCTCGCTTGGTTTTTGATTTTTTTGTTTTTAATTTCGTTGCACTGCATTGGCATGTGATCTGGTGCTTTTGATGGTTGTGTTAGCACGACTACTGGGTACATCCGGCAAGATATCCGGGCCTGGAATGCTGGAATACGACAGTTTGCGGGTGTAAACCGTTTCCCCAAATACGACAGAAGACATACCCCAATTACACCAACAAGTCAAGCTAGCCCAGCACAGTAGACACATGCAAACAGTCATGCGAGTCGGTATACATCGGACATTTTGCTACACCTTTTGTGTTGTGGAGCTTCAACTCATGCACCTGCCATGACCAACGGGTGGAAAGCGTCAGTGCGAGTGTGAGACTACAGTTCTAGCTAGGAATAAATGTAACACTGGAAACTAAATAGAGGATGGAGTGTTTGTTAAAAGGACAAGGCTAAAAGTTGAAAGTATCCAGCAACAACAACCCTCCTCTGCGCTAAACTGAACGGTGGGGAGCGTTGAATGCAGGCAGGATCTTCCTTCCTGGGACAACGCTGTCAAACTAATTTGAACATGCAGTATATAGTTATTTACTTGCGAGATGCGATGATGCTTGATAATGGTGATTTTTTCGCTCGTGATACAACCTAACTGAGCATCGAATTGCGAACTTTTCAAACACTTGGCGATATAAAATAAACTAATTGGTTGCGCAGAGGATTGAAGCCCGCACTGAAAGACACCCCGAAGGATCCCAAGTTTGACATCTCTGTTCTCAGGCGATCGACCACGGGCACTGCAATAGCTTTTGGTGGGTTTCGTAGCGCACTACCTGGACCCTATCTGTATGTGTGTTTGCGCGCATGTGTGTGTGTGTGTGTGTATGCTCAACAAGAAGACGGAGGAGGACTCGCGGTGGCAATCCCAAATCCTGCGATGCACCATGTCGGTGGGGCAGGGGGCGCGCTCTGTGCAAAAGAGCTGCGTACTTGAAGTTCGAAAACCACACTAGTATTGGTGTGCGAAAGTAATACGAATGTGTGTTTATAGGCGCGGCGGCCCTCTTGTCCGGGAGAGACGATGAAGGGAGCGTGCACACTCCGCAGTTTGACTGCGGGAGGAGGTGTTTGGGCCAATTGTTAAAAGCAAAAGAAAAGCGCAGCCAGTTGAAGATGACAAGGCGGGTTTTTAGGACATCTCGGCGCTACCTCCCACACCCCCTTTCGACACAGAGAAACGCAGTGCCAGCGACGAGACATTCGAGAGCGACGACATTGGGATCTCCTCCGACCGGAGTTTATCGGTTTGGTAATAAAAGAAGAAAAAAAAAGACTAGTTCAACGGAAAACGCGTACACGCACGGGGACGGGCGTAATGTTGAAAGCGAAAAAAACACACACACACACACACACACACACACACACAGCGAGAGTGCAGTGGAGAACGGACACGCGGAGAGAATGTGGGGTGGTGGCGGATTTTCACCTAGGCGACGGGGACGTGCCTGCTGCAAAGGTTCCGGTTGCGCATGCCCGTGGAAGATGCGCACTGCCCCGTAATACGCGGGACACCGCACACACACACACACACACACACGTCCGCGAGGGGATGTAGGAAGGCGAGCTGCGACTCGACGAATCGAGAGGGGTGTTTGGGGGGTAGCTTGGGAGGGTTGTTCTGTTCGTTCTGTGCCATACGTACAAAAATAAAGCACACGGGGCGTCGTTTCTTTTCTTTTTGTGGGCCAGAAATTAGGTTCGTAATTAGGGTCTGCGCCTCCATCTTCCCCTTTCCCTTGCCACTCATCTTTCTCTGTCTTTATCTCTCTTTTTTTCTCTCTCTCTCTCTCTCTCTCTGTCTCTCTCTTTTTGTGCTATCTGAGGGATTACCATTGTCCCAGGCAACAACAACAACAACAACAACCAGAGCAGTAAAAATCGCTTCCACAGTCTGAAATCGCTGCAAAAAGCCCCCTACCCCGCATTTGATAGTACAAATTGCCCATTGGGGGGGTGTGTGTGTGTGAGAGAGAGAGAGAGAGAGAGAGAGAGAAAGAGAGAGAGAGAGAGAGAGAGAGAGAGAGAGAGAAAGAGAGATAGCGCGCATTGGGCCAATGGGGGCTGGCTGGACATTCCGGAACTCTCTGAACGACCCCTGGCGATCCCTCCCGTCCCACTGCATCACCCTGTACGTTTGCTGGTGTGTCTCCTCAGACAACACAGATGTTGTTCACGCTTTCGTGTTGCTGCTTTGCATGCTGCAGTGCTACTACCTCTATTCGGCACACACGCACACACACGCATACATCTCGGAACGTCCCTGTGCACCTGGGAGGGGGTGGGGGGTGGGGGGCTGTTCGGTCGCGCATTTATGCACGCAGTTTCACTGTATAAATAGCCATATTTCGAACGTTAGCAGGGAACCGATCGGTGGGGGCGGGGAGGGGCAGCTCCTCAACGATAGCGTGGTAGAGGGGTGGGAAGGTAGGTGTATGGCGAAGAATATTGTTGGATATTTATAACGCGCACAGTCAAAACTGGTGCAGCAGAGCACGGTCCGGTGTCGCTGCCCGCTGTTGCAAGGACCAAATTTTATGCACACACACTCTCACACACACACATAAACGCAGCAAAGCGGGACTCCCCAGGAAGGCACGCGCACGCGTTTGTGTGTGTGTGTGTGAGAAGAAAAGGAAAAAGTTTTGGAACAAGGAGTCGAGACCGCGATGGTAAGGAACAGTAGTCAGTCCTGGCGGGTCGGGACAGTCAAGGGCTACTTACGGGTTTTCTTCCTGTTTCGCTTTGTTTTGTTAGCACATTCGTGATTTTCCGTGCCGCTTCCCGACAACGAACGGCGCCGCAGCTGCACCACTCCCTTTTTCTGCACGCGCGCAGCTCACCAGGTGGTCGTCGACCGCGAATTGTTTGCGGCCATTGACAGGCGGATGACAGGCGCACGCACGCACGCACGGTACGGCGGCAGCATCAGGTTGATGGATGAGCGGGTGTAGGGGGTGGGGGAAGGTGTGTCGGCTGTCTTGGCGGCTGCTGCTTTAGGCACTGCCCCTGGACACCACTGGTTGGGTAGCCCCACGCGAGCGCGCGCACGTATAGCAGCAATCCGAGAGCAGGCGGCGAACCCTACAGGGGGCGCCGCTGGTGGATCGACCCACACTACGCACGCCAAAAGGATCCGGCACACACACACAGACAGGCGCGCGCGCGCGCACACACACTCGCACACTCACACGAACGCTCAGACACACACACACACACACTGCTGTGAAAATGCCGAAAACGCGAATTCGTGTGGTGAGTTTTGCAGTTATTAGCCCGGGATTTTGTGACCGCTGTTGCTGTTGATTCGGGGGGCGGGGCGGGGAACAGGTTGGGTGCGTTGGGTGGGCTATTTTTACTGAGCGACCCTCGCGACTTTGGGCGGGTTGGTTGGTTGTGTCAACCGTTTTCGAAAAACCACTAAGCGCGGTGTGCTGCGTTCTGTGCAAGCGAAACTGCAATGACTTCAAGACGGTTCTGAGAGCACCGGAGTACCCCCGTCCGACGCGTCGTTCTCTCGAGTGGTCTCCCCGCACAGAGCCACACTCACTCACTTACGCACCCAGCGATAGCTCTTAACTCTCTCTCTCTCTCTCTCTCTCTCTCTCTCTCCCTCTCTCTCTCTCTCTCTCGTGGAAAACTCTCGTTGGCCCTCTCGCAAAAGAGAGGGAAAGAGAGAAAAAGAGAGTGTATAAAAAGAAAGAAAGAGAAAGAGAGAGGGAGCGAGAGAGAGAGAGAGAGAGAGAGAGAGAGAGAGAGAGAGGACATAAAGAGAGCAAAATGTGTGTAGACACGCGCTCGCCGCTAATACGCGCCCTCAGGGAAAATCTCCGGGAACTCCAAAAAAATCTAACCTCCCCCTCTTCCCATCCCCCATAACTTCAGCAGTTCGGGACACTAACATCGACGGTAAGGTTTTCTTTGCATGTGTTTTTCCACTTCAAGGATGTGCGTGTGTGTGTGTGTGTCCCTTGAACGGTGGGAGAATCTCCTTACAAACCCCCCCCCCCTCCCTCTCCCCTTCATCATATGCTTTCGCTTGATTGCTGCGTGAACTTATGCTTTCCCGCAATTCTTCAAACTGTAACAACCGCACAGAGAACCTTCTCCGCCTCTTTGCCGTAGGGTTTACCCCCACTCCTCCGCTGTGGGGTTGCCTCCCAAACTAACCTCCTTTTCGCCGACACATCGGCCACTATCGGAGATAACGCCAAAAAACCCCTTGATAAAGGGGGTTACAATCGACACTGGCGAGTGAAAAGCTGGACAAAGGGATGGAGCTGTCCCCCCCCCCCCCCCACACACACACACACACACACACACACACACACACACACACACACACACACACACACGCACACATCACAAGCAGAGGACAGGGGAAAGGGCAAAGGACAGGGTAGCTCCACCACTATCGATCATTGTTACCCTCGGTTGTGTATGTGTGTGTGTGCTAAAGTGTGTGTGAATAGCGTTATTATCGAGGGTCATACTTTATAGATTTCAGAACTGTGTGGAAGAACAATCGTGAGGATCTCTTCCTTTTTGGAGTAGAAATTTTACATTTCATCTGTCTGTATGTTTGTGTGTGTGTGTAACTGGAACACGGCCAAAAGGAGACAAGGACAAAGCTCGCTGGTGTGTGTGTCTCTGTATGTCTGCCAGCCATAGCTCGTGACAGAGACACTCTCTCTCCTCTTCCCCCCCCCCCCCCCCCTTCCATCCGTCTCTCTCACTCAGCCCTCATTGCACATGCAATATAGGGGTTTCCAGGGGTTTTCATAGTTGTGGGACCCTTCCTTGACTCTTTCCTATGGGAAGTGAACTTCATATGGTGGAAATTGGACTCTATGGCATCCTAGTTACACAGGCTACTTGGAAATTCCTATTGGATTTGTCCAACAAGCGTGGAGTAGAGTCCAATTCACATTACATTTCACACTACAGTTCATCCCACTTGAGAAAGAATCAATAAAGTGTCTCACAGCTATGAGAACTCCTGGAAAACCCTGTAAAACGAAGGATACATGCACACGCGCCGCTTCCTTCGTGCCCAGCCAATACTGCGTTTTTTACTTGCATGCGTGCATGCGTACGTGTGCACGTGTGTGTGTGTGTTCGAGAGAGAGACAGAGACAGAGTGAGATAAAGAGAGAAAGAGAGAGAGAGAGAGAGAGACAGAGAGAGAGGGAGAAGGGTACGTTTTTCGCTAAAGCCTTGAGAAGATGACATCCACAAAACAGTCCTGGGAGTTGGCACCATATAACGCCCCCCCCCCCCTCCCGACACACACACGTACACACACACAGTAAGAATAAAGATATGAGGCACACACATAATAAAACAACTTTCCTCTATTGACCTCTTTCAATCTTCCACCCCTCGCATTCCACACTCCCTCCAAACCCACTCCGAAGAACAATAAAATCACACACGCACACGAAACGCACCTTTCCTCGGTGGAAAACCGAAACACTTCTTTCGCAGGACCCTTTCGCTGCAGGCAAGCCTGTTCGGGGGCGGCGGGATACTGGAGAACACCTGTGGGGCACGGAAGGGGAAGGTGTGGGTGGACGGGTTGACACAGCCCGTGGCGGGTGCGTCCTGGTGCTTTCCGCGTTACTTTCGTGTGCTGGGGCCCGACCGCAGGAAGAAGAGGCAGGAAAAAAAGAGGTAATCACATACACGCGCAAACACACAAGTTGACTGTTGACTGCTGTTGCTACTGCTGGGTGCGTTTGTTGCTCGGTTTGCTGTTTGCTGACTGGTGTCCGCTTGGTGGTTTTTGCCGTCCCAGCTACCGATAACACTAAACAACGCCAGTTGGGTTTTTCGCGTGTACGGGTACGGGTTGCCGCCGTGCGATTGATTCCTCCTGCGTTCACGGACAAGCGCGCACAAACACACACACGTAGGAAACTATCACCCGACCAAACGACCGAGAGTATATCTGATATGAGGCAGCCCGAGCCGAGCTCGAACGGACGTGCGCCGCGCTACCACGCTCCATCGCCACGCTTTCCCAGGCACGGAGGCAGCTGTCCCGCTCGCACGTTTGGCCAACACCGGCCACCGGTTCTCCTTTCTATTGTCACGGGGAACGGCCATTCCGTTTCCCACAGAGAGAGAAAGAGAGAGAAAGAGAGAGAGAGAGAGAGAGAGAGAGAGAGAGAGAGAGGCGAAAAGCGGAGATCGAGTTTTTCCGCGACCCAGAACTCACGACTCTCGTCAGTTTTCCCCACTTCTCCACGACAGAGAGAGAGAGAGAGTAAGCGTGGCACGAGAGATTCAATGTTGAGCGCGAAACACACCCCAGGTGAACTTCCGCTCTCGGGCGAGAGTGTAAAAGAGAGAGAGAGAGAGAGAGAGAGAAAGAGAGAGAGAGACCAGAAGAGCGACATCTGTGTGGAAAAACTGGTACACCCTGTGTTGGACCCGATAATGGGCCCCATAGCCAACCCTCGCCTTACCAACACCCCCCTCCAAATGGTCCTTTAAGCTCATTCTCACTCTCTGTTCCTCTTTCTCTCTATCTCTGATTCTTTTGAGGATTCCCTTCGTCCAGCGCTTCATTTTCCTTTACTACAGCTCTTTATCTCTCTCTATCTCTCTCTCTAGATGTGAACAGAACGTAGTGGGAAAAACCTCTCGCGATAATATCTTTGCAGTGCATTTTCCGCACCGCATAATCTATTCTCGCGTTCTCTCGCTCGCTCGCTCACCCTCCGACGAATGGGAAAACTCAAGTGGCTCTAATAACGTGAATTAGTGAACAAATGAACGACGAGGGAAGAGGGAGAATACAATTTGATGATGTGTCTGTGTGTGTGTGTGTTTATGTGTGTGTGCAGGGGTTGCGGGGTATAGAATGATAGATTAAAGGGAGGATGCGTACACACGGCGGGCATTGATTTCAATCATTATTTTTCCGATGAAACATTTCGCCACCTCTGGGCAGACCTTTGTGCGCGGCTGGCAACAGCCGACGTTTGGCCCTCCTAAACACCCTCCTCATATAATCCCACCCCCTGTTGGGGGCGATTGTTTGTTTTTCGCCTTTGTTGTGACCGTCCGTCGATGGCGCTTCGATTAGAAAGGTTTTTTTTTGTCTTCGTCTTTGCTCAAATCCCTCTCCAATCTTACACCAGGCGCATACAAGGCGCAAGTCCAAATAGCCCCACCATCCCTGTCTCTATATTGCACCCTCTTTTCAAACTTCGCTTTGTTGAGCAATTTGCGTTTGCATGTAATGCTGACCTTTTTTCTGCTGCTAATAATGTCACCGCGCGCCAGAAAAAGATGGCGCGTGGACGGGCAAACAGTTCAGAGATCCGTAGTCTCCCAACTGGGACAAAAATATACTATTTGGATGGAGGTTTTTTTTTGCGGACTATCCCTCTATATTTCTCTCGCTCCTTATGTGTCTCTCTCTCCTAACGCTCTCTTCCATTCGATTTTCCCTCTCTTAGTTGAATATTTCCTACACAACCAGAACAAAAAAACTCAGCTAAAATGATAACATTCGTGGGGCACCTTCCCTTCTCGAGCGCTACTGAAATATAAAGAAATTGACCAACATTTGAGATTTTCAAACGGCACACTTCGGGGCGGGACATGCGGTGCTGGGCCCGGTAATGCTCTGCTCTGCCATTTGCCCACGAGAAAAAAAACAACCCTTTTCACGTCCCACTGGCGGGCAGGGTTCGAAATTCGAGTGCATTTCCGACGGAATTTCGAGCGTGCGCGTGCGTTACAAGCATAACGCGGAAAGAAGACCACTCGTTGCATTCATGGAAAGTAAAAGAATTCCCGGCCATACGAGAAAATGTTGAGTGCATGAAACTTTCTCAGAACGATTGCTCCTGGTGTTACGCTTAATACCAATCAAAGGTCCTCGGAGGCATCGGGATGCAATCGAAGATTCGTGCAACGGCGACATTTAAATGCCACTTCCATCGCCGCCGATGAGCACACCGGCAGCAGCAAAGCTAAATCCAACTACCTTCGGAATGGGTTGTGACACCGTTTGCCTAATCGGATCGGCGACGGGTTTGCGCTTAGTACACACGCAAGTGTCTTAAGAAGCCAAGTGTCTGCACGAAACGCTTCCTTCGTAGTGTTGGCGCGTGTTACAGTAGATGGCGCTGTGCTGCATTACAGGGCTACAGGTACATCGTTGACGGGGAAAGTAGGCTAAGTAATAGCAAAATTAAGACACAGATCGGTTGAGAATATGGATGAATATAACAGTAATTCTCGGACAAAGTTAATTAGTTAAGATATTGTAACTAAAAATACTGTAAGCAGAAAAACTCCATCTACGGCCACAAAGATCGCCATGGGTTAAGGAGACCGGGTAATAAGCACTGCCATTGACCGCTGCTGTGGCTGTGGAAGAATTTTTCGACGCCTTTTCTTCGACGACAAAGTAGCCTTTCTATGTCTTCTGAATTGTTCAATTGCCTTGCTTATTTTTCCTTTCAAACATAAAAGGGGCTAGCCGTGTGGTTTTCTAGGTTCATTTTAACTCCAATCCGACGAAGGAAGATTTCAGACGAAGTAACGCCCTTTACAATCGAGCATTAAAGGTCTTTGGCACTTAAATCCTATTATGAGATTGTTACAGTGAGCCTGCCCTCTACCCTTTCACTTCCTCTTGAGTCTTGTGTGGATGGCTAATTCACTAATTGGTATTGATGTGAACAAACAGCGAAGTTCAAGAGCTAAAATTCATGCACAGAAATTGCCAATGATTCACTTAGTATTCATGTATTCACTTCATGTTTAGTATTCTAACGCTGGCGATATAGCTTATAGGAATGTTTGATGTTTGTTTCGATGTTTGTCTTGTTTGTTTGTTTGTGTCTGACAGTACACCTCCATATGATTACAGGTGTCCCCAGAGATACGACTGTATTTGGGACCGAAAAAATGTCCCAAAGCAAGGCGTCAGTCGAAAAAGTCGTATGTCGAATATCTATGAATATGAAGTTTATAACCGAAGTCGAAGAGTTGGAATCTATGATATCGTGTATTTTATTTAAAATAATGTTCGGTAATGTAATAATTTTATTTTAAAAGCCGTACACAATATAGATATTCACGATAGGGTAGTTGTGGAATCTTTGGAAATATGTGTATAACGGTTATCAGCCCAGAAATTCAAAAAAATACATCAATTTCTGGTCAATGACAACTTTTAAGTGTCAACATCAAAATCGTCGTATCTGCGAATCGTCGTAACTCGAGGTGGTCGTAACTCGGGGGACGCCTGTATATGGGTTTGTTCGTGTCGGATGTCGTGTTCGATTGCTGCTAGAGCGCGGCATAAACTTCACTTCAAACCAACCTCTCTCCTCTTTCAACGAGCAAAGGCTCGCATAGCGAGCATTTGAGAATAGGGATATATTTTCTCTCTTTTTGTGTTGTAGCCTTTCCCGATGCCAAAAACTCGTAACAAGCAATCAGGGGGTTACATACGTGCTGCTACGCGTTCCAGCATTCGAGTACTTTCCTTCGTGCTGTTAACACCGTCTGTGTTTTCGTCGAGTGTTATTGTGACAACAACAACAGCAAAAACATGGCGAAGAAAACTGCCCAAGCCACCAAGTTCAAGCGGATTAAAATACCCATCGAAGTTAAAAAGGAGATTATCGAAAAGCGAGAGAGAGGCGTAAGCGTGGTCGAGCTAGCGCGCGAGTACAATCGCAACACGTCAACGATTTGCTGCATTCTTAAGAACAGAGAGCACCTGAAGGCCAGCACCGTGTCGAAGGGAGTATCGCGACACTCGCGCTCGAAACTGATCGACGACGTCGAACGATTGCTGCTGATTTGGATCGATGGACAGCAGCGACAAGGCGGGGAGTTAACGCAGAACACCATCTGTGAGAAGGCGAAGCGTATCTACGGCGATATCGTGGAGGGCGGAGCAGCACAGGCTTCCACAGCGACCGACACAGCAAACGAAACGTTCAAGGCGAGCAACGGGTGGTTCGAGCGTTTCAAGGAGCGTACCGGAATGCACAGCATTTTCCGGCAGGGTAAAGCTTCTCGGGCGGCGAACGATTTCGTCGCTGCGTTTAACAAGCTGGTGCGCACGGAAGGGTTCCTGCCGCAGCAGATTTTCCATTGCGTCGAAACGGGGCTGTTTTGCCACCAAGGTGCCAGCGGTACGGTGCAGCAAGCGACTGAACAAAAGTGCTCACCTTCCGCGCCGGTGCAAGGCCGGCTGACGCTGTTACTGTGTGCCAATGCAAGTGGTGATTTGAAGATCAAACCTTTGCTCGTTTCCCACACCAGCAGCAATGGACCGCCGCGTGCATTCCAATCCAATTCCGGCCAGCCGAATCAACTGGACGTATTGTGGAGAGCGGACAAGCAAGCGTTGGTTTCGGGCGATATGTTTGCCGAATGGATTAGCGGTGCCTTCATGCCCAGCGTGACCAGCTATTTGCAGGAAAGCAAACTTCCCCTCCGGGCGCTACTCGTCGTGGACAGTGCATACGGTCGGTGCGTCGAAACGCTGGCATCCGACATCCTTCCTCGAGCCGTTCCGCTCCTTAAGGTACAGGTGCTTCCTCCCAACACGGCACCAGTGCTACACCCAATGGACCAGCGCGTGATCCGTCTGTTTAAAAAGCACTACCTAAAGCAGCTACTGGTGCATTGCCTTGACGTTACGCATGGCACGCATCTATCGATGGACGAATTCTGGGCCCTGCACTTCCATATCGGGACGTGCGCTAAACTGATCGGGAAGGCTTGGGCAGCCGTTACGGCGGGAACGTTAAGTACTGGATGGAAGCGGCTCCTACCCGGTACGCAATGTTCGACGATCATCCCCCATACCGGCTCCACCAGGGAACCAACGATGGATCAGCTGTGTACGCTTGCCAGCTGTCTGGGGCTGGAAATTGGAAACATCGATATCGATGGGCTGCTTGCGGAACACGGTGACGCGGATCCATCAACCGAGCAGCTGCTGAAAATGCAGAAAGCTGAAGCGAGTGTAAAAATGGCTGATGCAGCAGCGGCACAGATCACTCCCCCCCAGTCAATTGAAGACATTCGGGCGGTGCTAAACGCATGGGATAATCTTGCCCCGTACGTACGCAAACATCATCCGGACGTGGCGTTGGCTGCGCGAGCGAACGATGCGTACGAGTCGGATATTATTGCGCACTTTCGGGCAATAGTAAAACAACGACAAAAGCAATCGAAAAGTACTGGTACTGCAAAGAAAAGAAAATAATGCACATACATGAAGAACTAATAAATAAGAATAAGTTTGAACGTGAACACCTTCCGGCATTTTATTTATTTAATGGCGGACACAATTCTAGACGATCTTTGGCAGAATCTGGTTTGGACCAATAGGTCCAACTAGGCATGTGTAAAATGAACGAGAATCGCACCGTTCGAACAGTTCGGTAAAGTGCACGAACGAACGAGGTTCTTAACAAAAAGAACGACCAGGACTTTTGGAAGAAACTGACTACACCGAACGCGTTCGAACGTTCCGTTCAGTGTTCGACGGCACACATAAATGTGGTAATAAAACGTGCAAAATCATATTGCTTTCTCGCTCTTTCTCGCACCGTGCGAACGGGTCGTCAGAGATCAAAATGTACCGTGTTGGTGTTGAAATCGTACCCATACAACTCAATTCCTCGAACGCCGTCGAATTTGTCCAGCAGTGTTCGATACGTGTGCTGGTGGTGTGTAAATCGTACCTACACAACTGAATTCATCGAACGCGTTCGATCTGATCCGTTAGTGTTCGATCTGTGTTCTGTTGGTGTATAAATCGTACCTACACAACTGAATTCATCGAACGCGTTCGAACTGGTGTTCGATCTGTGTTCTGTTGGTGTATAAATCTTACCTACACAACTGAATTCATCGAACGCGTTCGAACTGGCTCATTTGTGTTCGATCTGTGTTCTGTTGGTATGGAAATTATACCTATACAATTCAATAGATCGAGTAGATATTTAAGTAGTTTTTTTTAATAGAATCCTTAAGTGTGTATAAGGCATGGGGTACAATATATGCAGGAGACATTTTTGCTCGTATTAGTTTTTTACATGCTAGTTTTTGGTCGGTTTTGCGATGGATTGTGTTGACCAGACAGCCGAGTGTTTTAGGTTTTTAAATGATTGGTTTCAGCCGCGTTCGCGTTCGGTGAAAAGAATCGTTTTGCCCATGCCTAGGTCCAACAATAAACCAATATAGCCTCAGCAGGGAACTTATTTAGCTTTCAATTGTTAGAAATTCTTATCGATGAACCTATCCATACCATCTTTAGAGAACTATGGTAGTTCTATTACAATCAAGATGAAGAAAAAGTATTTTCGCACGACGAAAAATCCAATCTCCAAGTCAAATAGCTCAACGAGGAATTTAACAAGTGAATTCATTTCTTGAATTCTGCGTCATGATCAAGAGAAAGTTTTTTGGACAATGATAATAATCCAGAAGATGTTAAGAATGAGAATACTTCGAGCAGCGTTAAACGACTGTAGAATATCGTAAATGCATTAAAATAGTGGAATTTTACCAGGTATCCTTTCCCACTGATGAATTCGTTTTTCTAACATTTGACATTTAAAGAATTCGTCCATTTATAACTGGCAATACATGGAACGGAAGTAGCAAAATCGTAGAAGCGTTATAAGGATAATGGTACATACTATCCACTGGACATTTGTGAGCGGTTCGCCGCGAGTTACGAGGATAGTTTTATCTCAAACACTATATATCAGGACGCTGTCTACATGCATGACCTATGCACGGTACTTCCGAAAGGAAATTGCCTACTTTACAGAAATGATGTCCAAATCTATCGTCAAAGGCGTGAGCTTGTAGACCATCTTCGACAAGCCACCTTGATTGGGTTTGTTTCCTGATGCAAGCGTAACGCTGTGAGCATCTGCATCGCTGAATGCGTCACATTCTCATGGATTCACATTTACATTCGATGGAGCTGATCAAGTACTCCAGCGCTGTCCAATAATACGCTTGACGGTCAGAGCCTCGAAAGAGTGTACTGTGTTGCGGATCTGGGTGGAAGGCATTCAAGGGAAGGCAACGCGCTTCGCCCTCCGTGATTGGAATCAGCGTCTCGACTAGTGATTGGATCCAAGTGTTTGCTGCTTGGATTACCGCACCTCGCCGAACGTGTAAAGCATGCCAGCATAAGAATGCTAAATGGAAGCATCGACTGGCCACTATTGCTCGTGGATACACCGCTACGTTCCTGCCAGAACACTCCGTCGTCGGCCAATGCTGGCGGTCGCTGAAACCCGAACCACTTTTGACTCTCGCAATCCCCTTCTTCGCACGTGCCGTTTACTAAATTCAGTTGGCCTACCAGTCTGGAATGACGACAGCAGAGCTGACTCCGCGTTTAAATGTTCGAAATGCGTGTGCAATGAATATCGATGAATAAATGCTCTGCTGATTAATTATTGTACATTTTAAACACAATTTGACTAGAGAGTGCTCTGTAGTCCATCAGTTAATAAACGTTAAGCATTGAACATTACTCACAATCGATCGTCGTTCCATCGAATCCGAAAGCCCCGTGTTGATTGTATGCTTACATCCGTTTCGAGCAGCTCTCAACACACGCACGCACGCACACAACGAAACACACACATACGATTACGCGCCTTTAAGATAACATTAGAAAACTTAACAACTCTTATCACTTATCACTAACTGGGGGAGGGATGGTCTTGACTAGAGATATCAATTCCGCGATGCTTCCCGTCAGCAGATCGTGAACAACCTACATCGCTGGACGGTCGCGTTTTGCTGTTCCTGCAGCAGCTGCAGCAACTACCTGAAGCAGGAATAGTTTTTTTACGGAACGAATTTCGCAGACTGCATGCGGCGGAGGCTGGCTATCGAACGCTCTAGCGAGTATGGAGAAATGGTGCCGATTTTTCTGGAACAGTAAGCAACAGGCCCGCCATTGGCATGCCCAGTGTTACAATCGTTCCTTAACCTTTTCCAAAGTTATTGCACATATACAACATACATACGCAACATATATTCAAAATATGTTTTATGCTCCCTCTCTTTCTCTCTCACACACACACACACTTTTGCTTTCATACCGCGCTGACAGTTTGGCTGCTGAGGCCAAGGTGTATGGATATTAGGAGTTGAAGTGCTTCAGAGCAAATTGACATTTCACGACTTGACATAACAATACTGGGGGCTCCGGTATTAAAATTGGGGAAGGCTAGAGGGGGGTATAGAAAATTGTATGCGATTTGACATAACAATACTCAATGATGGCGCCCGGAAAACGCGCTAACAATTCACCACCTTAATAAACACACCTTGCTCCTAATATCCATACACCTTGGCTATGAGCTGCCAGCCAAAGTTAGCATAAAAAGGTGGGCCACGATGTATGTGTAAAGTGGCCTTTACACGATTGAGATAAGAGCTTGGGAAAATAATCTCGCTTCTCGTTTGTGTGACCACTCACAAACTGGCCGTGATTGGTCGCTGATAATTCATCTGGTGAACGATTTTGAATGTTTCGCAACGGTATGGTAATTTGTATGCAAAAAAATGCATAGTTTATGTCAGATGGGGGATGTCAGCGCCGTTGTTTGACAGCTCGTGTGCGGGAAACTTCATATAGAAAAAATAGGCAACAAAAGTTTTTTTTTAATAAGGACTTTCACGCAAACTTTGAACATTTCCAGAGGTCGCCATTGCGGCGCTGTCGGTCCCAATTAACCGTTCAAATAGACATAGAGCGACAACGTCGCGCGCGACAAAAAGTACCTCAATTTTGCAAAGAGAGCTACTCGTCTCGCGCGACATTTCTGCTTCATCCGAAATAATCGAATGATCAAGTTTGTTTACGAGCCAGATTAATGCCAAACGCAAACAAAAAAATAGACTTCAACACATTTTAACTCATTTTTTTGTATTTTCAAACATAAAACAAGTTGGTTGACTGAGTCAAATGAGCTACTTTGATCTACGCGGAGTGAAATTTTGAGATATTTTTTGTCGTGCACGACGTTGTGGCTATATGTTTATTTGAACGGTAAGAGTTAATTCATGTGCTTGCTTGTCCCTGGCAACACTGACTGTTTTCAAACATACTGTTTAGCAACGACAAAATCAAAGTGGGTATAATATACAGATAGGCTTATCGCTCTTCCTTATTCTTATCGCTTATTGATAAACAGTTTTGACAGGTCGAAGGATACTTTTACACTGCTTTCTATATTCCGTTAAGGCAGAGAGCTTGAGTCGTTTACAACCCGTTTAGTGGTCGTTTAGTGGATTTGTGGCACTTGGGTTATTCAATGGCAGGTCGATACAAAACCTATCTGATTCACGGAGAATATTTTCACACCATGTGAGTGCGCGTGGAAAACTTGGCATTTCATTAAATGCCATCGTACCATACAAGATGACAGCGGGATACATACATTCAGGCGTGAAATGTTTCGGTCATGTTGATTTAGGCTATTTTTCCCGCTTCACGGCGTGAATTTGTCTCTGTTTGTCTAGTTGCTCGGTTTGATTTATTTTAGGTTGAAAGCTTGAGCCGTTTAGACCCCTTCAATTGTAGTTTAGTAGATTTGCGGCACTTGGGTTATAACGATCAGCCTGTTCAGTTTCAGCTTCAGAACCAAGGTGTTATAAATGACAAGGTGAAGTTGTTCAGAGCAAAATGACATTTCTCGACTTGACATATCTCTTCCGGGGGCTCCTGTATAAAAATCGGTGAGGGCTGGTACGGGGTAATGAAATTTGTATGCAGAGAGTGACAGATGTCCCCCACAATGTCGCCTAGCAAAAGCGATAAAAATCAACCTTCTAAATACATTATCCTTGTTCAGAACCGAGCAGTGAATTGATTTACTTTAGCTCAAGCAGTTTCAGAGCGTTTCTACATACTCCGAGACTGCAGCAGAGAGATGGCTGTGAGAGAATTGACAACCGCCCAAGTGACATTTTCGAGCAGATTGTTAGCGTTTTTCGAGTTGCTGGAAGCTTAAACAGCAGGCTTAAAATTGGCTTAAAGAGCAAGCGATATTGCAGAGTTTAAGCTTATTATAACAGTTGAAACGTCAGTGTGAAGCGTTTTTTCTGGTGCCATTTTGAGAATTGTCATCACGTTGTGCACAAGCTACCGGCCCAAAACAAAACATGCGTACTTTTCAATCCATATTAAACAACAAGTTTATTATAAAACACTCTTTCACGTTGTTTTGTTATTTTCCCTGCGTTTCTCCGCTATTCTGATGCTCCTGGATAGATCGTTTATTTCTTTTTACTCAGTGTTTTGGCTGTTTCAACACCGAGGACGAAACTGCAAGCTTCTTGTTTGTCCGGCTTCTACCGAAGTTCTGACATAAACTTCAACGCTTCAACACATCGTTGTTCACTCACACACCCATGTTTTCAAGCGTTCATATGAGGCAATGGGTTAAATCGAGCTGTTCACGAGGAGTTTAAGCTAAAAATGTAGAACAGTTGTCACCTGGGCGCCCAAGTGACATTTTCGAGCAGATTGTTAACGTTTTTCGAGTTGCTGGAAGCTTAAAGAGCAGGCTTAAAATTGGCTTAAGGAGCAAGCGATATTGCAGAGTTTAAGCTTATTATAACAGTTGAAACGTCAGTGTGAAGCGTTTTTTCTGGTGCCATTTTGAGAAATGTCATCACGTTGTGCACAAGCTACCGGCCCAAAACAAAACATGCGTATTGTTCAATCCATATTAAACAACAAGTTTATTATAAAACACTCTTTCACGTTGTTTTGTTATTTTCCCTGCGTTTCTCAGCTATTCTGATGCTCCTGGATAGATCGTTTATTTCTTTTTACTCAGTGTTTTGGCTGTTGAACACCGAGGACGAAACTGCAAGCTTCTTGTTTGTCCGGCTTCTACCGAAGTTCTGACATAAACTTCAACGCTTCAACACATCGTTGTTCACTCACACACCCATGTTTTCAAGCGTTCATATGAGGCAATGGGTTCAATCGAGCTGTTCGCAAGGAGTTTAAGCTAAAAATGTAGAACAGTTGTCACCTGGGCGGTTTCTCACGCTGGTGTGTGTAGAAGCTCTGAAAAGCGCCGAGAGCAAACTTTTAAAATGATATTGAAAAAATCCATTTTAATCGCTAAAATGAAGTCAAAGAAGATTCTCTTACTTTTTAATACTATTTCTACGATTATTAGACGGCAAAAATGCAAACTATAATTGATCGTTCTCCATAAACTGCCAATTCAATTTTTTCTTAGCTCCATCGTAACGTGCGATTTTTTAAACACCCAAGTCGGACTATCGTGTAGAAACCTTGCAAATCGAGTGCAAATTTGTGCTGCTCGAGCACTTCCAGTGTTGCCAGCAAGGTTGTATCCGTTTATAGTACTAGATCCACGGCAGATTCCAAGAATACCCCGACTAAAAAATGATACTCCAGAATGTATCATGTAGAAAAATGTATAAACATTAAAAATCAAAATTAGCCACAACTTACCCTCCATTGCGTAGTACTCTCTCGATCCACAGTTTTGTAGCGAAATAATTAGAATGTCCCAGCACCCACCGCTCAACGCCGCTGACAGCTGTCAGTGACATTCTCGATCCGCTCCCTGGACCAGTTCTGTCATAGCGGACCGATACCATCATTTCCTCGTAAACGCTCGTGTTCGCTGGTAGCGCCCAAGTGATTTTGTCGCCATTTTTAGCTTCAAGCCAGCTAAGACAGCCGAAAAGCGGGCGCACTGGTTAAAATTGTTTCAGTGCAGCAACAATTGTCGAAGTTTCGCAAGCGTGTGCGCTTTTCCCGATACTTCCCAGTGCTAGTTGTGTGTGCCGGTGACGCGTGCGTGCAGGGGAGCGCGCGCGCCTGTGTGTGTTTGTCAGTGTGCGTGTGTGTGTATGCGTGCGTGCGTGTCTCTAGCAAAGCCCCGCGTTTTTTGTCCATCTTTCCTTCTAATTTGGGTTCCTCGTGCACGGTGGTTGCCGGCATTGAGAGCGTTGATTTGAGCGAGTGCGTGCATCTTCCTCGGAAATAAACGGAAGCAAGCACCACTGTCAGTAGGGTTTGTGCGTGAGTACGTTTGTGTGTGTGTGTGTGTGCCTGAGTGTACATGTGCATGTGCGGGATCGTGAGTTGGTTGCGTTCCATTTGACATGTCTCTTGACATGTTCGGTCCTGTCCCGTGTTCGATGTAACGCGATAGCTCGCCTACGATAGACAAAAGACGGAGCGAGAAGCGAAACAGGAGACAGTCATATCACACAATTCAACAACCCCCCACATCCAGCAATCAACAAGCGTCACGGTTTCGTTGAAAAACGGCCGCCACAACTAGCAACTGCCTGAATCCATTTCCCTTCGTGCCGGAAGGCGAGAAAGAGATCGGAATAGAGCGAGATCGAGAGCGAGATTGAGTGAGTGAGAAGGAAGAGTCTGGTGCGTGTGGTGCGGCTGTGGTGGGTTAGAAAATGTCGTACATGGGCAAAGTTTCGTCGCCCCGCCGTACGGAACAGCGCTCGCAGGAGGACGACGACTGCGAGGAGGAGGACGAGGTGACGCCAACGGGACGGAGCGGTCGTCCGGTGCTCGCCGCCACCATGGAGGAAGCAGACAGTGATCGTAGTAATTCTCGAAATCACACCAATACCATCAACAGCAGCACAACGAGCGAACAGGATCAGGTAAGTGGAGGAGCAGAAAATGGGTGGGATGGGTGGAGCAGTATTTTAGACGGCGGATGTTCTGGCGAAAAACAACCTTCTTACTTTTGTACCCTTGTTCCAGTCACTCGTCGGCAAAATTGCCTCGAACTTCCTGTCCAACCTGTCGAAGCTGGTGCGCAATGCCAAGGAGAAGATAGTGTCGCCAAAGCAGGGCAGAAACAAGAGAAGCCTCGAGGTGGACCTATCCGGCCGGCAGGTTCGCGAACAGCTGGCAGCGGAACCGCGGAAGCGGCCGCGCTCTTCCATCGTGGTAACGTATTTCCCCATACGCCCGTCTGGCGCTTCGCTTTTGACGCTTGGTGAATGTTTAATAAACCTTGCATGTGTGTGTGCGTGTTTGTATTTGCCCCGTTTCTTTGCTCTCAGGACAAGGAGGAGGAGGAAGAGGAGGAGGGGGAGGATGAGGAGGACCAGGACAGGACAGAGCGGGCAGTGATGGAGCAGGAGCAGGAGGAGTATGCGGATGAGAATGACGAGGAACAGGTACCCAAGGCTCATCGGAACGCCCGTACTTACGAGATGGTTACGAAACGGCGCCGGCTGCACGAGGTCGAACTGTCGGTGGCCGCCGCTCCATTGCCCCGCAGCACGATCGGGATGCGGGCCAGCCGGGCACCGATCCGTTCCTCGAAACACACCCAGACCGATCGGTTCGATCGATTTGTAGCGCAAACGGGCAGGATGGAGCGTGCCACGTCCACGGTCGGGCAGTACCGAAACGCGCGCAACGATGGTCGGCCCACTGGGCGCACTTCCCTGTTCGGGCGGCCTGCGTCGGTGGCATCGTCGGACAGCGTGTTCCGCCCGTACTCAATCCATTCCACCCTGCCGACGGCAACGGTCACGTCGGGCGCGGAACCGGAGGACGGCGCGGCGGGCGAGTCAGCCAGACCGTTCGCAGCGTCCAAGTTTGGCCAGGGGCTGGCCGATGCGTCAGGCCGCATGACGAGCTTTCTGGGCAACGCGCACTACCGGCAGCGGATGGAGAGCCTGCAGCGCGGAGCGGTCGCGAAGGCGTTCTTCTCGTCCCACGACGAGCCGGCCAAGAGCCTCTACTCGAGCGGGTCCGAATCGAGCGTCTCCTCCCGACGGCCCTCCTTCAACCGGACCCTGTTCGGGTCCGTCTCCTCGCTCAGCAGCGGCCGCATACCGCCCGAGTACGGTGGATCACCGTTCTACGACGGCCTGACGCGGTACGGTGGCGCATCGGCCGCGCGTACCCTCGCCACCAATGTGATGGTGCAGCGGTCGGCGCAGCCGTCCAATTCGACGCTGGTCGTAAGGCAAGACGCGGCCACCGGCACGGGCAGACGGCGAGAAGCGGGTGCGGAACCACCGAAAGCGCCCGAAATCTCGTCGACCTCGCAGCGCATGAGGCACATCTTGGACACGTTTTCGACGAACAAGAAAAATGGCCAGCCAGTGCCGGAGCAATTCCTGAGCAATTCGAGCCTGGGGCGGGAACTGGACGAGCTGATCGACCGCTCGAAGCAGACGAACCGTATTGCCTACCCGTACCCGGACGTGCACAGCCCGCGCATACTGGAAATGTTGCAGATCATGCGCGAGCAGAAGTCGGCGTCCATCCTGAACGAACCGGTGGAGTATGTGCCACGGCCGCCGGCCGTACCCCTGATGGAGTACGACGTACCGCTGCTGCCCGCTGACCGGCCAGCAAGTCCGAGTGAGCGGCGAAACCTGGCCTCCGAGACCCGCCCGAGCTTGGAAGCGTCCAAGGCGCCGGAAGAGCTGAAGCAGCAACTAGCCCACCCGTTACCTAACCCCGAGCATCTTCGCGGTCTGCCGCGGTTTAGATGGAATCCGCTGTCATCGCAGCCGGTCACAGCGGAGGTGAAGCGGAAGGCGGTAAATGGAAATGAAACCACGCCAACGCATGATGAGCAGGAGCAGCTGGTGGGTGCAGAGGACAAGCGTGAGACAGAGCAGCAAGAGCAGCATGAAGAAGCAGGAGAAGAGCACGGGGAGAGCGAAGAGGAGGCTTGGGACGATACGGATTTGATGGAGCAGGAATACGAAGTGAAGGAGCTGTGCCGGTCCAGCACGCCGATTGAAGGTGTGCAGCAGTTTACCTTTGCTTCGCCTGTTGCGCTGGGTGAACCAATGGAGCTGGAGTTTAACCCGTCGCCTACGATTACGTTCACGTTTGCATCGCCGGCACGCTGTTTAGACCAAGATTTCGAACCGAAGGCTCGCACGTTCCAGGAACTGATGGCCGAATCCGCTGGCAAATGGGTGTGTGACATGTGCATGATCCCGAACGAGCCCGAGCAGCAAAAGTGCATGGCGTGCGAAAGTGCGAAACCAGGGAAGAAGCCAGAACAGCAGCTGCAACTTCCCGCGAAAAATGCTACTCACGACAGCGAACCGCAAACACCGAGCGATTTGAAGTTGTGGCTTGCGATGAAGAAGCCAGTACAGCAGCAGCAGCAACCTTGTGCGTGCGAAAGTGCGAAGCCAGGGAAGAAGCCAGAACAGCAGCTGCAACCTCCCGCGAAAAATGCTACTCACGACAGCGAACCGCAAACACCGAGCGATTTGAAGTTGTGGCTTGCGATGAAGAAGCCAGTACAGCAGCAGCAGCAACCTTCATCAAGCGCGCAGCCTGTTCGCTCGTTCCAGGAACTGATGGCCGAATCAGCCGGTAAATGGGTGTGTGACATGTGCATGATCCGGAACGAGCCCGAGCAGCAAAAGTGCATGGCGTGCGAAAGTGCGAAGCCAGGGAAGAAGCCAGAACAGCAGCTGCAACTTCCCGCGAAAAATGCTACTCACGACAGCGAACCGCAAACACCGAGCGATTTGAAGTTGTGGCTTGCGATGAAGAAGCCAGTACAGCAGCAGCAGCAACCTTCATCAAGCGCGCAGCCTGTTCGCTCGTTCCAGGAACTGATGGCCGAATCAGCTGGCAAATGGGTGTGTGACATGTGCATGATCCGGAACGAGCCCGAGCAGCAGAAGTGCATGGCGTGCGAAAGTGCGAAGCCAGCGAAGAAGCCAGTACAGCAGCAGCAGCAGCAGCAACCTTTAACAAGCACCACGCAGCCTGTTCCCTCGTTCCAGGAACTGATGGCCGAATCAGCTGGCAAATGGGTGTGTGACATGTGCATGATCCGGAACGAGCCCGAGCAGCAGAAGTGCATGGCGTGCGAAAGCGCAAAGCCAGCGAAGAAACCTGAAGAACAACAGCAGCAACCTCCCGCGAAAAATTCTTCGCAAGACAGTGAGCCACACACGTCGATCGAATGGAAAAAAATGTTGGCGGCGGATTCACCGTTCAGCAAGGTGCCGGAGCTGAAGGATGGCTTCCAGTCGATCGTCGAAAAGATGAAGGCAAGCACGTGGGTGTGTGACACGTGCACTGCGCAGAACCCGATAGAGCACGGCCGATGTCTCTGCTGCGAACAGGACCGACCGGGTGGTGGTGGGGCTGGCAGCGCCCCTGGCAAGGCAAGCGAAGCCGCCGTGCCCGTTCCTAAATTCACTTTCGGCATGCCATCGTTTACACCAAACACTGCCGCCAACTCCACGACAATCGACACCCAATCGAAGGAGGTGAAAGCAGCGGGGATCACCTCCACCCCTTCGCGGACGGGCGGCTTCCTGTTCGGTGCCTTCAACGGGGTAGATCGTGGCACTTCCAACAGTGTGGCGCCAGCGCCAGCGCCAGCACCAGCTACAGCACCAGTCCCAGCGGGCCTGTTTTCGTTCGGTGCACCGGCGAACAGCTCCCACCCGTGTCCACCGGCCGCGGCGGTAGTGCCGGAAGCGAGCAGCAGCAAGCCGAGCTTTTCCTTCACGAACACTAGCACCACCGTGACCAGTGCCGCCCAGCCGTTCGTTTTCGGTGCTAGCCCTAAAGTTCCTTCCACCGTCAGCTTCCAACCGTTGGCGAACAGTGGCAGCTCAATGGCGCAACAGCAACAGGTAATTTTAGTTTTTATTGCTGAGGGCTATTTGACGATACTTTTAGCTAATTTAATCGTGATAACAAAACATACTAATGTATCATATACTTTTTACTTTAGAAGCTTGATTTTTGGCTTAAAAAGGGAAAAAATACATGTTGATTAAAATATTCGAGATAAATGATTTATTATGTAAGGTCATCGCAAGCAGTATGCCTTAGACCGTAGTTTGGATGGCAAAAACCAGGATTAATACAATCCTTGGTCGATCTACAGTTGACTGGAATGTTAACTTTACTTTAAAATTAACTATATAGTGTTATCTTCTCTTATGTCAATGTTTATTTTCTAATTACAGTTCGCGACCGCGACCAGCGTTACCGGAGACAGTAATGCCGCTCCTACCAGCCTGTTCGGATTGCCGTCATCGACGCCGGTCAACTTTAATTTCACCACAACCAGTAATTGGGTATGGCATGCCGCTCCTGAGCAATAGAAGTCCATCTTACAGAGCCGAATAGTTCTGGATATTACCATTCAAGATTTTGACATTATTACACAATCCGATCCATTTGTCATTGTCGATTTATTTTTTCTACTTCACTGACGATGGGAGAGGTGATGAGTTCGCAATGAATTTTAAAATTCAGTTTTCGGTATGGTTGTTAACGATTCAGCAACCCGTATAGTCTATGCCAGTAGTCCATGGGTAGTCCATATTGTTTAAAAATAATTAAAAACACTGTCTGGTTAAGTTTTAAATAAAATGTTGATGGCTATATATGGATAAAATGGGATAAAATTCATCCCACATCAAGAGCCGCACATAACCAAAAGGCTCAACGTGTAACAACGTTAATGATGGTTTTAAAACTTTTTTCTTTTTTTTTTTCTTCTAAAATATGCAGGCTGAGTCTAATCCAGTATTCCAATTCGGCGGAAAATCACAACCCAACCCAAGCGCGTAAGTAGCTGGCTCTTGATAAGTAGTTAGAGATGTTCTCTACGCAATTACACATCCTGACCGTTCACAAGCTCTGTGCCACAGTGTATATATTTTATGATTATATCCTTCGTCCCCTGCATCCAGTATCCAGTAGTGTTGAGGTTAGATTTGTCATCACAATTATCACTAATATCCGCGTGTCTGGCTTTTTTAATTTTTTAACTAATATCGCTTTACATGTTATACGTTCGTAGTTATTGTGGTACGAAGAAACTACTATGCGAAGGTTGAATTTTGTTCAAATGGCTACTGATTGACGTATGTAGCTACTACATTTCCACATTTGCTGTATGTTGTATAATTCGTTTGTGACCTACGTAATGATCTCATTTTGTTCAATGTAACTTGAAAGGGAGAAAGAATCGTTAAGATTGTATTTAACTTAACCAAAAAATGGAGCAAAAGTAAATTCGAAACACGAACATATTACACTATGTTGTCTGCTTAACACGTCTGCAAAGGTTAACGGCTGCATCAAGTATGAAAGACAATAGCTGTGCGTCACATTTTCTCATCTATGGACACTACATTCTTACTACTTCGTTTTACTTTTAAGTTAATTTTACACATTTATATAATCATTTGCACACCTGGGGAAGGATTTAAGATCGCAGTTTCTGCAATTTGAAAGCCACCGTAAAGCAGCAGATAGATGGAGGAGAAATAACTCGAATCAAACACGTAATATTCGTGTAATTATGTTGTCATAAACATAGTTCAACAGGTGTTACCAAATTATCATGTGTACAAAATCAAAATCAAAAGTAGTATACGATTGGGCATCATAATACCGGCTGTAGTTCTAGATTTCGTCTTGTACGTTCTACTCCACAACATAGCGAAAAAATTCATTGGTTTTAATAAAATTAACCCTACCTTAGTTTGTAGCTTGTTCCATTGTACTGCCGATTGTGGTTTTATGTTCTGCACACATTAACTTCTTGTTTGTCTATTTGTATTCAATAGTGCCAAACTGTTGTTTGCTGTTGTATTTGCTGTATTTTTGTGGCACTATTTGATTCACTTTCATTTCCTATTAACTTTCATTTACTGGATTTCTCACCCCCCCCCCCCCCCCTTCATTTTTCCATGAAAATTTTTTTTTTTCGAATGTCATTTAAGCTTTGAACATTTAATTTAAGTAACAACAACAATTTGAGGTAATTGAACATACAATTTGTACCTTTTCAGGCAAATATCGGCGGGCCAATCACATCAAATTGCCAGGCGGAAGATGATTCGGGCCTCGCGGCGTTTGCAGCCACGGTAAGCCAGCAAGCGACATACCGGCACTCGATGGCTGAATCTATGAGTGAAAGAGACAACCGACGATGAGAGTGCGTGGGCGTGCGATATGGAACTAGATGATAGGTAGGAATCTGAGTGATTAGGACATAATTATAAGGAAATTTGGAAGTACGTAGAGAAACCAGAAGCAAACCAGACAGACAAGGAAGCGTAGAGCAACAGACGGAAGAGGTTTTGGTGCTAGTTCGATTTGCTAGGACACTGACACCAGAGCCTCAATCGCGCGAATCGGCTGATTTAAGATCTTTTAAGAAGGGCCGCCAGTAACTGAGTAGTAGTACCAGTCACCCATATATCGGCGGCTAGGTGTGTCGGTCCTCTCTCGCGCGATTGAGTTACCGCCGTGAGGTGAACGCATTCCGCAGAAATGCTACGAAATACGTAGAACATGGGGTAGGACGATGGTAATATACATGGTATGGAAAAAAAGTTCCAATGTATAGACGATGCATAGATTAAAACAGCCGACTGGTCGTCATCACAGTACCGTGGGTGCTGGAAAGATCAGTTGTTACGCTCTGGCGTCCGGTGTTATGGCCACAGCAGGTGCATCTGTCGAAAGATATCAAACTCTTTTTGTTTGGCGCAGTTTTGAAGTGAGCCAGCGATATATACAAATATCAACAAGACGTCATTATTTGGCGCTTACGTTAGCCGGTGAATGGGAAGACGCTTTTATATTATCAGGGCTGAAACCAACAAGCGAAAAGGGAAACAATAGGTAAGCAGCGAAACTAAAGGAAACTTAAAGGAGCCAAGTGAAGGGAAGCGAAGCTGTGCTATGGTGAATGTTCTGTGGTGCAGGACACTGGATGCGAAAGAGAGTTTGTTAACAAAACGAGTACGGGCTAGTAAAGTTGCTGTATCAAAATATGTAGACTAGTAAGAAATGTAAGGAACCGGTTAAAGTATAGAAAGACAGACAGAGGAGAAGAGTGCGCGAAAGATGCGAAGAAAAAGATAAGGAGAAGGTAGATAGGGACGGAATGGCGGGAGTGAGCCACAACAAGTAGAAACAGGACAGCTTACCGAAACATTTTCACTTATATTTTATAGTATATATTGCATTTCATGCAACGGAGTTTGAGGTATGAAACGTTCATCAAAGATTTTTCCTTTTACTACATTGTTTGGGTTTTTTTTTGTAATTTTCAAAACTGTTTGAAAAAAGAGATTCGTTCAACAAAAAGAGAAATATAATTTGAACCATGAATGAAATGGAATGAAATTACAAATTATTATCCCTAGGCTTCGGTATTGTTATATTTGCGCATGTTAATAAAAAAAGAAAAAAGGAACCGACACATTGCATGCAAGGATTGTTGTTATTGTAACAATTATTTTCTATTATTCATAAATATTTTCTATGTAACTATTTCAAACTGTAGCAGGAATGTTAAACTGAGTTGAAATGGATAAGAAATCCTTTTCGCAATAGCGAGTTGCTCCACGTTGTTTCAGGAGTAGCATATCTGTGGTTTTACAATACATTCTCTAACGCACTTTACCAATCCAACCAAGAACGTCCATGCTGCTGGATGTGCATCATTGCAGCGTATCAACGACTGCACCTAGGCATCAAATGCTAGGACCCACGACGAAGAACTAACTTCAGCCTCGGGCAAACTTTTTGCCCAGGAATTTCCACCGATTCTTACACAGAAACAGTTCCAAACAGCTGCAAGCAAATTGGAGGTCTGTTAAACACAACCTGTGGCATTCGGGTTCCGGTGGGCAGCATTAAGGACCGTAAATCACAATCACCTTCGTGTGATCGAAGCAATGATTTTAAGGTTGTCGCAATAGATATTTCGTCTCTTTTGCGTGTAGAAAATTTGTCAAAAAAAATATATATAAATATATATATACCTTCAACGTTCAAACTAAGGCGAGGTAGCAAGGGTAGCAAAAGATGCTCAATTATCTCGTCACAGTACCATGGTTTTCGTCAGAGTTGTGTAGAGAGTTGCATTTTTTGTGTGTCATCGATATTCAAATTGCAAGCTGTTGTCCCCTAACTAGTTCGTCAAGGTCACATTATAGGAAATCTACGAACTTGGTACGTGCAAACTATCATAGGTGAAGGCCATCTGTCATATGGTGTGTTATTAGCTATTGTTTTGAACATTTTAATATGGTTGTGCTACTCATGCGAAACACTCGTTAAGCGGGGTACTCGTTTGTCTTCCCAAACTTTTGTCCAACCTGCTCCCACCTTTATAGAATTATTCATGATAGCGCTCAATAATCGGATATCGGGAGCTCTAAACGTTCTATTTTGAAGGGGTTTCCAAGTATTCTATGTGACGCCTACCATCCCAAATATCTTATCTTTACCTAATTAGGTTGAGATATGGGCCGTTCTAACTGGCAAACTGACAATAGAAAGCATTGTCAAATTTGGTCCTTCGTCCTTCATCTTCATACCGATTTATTGAAATCGACAATTTTTTGATGAATGCGAATGTAGACAATCAGATGGTGTTATTCTGATATCAAGTAATGTAATCCGGTAATCAATTCAGTACTCATAAAACGTGGCAAACTAGCAATAGGCGTTGGGACAAAAGTCGTACAAGTTGAGCTCCCCCACAACTCGCAACGTTGCAATTTTCCTCCAAACGATTTTAAACATGCCACTGCGAGGATCAAGCATTCCATTATTACCGTTCTTTTCAATGCTATTTCAAACACACAAATGCAATCGAAATGGATTTGTAACAATTTCAATCTTTCAAAATTGAAAAAAAAAAATCACAAATATATGTTTAAGGACGCCCCATTCTACTGTGTCTATCTATACATTATGTCAACAAAAAAAATCAATCCTTCCAACTCTCCCTCGACCTCCATTCACACGGGAAGATATGAAAATAAATGCAGAAACACTAATTTCAAAAATACCGTTGTTCCCATTTCTCACCCCCCCCCCCCCCTGACCCTAGTGCGTCCCCTAAAAGCACGCCGTCGTGATCGTCGTCTACAACGCCACAACAAGGTGAGCCGTTTGCATCTCACACACAACCCCTTATCATGCTGTTCCTGTTGTTTGCTTGTTGTTTGAATGTTTGCTTGTGATGTATTATATGTTTTTTGCTTTGTTATATGCTGTTACCATCTGTTGTGTGATGCCTTTCAGCAGTATCATCATCAACATCATCACCCCCACATGCCTCCCCCCGCGCCCTGGTGGGACCGTCATAAAAAAGGAGGACAAGAAAAGAATGATAAATTTGTGGTCAAAATTCAAACTGGGGAGGGCTAATATGACCCATTCCCTCCCCAAAAGTTGTAAGCTGTGAAGCTATCGTGCGACCTTGATGGCAGTTTCATTAACACTTCTGCTTCATCACCCTCCCGCGATTAGACACTACCGCCATCTGCTGCGATCCTAGCAGGCCGTGGTGGTAGCTTGACACAGACTTACGCCACAAGTCTTTGGAGGCATCTTAAACGATTGCCCGTTTGTGTGTCACGCCACACTGACACAAAGCTACATCACGCGACCTCCACCCTCCCCCCCCCCCGCCCTTCTAACGCGCGCATTAGCGTGTTTTAAAACGACCAAACAAGTTTACTTCCCGTATCCGTAGCTTATGACTCCAAATCCCAACATGTCCACCACCTCCCAATCGCCCGCCCGCTGTGCCCCATATGGCAATAACTTCTCTGGGCTCAAAACAGACAAAAACCAAAAACTACGAGTTAAATTAATGAGATCATCATACTCTGCATTTTATGGGTCGTGCCATTTGTTTTTTTTTTGTTCTTCGCAGTTTCCCCCGTCTCTGAGCGATCACGGAATAATCAAATTTCGTCAAATTTTATACACCGACACAGCCGTAACCTAAAAGCCAATCGGCGGGGGTAGATCGTGTTGAACAGGAAAGCGATTCGGGGGATTTATGCCGAAAGCAAAAGCAAAAGCAAAAAAGAAGGAAACGTTCAACGTTTTAAAACGCCAAATCCGGTGCGTGCGGGGGCCCGAACCGAAAGAGATCCGATTCGTCTTGACATTGACGGGTGGTGGCGGTGCTGACGTTGTCGTGAGACACGGACGTGAAGGCAATGCCGTGACCAAAGGCACGGCAATAAACGTAAAGAAAGAATGGACGCCCCGGAACTGGAAAACCATGACCTGCGCCCGTCCGGTGCCTGGTGGCGTAGGTAAAGGCTTATCCCGCCAAAATAAAAACGTGTCCAGCGTGACCGCGATTGCGAAAATATTGCACGAGCGTCCTGCGTACTTTAACGGCCTAGCGGCCAACGAGCGCACCAGGGATTGCCTGGGACGCCGCCACCAAGTCTCTCGCGTGAGCTGGAGGTCTCTCCCTGCTGTACAGTGTGGAGTGGGGTGGTGGCTAATGCCGCCCAACACGAACCCATTAAAATGTGCACCCTTTTTGGAATGAGCTCAGGAAACACCTCCATCTCGAATGGAGAAAGAAGTGTGCTAATGCTATACACACTTTCCTGGAACGCTAAAGCACGCAAAACGGAAGTGCACCGTGTATCGATCAAAAAATGGCATGCAAGGAACTGGTTGGACTGCATAATTTGTTCTAATAGAGGACAAACCTCTCCAAACGCCGGAAGTTTCGGTGGCTAACCGCAGCTAGTACTGCTTTATCAACGGTTTTGTTTCTGTTTTTTGGGACCCATGGGGCGCACAAAAAAAAAACAAACATTAGACCCGATGAGAATTTTGGTGACCAAAACAAACAGACACCAGGAAGGGGTGGGAGGTTGCCTGTACGGTACAAATGTTGTGGTTTTTCCGATAATTTCCGCGTGTCGTGCGACGCGCTGATTTGAATTAGAATGCTGGCTCGACTAGCCCACCGCATCTACGCCTCAAGATATGCGCAATCAGTGCCCGGTGTGACCCAGTTTGTGGCGTTGGTCTCGGATGGTGGCGGCGACGGTAAAGGTGTCGGCTTAGTGTCGGTGGGCCAAGGTTCAAGCCTGCGAATGACGCTCCGCTCGCTCTGCATCCATTTGTTTCGAGTGGACGATCCAGATCGATAAGCTTCTGGTCCTTCGAGCCGGATTTTCGGGCGGAATGGAGTCGCTCAATGCAACAAAAGCTATGTTTAAATGTCCGTTCAGTGCAGAGCAGTGTATGTGTCAATGGTAAAGCCATGACGTCACATGGAGCATACATTTCAAGCAGCATTCTTAATCTGCTTTCGAACGGCGGAGACCCGCACCCGATTGTGCCTCATTATGTAAGGTCAGGGAAGCGAACGGATTGTGCCGCACGCAATGCCTGCAAGTGACCTGCTATTCTGTGAGGCTCGCCACCGACACGTTCGGTTTCGATCGAACCGTCCCCCCACCCCTAACCCCATCCTACCCCTCTGGTAATTTTCAACCCTCGGAGGGACGTGGTGGGGTGAGAGGAAGACCAGCATCAAATGGGGCTGCCTCGCTTCCGATATTGCCCTTAGTTTCTCTCTCTCTCTCTCTCTCTCTCTCTCTCTCTCTTTCTCTCTCTCCTCTCTCTCTCGCTCTCGCTCTCTCTCAAACCGAGAGAACATTACTTATAGCAAGAAGAGAACACGTCAGCCCCCCTCCCCCCCCCACTCCTCCCACATCACCCTCAATCGCAACCCTCCCTCCCCCACGACCTAAAGTGTTTTGCGACAGGTGACTAATTTTGCCACAAAACACCCCTTGCCCTCTCCCCGCAACCACCTCGTATACTACACCGTTGCGCTCCAGTCATTGGGAGATGGAGCCCGTCGAGAAGAACGCAGAGTTCTTGTGTTTCTTTTTCTACTTTTGCTCAAGGAACTGTGGCTTTAAGAACAAAACCAAAAATAAAGAAGAAGGGAAGGAAGGCAACGGAAACGACGGGCGCTTCTTTCGCAGAGCTAATCGTGTACCGTCGTCGTCGTCGTGGTCGTCGTCGTGCCCTGTTAGACCACCACCATCACCACGCGGTTGGTCGTGGTTCGTGTTAAAATGATGGATGATGGGGATGGGACGACGGTCGAGACGTACTAAAACGGTGTGTGATTGTGTGTCGGTGTGTGCCGGTTTGTGTGTGTTTAGCGATAGGGCTGTCGATGGTGGAGCACACGGAGCCCGAAGACGAGCGGGAGCGAGAGGGAGCGGTGTTTCGTTGGAGGGTTTTGCGGGTGGCACTAGCCAAAGCACCAGCGGCCCGCGACACGCGCAGGTGGGCAATCGCAACGGGTACGGCACCCCGCGCAGTCGGTTGGTGTAGAATTATTTATAAACAGGACGGAAGCATAACTAGACCACCAGTTACCGTTCGGTGAGAGTCGCAAGCGGGTTCACCGAAATCCGAAAAATTCTAACGTTGCCTTCTCTAACGACATCGCGCTGGAAGCATAATCAGTTGCCTTGCTCCAGTCATTCCCCCCAGATCGTTGCTTGAACGCACGGCCACGCGGCGCCAGTTCGTCTTGTCGGTTGGGCTGTCTCGGGACAGTGAGCGTGTGTGTGTGTGTTGTGCGTCTTATCGCGTACCGTGGTGAAGTGCGTTTTTAATTTCCAAAAACCCATACTGAACAGTGTGAGCCCAACAAGCAACGCCAACGGACGGACGGTTATTTTTCGCAGCCCCAATCAATACACACCGAAGTGGTGCATCAAGCAATCAGCCTGCACTTGCGATGGTAGCGCCAGCCGATCTAGAGCGCCGGGATGCCATCCCGGTGCTATACACGCGTGGCACCCACTACTCGGTCGGGTTTGATGTGGTAAGTTGATGTTGGGTTTAGCTGGAACTAGTATCTGGTACCCATGGTCACCATTTGGAGACACTTGCGATATGCTTCTTGCGGCCTAGTGATGTTGCAACTAGTGGTTAGTAAGGAATGCCTCGGAGGAGTTGGCAGCACAGAGAGCTTTTAGTATGCAAAATAGGACGCACACAAGCCAGGAATCTAGACAGTACAGAATGTTGCAAGTGATACGTGCAAACTTCAGTTAGCATCAGTTATTTTTTAACAAGGCAGATCCATCTGTGTGGTTGAATTGCAATGTAGGATACATTCCAAGCCTTAAGTCGTCAAGATATCGAAAGATATTGCAAGTGATCTGTTCCTTTGCCAACCTAAGTTGATTTTTTTTAAATAAAAAGATAGTTTTCTGTTTGAATTACCAAATAGAAGCCACCCCTTCAAGGCATAAAAACTTGATGAGATATTGCAAATAATCAAGTGTAATAAACTCAGTTATCATAAACATATACATTTATTAAGAAGCTCTACATCTATAATAGGTCCTTCAGTTTTGGTGAATGGCAAAATATAACGCTCCCAACAGCTTGAGAACTTCAAGAGACTTCAGTTATTCTTGGCTTTTTTCTGATCTCAATACGATTCGAATCGAAAAAAAGGACTCAACTCAATGTGGAGAGCAGTAGATTGCAAAAATAGAGTCCACCTGATTATCTGTTGCAAATCCTGATGCAAAGAAGCTCTATCTATATGATCGATCTTTCTGGGTGAATTACATTTAAAGCCCGCGCTTGTTGTCTGTAACAAGTGATTATGTACTTATTATTGAGTTTCTATACACTTTGAGCCGAATTGCTAAACTTCTGAAGAGACTGTTCCGCAGGCAGTAAGGATCTGATGGTTAATCTTTCTCCAAAACAGGGCCGCACCTTTGCATCCATCATTCACAGCTTTCTGGAGAAGTCGGTAACGCTGAACGAAACCTATCTGCCGCTGTTTAACACCGAAAATGGTCGTAAGTAATCTGAGTGCTGAGCAGTTGGAAGATAAGACAATTCAGGTGGCTCACACATTATGCTGAAAACTAAAACCTATCTCTCTTATCAGGTAAAATCTACGTTGACACGTACGAAAGCGTCAATAAATCATTCCCGCAGTACATCCGCGAGCTGCAGGGTATTGCGGACGGGGCCAAGGTGGAGTTCCATAAGGTAATCATTGGACAGGAAGTTGCGACCGCACCAGAGGGCAAGAATATGAGAACATTGTGCTATTCTGGGCCCAGTAATTGTTACTAGAAACGCAATTCGCTTGGGTTATGTAAATCAACGACGACTGCAAGACCGCCAAAAGATCAGAAACAAACCCCGTACGGTAACGGCTAATCACATTAGTCGCTTAGTCGCCATAAATGGTGCAACTAATCCTGTTAGCCTGGGCGTAAGCCTATTTGCAGGAGTTCCAGGAGTTACATACGAGACTGCGAGTCGTACAGCGTCTAACCTTGCCGCATGTTCTTATTAGCTTATCTCTCCCTGTCCCTCTCTCCTTCCGTTAAACCATACGAGTAATAATCCGCTTCCCGTTGCCCGTTGCACGTTACAGCTGTTTTTGCTGCATATAGACGATGTCATAACCGGTGGCCAGGATGGTAACAACCAACCGATCGGTTGCTCGACCATCTGTGTCAACGAGCCCGACTGCGTACGTACCTTCTCCCGTAACTGCAACCTCTTCAATCTACAGCGAGTTTCATTTTTCCCTACTGTCTTCCTCTGCAGGTTGTGCTGGGCCACACGGAGGACGCACTGTCCGAGGTGCTGAACCACTTCTATTTCGTGTCGGCCCACATCATCTCGGAGTCGCCGGAAGGCAAACACAAGGTGGTGGAGGAACGGTTCACCTCGCTCTGCTATGCCGGCCACCTGCCTGGCTACACGATGAACGCCAACCATCACGGGCTGGTCTTCTCGATCAACACGCTCAGCGCTAAAACGCTGGTCGGCGGCAAAACACGTAAGTTCCGGTGTCCGGCGTCGGCGTCCGGTGGCACATTCGTCCTACGCAATTCCGTTAACGCCTTTTCCTGATTATTTTTTTTGGTTTAAAAGCGCGCCACTTCATTACGCGAGCCCTGCTGGCGGCGGAAAACTTCGTGCAGGCGCAAGAGATACTGCGAGACCACGGCGTCGGTGCGGCTGATGGGTGCTCCATCAACATGACGTTCCTTAGGTAAGTAGTTTATTGCAAATCGATACCATTGAAGCCTACATTTCGGTACATTACCCTCCCTCACTTATTTACTCCCATCCGCGCCCCACAGACAGGAGGGCGACCGGTTGTTCCACAACGCGGAGATGGGGCCCGCCACCAACGGGGACGAGTCGCAGCTGAACATCTTGACCGCCAGCCCGGGCGAGCATATCATCCACGTGAACAGCTACCAGCGGTTGCCGGTACCGGAGGTGTCCGGCCTGATCATCGAGTCGAGCATCGAGCGGATGAAAACGTTCGCCAAGTACGCGCCGCCGAAGACGGTCGCGGACGTGGTGCGGATGCTGAGCGACGTGACCGCGTCCGAGCACAAGGTGTTCCGGGACCACGGCAAGAACCAGAAGGTGAAAACGATCTGCGTCGGCATTATTGATTGCATCAAGCGCACGTGGACGCTATACGCGGAGAATCCCGCGTACGTGCCGCCGCTGGTCGTGCTGCCGCTGGTGCTGAAGGATTAGATGGATTCGTACCCAGGAGCATTGTCACTCCAGAAGCTTCAAACACTTACACACACACATACGCGCGCGCCTTTAATTGATTTGATGGCATTATTTATGGCCCCTCCCCAACGTGTCAGGGTAAGACTAAACCAATAAAAGTCTTTTGAGAGCTTAATTTTCCTGTTACGTGCTTGATACCCTGTGTACACGAGAGTTTTATAGCATTTTAATTAATGATGACTATTTGCGGCCGCCCTCCATTTTATCGGTTTTATCTAAATCCCGAGTCGGATGCTCTAGATAGCGCACGTTTATGGTGCCGTTCTAATTACTGTTGCAAAATAAAAACAAACAGACAAATAGCCCGCCCGCGTGTCGTATTGCTTAGGGGATGATCTAACCCAGTGGACGGCAAAGCAACGGGTTCCACATGAAACTATGTTGTAATGTTTTATTTAGTACGTGTATGAATACAGCCGATCAAGTTTGATTTCAACGTTTACTGCATGTTTTCTTTAACGATTACACATATATGAATAAACATAGAAATGATAATGAGCCAAAGAGTGTAACGATGTTTGTGCAGCTGGTTAAACAATACGTCCACACACACGCATGCATTTCATGAGGTCCTCTATCCTTTATTGCTTGTTAGATACTAGATTCTTGCATATTCTTCTAAATATAGAGGATTCCCATTGTTTTTTGGTTGCTTCTCAGTATCCCCATAATATTATTAATAAAGTAGTCATCACTAGCAACCATAAGATCCTTGCCTCGGGTCACATACGATAGTCTTCTTCTTCTATTTGGCGTAAACGTCCTACGCGGACATACCGGCCTATACAGGCTTTCAAGACTTTATTCAATACCACGTAGCCGGATAGTCATAGTCAATCCTTACTATGGGGGGACGGTCCATTCCGGGCTTGAACCCATTACGGGCGTGTTATTGGGTCGTTCGAGTTGACGAATGTACCACGGGACTGCCCCCGATAGACATACGATAGTCACATCCCACTTATCAGACCAGGAGTAATAATATAGGTACTAAAGCTTTTTCTTAAGGTATGATATGCAGTCAGCATGTTCCATGATCCTGTGCAATTTTTCTAAAGGAAACTATCTGAAATGCTGGACTATCTTTTCTTCCTACAAATAAGAACACACAGCGAAAAGAAAGTAACCAACAATGATTTAAAAGTATCGTCAGTGGTAACATCCAGGAATAAATAAACAAATTTTTGTCAGTCCTTCAAAATTTCATGAAAGTTGTAAATATTAAAACATATTTTTTTGTTGGCGACATAAAACCATACGTTGGTATCAACATTTGACTGTTTTTATGCCGGGCGACAAGTGTGCCCACCACTGCGTCGAACCTTACGGCAAGCCTACCTAACTAGTAAGCCACCGCTTAGCTGCCAGGCACTTTTCGAACAGTTCTTGAAGGCTTCACCAATTTAGCACTCCCTAGCTTAGCGCACTCTCCTGCTCCTCACGATCCTCACGATCACGCGCGGCCGGCTCATTTACATGCCGTGTGATTTGTGTGTCTTCGACCGAGAAAAGGAATGGGGAGGTAATGTGGGACTTGCGGGAGTTGCGGATGCAGGCAAAGAGAGTGTACGACAAGGTAATCGACTTAGTCGGGTTATAGATTATTCATTAACTAACCTAGGTCACGAAGAGCGCGCAAAGTTTGATGGTGTATGTGTGTGTGTGTGTGTCTGTGTTTGCGCCACGAAAACACCGGAACACCGTTGCTGTGCAAATGGGGGGAGTGGGGAAGGTCTGTGTTTGGGAAATGTGTTTGTGCAATGGTACTTGGTGGCAGTTGTCTATCCGCCAAACAGATTTTGGCCATGTTTTCCAGGCGCTGATTGATTGGTCGGTGCTCCACGCTTGGATGATATGCGTAAAGGTGGGGGGAGGCCGACATTATTCGAGGTTCGAACTAAACAACAACCATTTGCTAAACCTAAAACACAAACTGATTCGGGTCAGCTTATCTAGATGCGGTGGTTGCTATAATTTATTTCACCGTTTGCTTCGCGTGTTTCCGAAATAAGATAGCGCGCGAAATGCGACCGCACCTTTCGTATGCAAATATATATAAACTTTTTTTTTTGAAGCCTCCACAATCGTCTGACCTCGATTGGTTATCTCTCCCTGCCTTTCGGTTTGTGGGACAACAATGTTATCTCTTCTGTCGCTATTCTGCTTCCTTTGCCAGTGGCAGTAAGTTACAATGTTTTCTTGCTAATGCTATGATCCCGCACCCCTTGGAATGAATGAATGGCTAATACGAAAATAATAGTGTTATAATTTAATCTCTTTGCGCCACCGGGCCCCCGGCCAGCCAGAGGGTATGATCTCCTTGCTCATTGCTTGATCGGCAGTTTATGTCGAGCGGTTTCCGTTTCACCCGACCCGAGCGTGCAGGGAGGAGGAACGTGGACGGTGGCGCGGGGCTGCCTGAAGGTGCGACACCAAACGCTTCTGACCATTAGCGCGCTCATGTTCATGATCATTGTCGAGGTAAGACACCAGACACGGTCCCAGACACTGATGTATGTGCGGTATGTTTGTTTAAATGATAATTAGCGCTAGACGCGTCTAGACGCTGGACAGCAGTAAAACTATTTGCAAGTGCAAGGGTGCACCGGTCCGGATTAGGAGGGGGAAGGGTCAGAATGCGCTTCTCGGTCCAGTGGTCCAGTGGGTGGAGGTGGTGGTGCTGTTATAACTTACTAACCATGAGCAGCACGAACAGCATGCTACCTGTGCGTGTTTTTTTTATTAAACTATTTTTATGCTCCGATCCGATTTCATACATTCGTTATTTCCTTCACTGCCTCCGAGGCGATGTAATGCACCGGAGATGAATGATTGTAATGGAGTTATTAGCTCGTTCGAGCGCAAGGCCGTAAACGACCAGACAGGTCGGTTTCGGGGCACCGTAACGCCGATGTAGAACGCTTTGGCCCGTTGCGAACGGCCGTAACCCGCACTGGATGTTTGTTTGTTTTACAGTTCTCTTTCTCTCTCTATCTCTCGATGACATGGCTCCGCACGGTAGCACGAGGTGACACATTTGGCACTCATATTAGCCGCTCCGTTTAAGGAATGTCGTTTCGGCTACCGCTGCACGAGAACGGTGGATGGAACAAGGGGGTTTGTTGCCGTGAGAACTACCGAAATGCAAGAAAAAAAAAAAACACGAACTTCAAGCTGAGCAAACAGGTGGTGTTTAACAGCTAAGACTGGTACAGTTCGTTAGGGTGGGCGCGAGATGTTTCGTCTAATTGATTACACTGCAATCTGCGTGTAAAGGCTTGTTTTCATTAGTCGGAGTGTGTTCGGTTTTTTTTCATTGCAAAAAATAAATACGAAAATATAGCAATGACTCGAACGTTTTGCGTATACATAATTCAGTACAAAAAATCATACTCCAGTGCTACACAGGTAGTCAGCAACAGTATAGTTTAGTAATTGTAAACCTATATCTAAAACAATTACAATTAACATAAATTTATTTAGGAACTTCATGTCTGAGCATGTGATTTCCCAAAACTGTCGAAAAATTCAGATGAAAATGAATTCAACTCCCTGTTGATCAGATCAGATGAAAGTGTATGTTGTTACTGTGTTCCATCCTTGTCACTTTTATGTTTTGTAACTATCAGCCTTATTCTATTCTTGCAAATGAGCTGCATCGACGTCGAGATTAAAATTGCTAAAATAAACAAGGGGTATCTTTGCAACTAAAGTGCTTTGCTTTGAAGAGCAGTTTCCAGCGCAGTACATCAAATAGTAGAGCTTTACGCATGACATCGCCGACATGTTCTATCGACTCGAAAGCCGGTTCAAGGACTCGACGACAAACCCTAGCGGGAGATGGGCATTTTTAAGGCGACTGTTTTCATTTTGAACTATAACTTATGATTCGTTGTAAATTAATTTTAATAGTTTCAACGATGTTTCATCTCCTACTAGGGAATCTATATCATTGGTTTAAATGTACGATCCAATCTTTTGATGTATTTTAAAATCATCTTCGAAATTTGATCTGAAAGCTTGACGCCTATTTTGACTGCTCGTGTCGATAGATTTGTTTTATTAGTTTTTAAACACAAAATACAACTATCAAAGGAGCAATCGAGCCAAATGTCTTGTCTCGCCTCGATCCTACTTTAATAAAAGAATGATCCCCTATATCTTATATCAGAAATGTAGTTAATTTTCTCATACAATTTCGCTCTATAGATACAACAGAGCAAACTAGGAATAAACTGCACATCTGCCAGCATTGTTTCTAAGCTCATATGAAGCTCGTATAAATAAAAGCAAGTTTACTTTTACCATTCCTGTTCGTTCTAAAAACAGTTAATTCTATGATTATTTTGTGGATTTAATCAAATTTATTAACTTCTCATCATGCATGTTAGCATTTATAGAGAAAATTGTTTTTGCGGTTTAAATTGTGATATCATCATTGCACGTAAGCCAAACACAACCTTTTCTCGTGCTAATATAAAAAAAACCGTTAGTGTTACTGTCACACGTGTTGGTATATTTCAACAGCGATGACCTTATCTGGTTCTGAGAGCGGTCAAGAAGAATTTGTATACATAGAAAAATAATTGGACGGATACGTTTCATACACCATTTAAGGCGATTAACTTTAGTTGCCCCGTGCGTAGGGGTTCACGTACGGCTGCAATCACTATAACTACTTTTACCTATCGCTAGAGGCACGATTGTTTGCGTCTGTCTATCGTTTGGGGAGGGAAAAGGACGAGCTTCTTACTTACTCTTACGCGCAATAGTTTCGATAGAAAAGTGCAACTGAATACTGACGATTGCTTACTTGCGGATGGAATGTACGAAGAGATGGATTGAAGGTGCTAGCAGCCGATGTTCGCTGGATTTGTTTTCCCACCGGTGCTTCCCACTGCTCTACGTCCAATTTTCAGCTAGCCATAACGCTTCGCAGTAACACACCGAGGGCCACCAGTGTGGCGAGCACGGTCGACAGCATAGCCGTGGGCGCGGCACTCTGTAATGGAAACGAACACACCTATGAGTCAATGGCACACCCCAACGCCCCCGTCCCTCCTCTCTACTCACGATCACGTAGTAGTTGCAGCGGTCGCCGAGGCAGCAGGCGGAACAGGTCCAGTCCTCGTACCAGATGTGCGTACAGTACGGCATGTGCTTGGTGCGGATGCGCTGGCAGATCTCCTTCTTGGCGCAGCGCTTCGACACGTAAAACTGCTTCTGGGCGCCGAGCGAAAAGTATGGCGTGCTGCCCCACCGGATCTCCGTCAGGCAGGCGTCCTCGCCCTGCTGGCAGATCTTGACCGTGTTGAGACACTTCTCCGTGTTGCCGGTCTGGTTCGAGCAGACGTAACACTCGTGAGCGGCACCTGGAGGGAAGTGTCGGGAGCAAAACAAAGACGGCGGCGTCAAGTAATTTGGGGAGGGCGATGCACCATGGTTTGGAAGACGCGATTACTTACATTCGCCAACGAGCCCGATCAGCAGCACCGCGACCAATGGCAAGAGCTTCGAGTAGTCCATGGCTTGTGTGGCGTTTGCACAGCAAGGGAAATTATACAATCAGGTGGCAGTGTGGGGAAATATCGGGAGGATTGGAAAACTGGGATGAGATTCTGTGTGCAGGGTGGAAAAGCGCGTACACCCGAAACCCGCAAAAGGCACAAAAACAACGTAAATGGGCTACGAGGGGGAAAAAACGAACCGTAAACAGCGTTTGACGTTTGTCAGTCACACCCAAACGAAGAATGTCGAAAGGGGCGCGTAGCTGCCCATGCAGCAAAACTGCCCTAGGAACGAACCAAGGTGTTATAAATGACAAGGTGAAGTTGTTCAGAGCAAAATGACATTTCTCGACTTGACATTTCTCTTCCGTGGGCTCCGGTATAAAAATCGGGGAGGACTGGTGCGGGGTAATGAAATTTGTATGCAGAGAATGACAGATGTCGCCCCACAATGTCGCCCAGCAAAAGCGATAAAAATCACCTTCTAAATACATTATCCTTGGAACGAACGGCCTGTAGATGCGGTCGGCTTACATGGCCGGAACGGTTCAATTTGACGGTTGGTGTGCTACAAGCATTTGCTTGCGTCACAAATGCTAACCGATTATTTAAAACAATCGTTGAAAATAGATGTTGGTTTGGAAACCAATTCAAAAGGTTTAAAACTGTTCAATTCAGTCATAATCATATCAAATAATTAATTTGGTTGCTAAAACCACACCCTACTTGCAAAATTACACGAAGATTAGTGATATTTTGGCTGGAAATCACAAGATTCGACTGACACGGAGATTCGAGATACGCGGTATTTTGTGGCCGTTTTCGGTCCCCATTAACCGTGTATCTCGAGGACCGCCTGTATCGTTCATCAGAAAAAAAATCATTTCATAAAAAATAGGGTTTTAACAATGAAGTCACAAAAAACAATGCACAAAACAGCTAAAAACAAAGCAAAGTAACAAGAAACAAGTAAAGCAAGTAGAAAGCATGCTTCTATAATTAAAAAGAAAATTTAATATCCTGTCATTTCATATCATTGGCTCGTTTATGGTACGATACGAGAAGCAATTGCAGCACATTTTACACGAAAAACGGCTGCTATTACTGTTTGCGATGGTAAAAGATATTGCGAACAAACAATACCCGCTCGTCGCTATATGTGAACGGCCGCCCGACGCCATCTTGTGGCTCTCGTGAAGATGAAAAAAAAACGGCGGCTACATGGTGCGTAAGCAAGGCCAAAAGGAAAGCGTGAAAGAGATCGTTGAACGGTTGCTCGCAAGCGCACCAGGCAAGAGCGAGCGAGATGCTTTCCAGACCTGGCAACAAGGCGCGCATATCACCACATTCCTTAGCGTCGGCCCCGCAACAACGCGGTGCGCTTGTATTGAAAGTTGCTATTCGCTCTCCTCTAACCCATCTCCACCTTTCCCGCCGTGCAAGATCGTGCCTGCGTAGGCACGCGTTTGTCGTCTCGGAAACTACCTTTCCAACCACGGCCACCTACACATAAGAGACATACACACACAGTGCGCGCGTAGGCCGACCCGCGTGCCTACGGATATACCAACACCGAACCAAGCGCCAAGCACTCCGTACACGCACACACACACCAGCGTTAGCGAGCAGCAGGCGCAGCGTATCTATTTCTATTTCTACGTGTCATCCCGTCCCTGTCTGGCAGGCGGTACGCGATTAGGTTCGATTCCAAATCGCCCGAGCGGCTGTCCCCCTTGCGCACGACGAATCCGGGCCGCACCAGCACCAGCAACGATGGATGAGAGCGTACGGAATAGTACGAAGCTCGATATCGAGGGAGTTAGACAGCAGTCCGCGACCGAGGCACTGCGCGCTGAAAGTGAACCGAAGGAAAGCTACAGGAAGCTCGGCGAACCAGACGTTAATAGGAACGGGTTTGACGGTTGGTATTTAGCTAGAATATTTGCATGGAATGCATGAATGTCCCCTTCCCTAGTAGCTGGTAGTAGAATGGGTTGTTCCACGAGAACACTGAGCACAAAATTGAATGAAACAGAAGCAAACGCACCAAACGAGGTGTGTACCACATGACCCCGACAGCAATGAAACCTGCCTGTGGGTCGCAGATCTTTATCTCCATCGATCCGTCCCAGCAATCTGTCATAATCTCATTTGAACAAATCTCAACGCCATATCACAACACTGCGCTTGAGCTGATGCTGCATCGGTGCACCTTGGGTAAAGATAATGGACAGTGGGATAACAGTATCGTTGTAGCGTAACCCGTGTTTGGACTGACGTCACATGGGTCGTGTGATTGCGTAGGCATCATCGGCAGCACAGTACACCGCGCTGTCGTCAATCCGTCTCTGACACTGCCACGGACCGGGGTTGTTTTATATTTAAAAACCTTCCTCTTACCGCATCCACTGATTCGTTTCCTCTCTACCACTTTATCCATCATGACACGCACCACCACAGCTACGACGACCATCCGGGCGGAAAACGGCCACCACGCGATGCCACGCGAGAACGGAACGGGCGCCAAGGATGGCGAGGAGGAGCGGATGCTAAATGGTGCCGGGGTGGAGCCGTCCGGAGCCGAACCAACCGAGAAGGACAAGCTCGCCCAGAAGGAGGTGGAGGTGAAGTTCATCCCGTCGCAGAACGGGGACGCCCGTATTGACATGGAGCTGGAGAGTCAGGTAAATTGACAATTGGGTGAAGCAATTAGCATCACCCGCGGCAATTACATGAGCACACACGGGTGTGTACCGCGCGACGAAAGTCTCAGCCCACGGACCATTACACGTAGCAAGTGTCCGCAGACGGGTGTAAGCTTTCGTCCTGAGTGGAAGTTGCTGCTGCAGCGGAAAACATTACTTTCATCCCTTGCGTTTTTGGTCGTCTTTCCACCGGTTTCCCTCCCCCGTACAGCAAGCACTCACCGGCATGACCAAGGAGGAGCTGATGAAGTACGCCAACGATCCGTTCTGGGTGAGACTGCGCTGGCTGCTGTTCGTGCTGTTCTGGGCCCTGTGGGGTGCGATGCTGCTCGGCTCGTTCTACATCATCTATGATGCGCCCAAATGTGCCGCGCCGGTCCCGCTGTCCTGGTGGCAGGAGGGACCACTGGTGGAGCTGGACGGTGAGCGCCAGTTCGCCGACCAGCTTCCCGAGGTGGAGCGGTACGGTGCGAAGGGTGTGATCTATCGGCTGCCTGCGGATGAAACGTACCTGGTGGAGACGGCGGCCGTACAGGGCAAGCTAAAGCAGCTGGTCAGCACGTTCGGGTAAGTGAGAGCCGCTAATCAGTTTGACCTTGAGCAGGCCATTCGGGAGGAGGGGGCGGGTAACCGACGGTGCACACATTTTCGGCACACAAATCTCTCTTTAAGCTGCTCAATTAACCGTCTCCGGAAGTGGAATTCCTTTCATCACCCTTATTGGTACGGTTGCTCGTTAGTGTGTGCCGTCTGAGCCGTTGTAGTTTGAATAGTGCTACAGATTTATCATCCATTGAGGCTACTTGGAGAATCTAGACAGCGAAATAGCAACTGCAGGTCAGATAATCTAATCGGTCGTCTAAGGGCAATGTTCCTCTTTAAGAGACAACCAATGTATCTAAAATGACGGAACGATTCAAACTGTTGAGAAACAGAGAAACAATTGATCTTACACTGCTGCAGCCTGGAGAGACTTTAACCCAATATTGACGTTCATACTCACTTAATGATGGGTTTGTTGTGAAATTTTGTGCATTTCCGAAGTGTGTCTGTTTCAACACTTCCGCTACCATTTTGTTAATACCATTCCTATTCACATTTTACCATTTGCAGCACCAAGGACGTGAAGGTCGTGGTGGACATCACTCCCAACTACGTCACCAAGGAGGATGCGCTGTTCCAGGAGGCGCTCCAGAAGCCGGACAGTGCCGCTCACTCGGCGTTCGTGTGGCGCGAGGCAGGCATGAAACCCCCGAACTGGCTGTCGATTGCCGAGGAGGGTAGTGCGTGGAAGAACGCCTCCAACAACCAGTACGTGCTGTCCCAGTTCGGAGCGGATCGGTACGATCTGCAGCTCGGCGAACCGGCGGCCCGGGACAAGCTGAAGGCCACCCTCAAAGCACTGCTGGGCCAGGGCGTGCGGGGCGTACGGTTGGCCAACGCGAAGCATCTGCTGATCAACCGCGACGGTGGCGACGAGGCGCCCATGAACCTGGAGGAGGCGGACAAGTCGCTCACGCACACCGACTACGGCTTCTGGACGCACAAGGAGACGACGTACCGCGAGGGGCTCGGCGAGCTGTTCCGCGAGCTGGTGGAGCTGGTGCACGAGCAGACGGACGGCGAAGGGTTCCTGTCCGTGACGGAGGACATTCTGCGGCCGGAGGTTTTCGCCGTGAACGGGACGCTGCAGATGGATGCCCCGCTGTACGGCAACATTGAGTTCGATTTGCGCGAGGGCAGCGGGCCGGATGTGGCGCGCAAGCTGCGCCACGACATCGAGAACGCTTACCGAACGATCAGCGAGTACGCGGTGGTGGCTAGCGGGGCCGGTTCGGGCAAACCCTGGCTGCAGCTGCGCTACGATCGGGCCTCGCTCGAGCACGTGCCAGCGTCCGAGTACACCGTGTTCCACTTCCTGCTGCCCGGCGTGCCCGTCTTCCCACTGGACGTGCTGACCCGCGGTAATGTGTCTAGCGAGAGTGTGGAAACGTTGGAAAAGTTCCGCGCCACACCCTCGTTCCAGCACGGGCTGTTCAACGCGTACACCGATGCGAACGCGTCGGCCATCGCATACACACGGTAAGCGGTTTTAAACCACTGGCTTTAACGCTGCCGAATCTCGCTAACTAACCCCTTCACACATCTCTCTGATCTTCTTTGTAAAATGCTTTCCTATCGCTCTACGATGCGCTAACAATAATTCACAATTACACGTTCAACACAGCTGTTTGTAAGTGACCCGTTTTCGTTACTAACACCCATTTGTTCTGTATTTTGTTTGAGTTTAAATGTAGTTCGATTTCGTTGACTCAATTCACTCAATTCAACTGCTAACTGCTATTTACTTAATCTCTCACCTCCTTTAGGCTAAAGTCGGGCAACCCAGGATACTTTGTCGTGCTGAATCTCGCTTCGACCGACCAGAAGACGACGTTCGACTTCAGCGGTATCGATGGCATTGGCAGCGAGCTGACGGTGGTGCTGACGAGCCAGAACTATGCCGTTCCGAATGTTGGCGTAAAGTAAGTCACCACTCACCCTTCTCTCGGCTCGTTGCTTGTCTTAATACCCCATGTTTTCGTCTTCTTTTTCTTCCGTAGAACCAAGGTACCGGTCGATGCCGTACCGTTGTCGCCGAAATCTGCCCTAATTGCCACCTACGTACCGACCAAGTAAACCCGCAACCACTCAACACCAAACGTGGAGTGAGTGAGTGTGTTGGCGGGCACGGTTGGCAGGCGAATAAAGTCTCTTGGACGTATAATCTAATACCTATCCTTGCTTGGGAGATATATGCGTGTGTGCATTTTGCTATTCTATTATCTATCGCTTTCGAGCGCATCTGCAATCGCGCTGCCGCGTTTAAATTTGCTCACTTTTTTCCGCCCTTAGCCGGAATGGGTGTATATCTCATGTACGTGGCAGTTTTGCAGAAGGTGTACGCTCAGCTTCTCAATAAAGTAAAATAGCCATTAGGCTATAACAGCATACAGAACTGGTACAAAATGTTATCAATTATTATTAAGGCATGTGTAATTGCCGTAGGTTTTTTTGCATACAGAAAGAAACGAACTTACACTTACCATCAGAGCGATTAGGGACAGTGCCAAATGTTCGCCTTGCTACTCTCGTTCGCTTGTCACTCTCTTCTTCGGTGCATTTTTTTTTTGCTGTAATTTGGTCACGCCCGTTGCAATCTGACCAGCATGTCGAAATCTCTTCCGTTGCAGTCGGCAAATGGTAATTTGAGCCTCCTCCGTTGCAGTCTGGAAACATCAATGACTTTATCCAACATTTTTCTTCTTCTTTTGTTAATCTACTGCACTGTTTCATCGCCAATCCTTTCCTTCGTTGACGTAACAGAGTATGCTACGGTTCATTAAGGTTCATTTTGAATTATTGTGCAACCGTGGCTATCCGGCTATCCAGAGGGACGTTCTGAATGGGAATCGAACTCGATGAAAAATTCATAGCCCTCTAGATGAAAAATTAGAAACCCGTATAGATTTTGTACTGGCCAACCTAGTTGTACAACCCTGTCCACTCATGAGCGACGAATGTTTCTCGTCGAACGAGTTCGTCGGTACGGCTGAATAATAAATAATAAAAAAAAACACAACAAATTAAGTAAGGGGCCGCGCGCACGAACCGCACCGTAAGCCCTACCGGGAGCTCTGCTCGACCGGTAGCCTGTAGCACACTAGGTCAGGTGTGTTCTCCACACACTTAGCGCGCATCGCTAAGTGCAGTGTAGCAGTTTGCGTGAGCGCAGTGTCGATCCCTGGATGTCGATATTAGCAGCGAACACCCATCCTATTGTTATTCACATCCCGTTGCAGATTCCCATTCAGACGATCGTGGCAAGGATGATTCGCTCCAGGCAGGGCCACTTACAAACGTGCCGAAAAATAATGGTTCTTTGTGAAAGCTGTTGAACAAAATGGGTTGGTTCATAGTTGTTCCTCAACCAATCAGTATTTTCGACGTAAAATTAATTTCCGGGATGTTGATTCCTGGTGTTGAGTTCTCGGAATCGCACCCACATCTCGGAACCGCTTCCGAGAATTGTTGTTCGTGCGAATTCCGGATTAACAGAATCGACGACAGGTGAAGTTAGGAATCGTCTGGTGCTGTTTTTACGCCAAATATACGAACAATACGGCCAACGATCATTGCTCGTGCCTACGAGCTCGTCCAGTCATGCTCCATGCCTCAATTGCTCAAGCTGAGCGCCATAGTTCTTACAGTGCCCAGCCCACTCATTTTCCATCGCTTTTACTAGCACCTGGGAATGATTAAGCCATTCACCAACGCTTTGTTCTGCCATGAGCTCTCAGAGTCCGACGTTGCAGTCAGGTGAGCGAATTTTAACCGCACGCCATCGCACAGTTTTCACAATCCAATGCCCGGTGAGCTCGTCTGATGCATTTTGCGTACATAAGAGGTGCTTGGTTTTGATTGGCCCTAACATTTGGATAAAAACTGAGTTGGGACAGTTAGGGACTTTGCGCGCAACGTTTTGGTGCGACCTGCTGGATTAGCTCACCAGGTAAATAATATAAATGAGCAACAATCCTCCTCGAACCAACGGGAGCTGATGCGTAATATTTCCAGCGTTAGATAGGAAGAAAAGATAAGTAAGATAGAAAGTAAAGTGAGAAAAACTAGTAAGTCGTAGAGTACGAGAACCTAATACAGAATAGCATATACGTACACACACATACAATTTCATTTCGGATCCTAACACTTAACTTAGGGAATGAACAAAAACCTTAACATTCGCCTACAGATTGCCATATGTTCTTATTTTGACCATGCATAATAAGGAAAAGAAAGCCTCCCACATTCTAGCCATAAGCAAGGAAATACCCTCAACGCCCTGTTAATAATAAAGTCACTTGTTTATCAAAACTCTACGAGTCACGTCTTATTTCGTTCTAACCATTAGCACAGCAATATTGATTTGAAGAAAAAAGAAAGGTGTTGAATGTTTATCCTGAGCGTGAATGATGGTAAATGTGATCTCAAAACCGCCAATGAATAGATGACCTTTGTTCTTCTCGCTTATCGTCGAATAAGGCAGTTGAGCCAATTTGTTCGTGTGTTACTTTAGTGTGATGCAAAAAGGCTGGAAGCGATTTGAGGAACATGTTCTATAACAAACAAGATAGTTTTGACAGCAACAAAAAGTGAAAAAGGAAACTGAAGCTGTAATTCTGAGGAATGTGTTCTTATGATCTGAACACATTCTGTACTCTGGTTATATTCAAGGCGCTAGAACGCCTACCTGGAACTTACTAAAAATAAAATTTAAATTTAACTTTCAAAACCACTCGACTACCAAGTGAGTCGACGTTTTTGCTAACACACTGCTGAGTATATAGTTGTCCTTGATATAATATGAAGAAAGAAATCCTAAACATTCCTAGCGCAAAAACTTAAGCTTGTAACGATCAATGATTGCACATTTCCTCGAACATGCCAAAGGTAATGCTATGGTAACATAACAAATTAACTAAACTGGAATGAGGTAAGCAAACTTCCCGTTTTCCTTTACTCAACAAAAAATCCACACCTTAGTTACTAACGCTGAGCAACGATAGCCTCCTCTAGCGTGCTCAGAAACGGTTCTGCCCTACCGTCTAGTGATACGATAATGTCTTTGGCCTGCTGCAAGATTTGGCGCGGTTCTACGTCCACCCCGGTCGTGTCTACGATCGTTTGGATTCGGACCTGATACTCTTTCGGCGCCGATGCACCACAAACGGACTTCAAATTTTCCATCGCCGCCGACGCAATTCTGTCCCTGGACACTCGCTTCTCCGGTGCGCTCAGCAGCTTCGCGAGTGTGAATGGTTCGGTCGCCTCGCTGTAGTCGTCCGATTCTGGCAACTGTGCTGCGTCCTGCCCGGTTCGGCGAGCAGCGTAAGCGTGCGCCAGCAGCACAGCGAACGCGTACGCGACCAAACACCGGGACGCGCTCACCCGCTCGGTGGCCGTTCTCTCCTTGCCGAGGATTTTCTTCAACATCCCCACCACCCAGAATGAGCTGCTCTCGCTAACCGTGCCGAACTGGGCGATAGTGCTGCGGATGGCCGCGTGTGGTTCTGGTCGCACGGTAAGCAGGGCGTACGCTAGGGTATACCAGAGCGGGTACAGCCGATATTCGATCGGTTCGCTGGAATGGAGAAGTATATGTTCGGTTAGATTACTCTAGCCATCACTCGTCAGTTTCTTCACGGTACAGTACCTGATCTTGAGCACCGGTAGAGTGGCGAGCAGTTGTTCGACCAAACCGAGCTGGGCTGCCGGATCGCCTCGCGAAACGTGCCAGTGATGGAGGAAATGAAGCTCTAGGCACAGTGGTAGACAGTGCTGTGCCAGCAGCTCGTATTGCCACTGAGAGATTGCCGTGTAACCGACAATGTTAAGCGCTTGCAGCCATGCCGGTTTTGACGGAAGTGCGAGACTTCCATTTTCGGCCGACCGGTCGCAGAGATAGTGGCTCAGGGCGGACTCCATCAGCCGCATCCAAGGCACGGTCTGGCTGTCCAGCAAGTTGGCCGACTCGAGCACGCACTGAGTCAGCAGCTGCGAGTTGACATCGCTGTCCAGTAGGCGTATAAGCTCATCTACAAATAAACTGGAGAAGAAACAAATTAATTGTAGTCTTTGTGTAACTTAACCATAGTTTGTGTTGTTCATTTTTGAATGTTAATTATTCAAACCTTTTCATCTTAAAATATGCCAACACATGATTTAATTCTCATTTGAGGTTATCTATGAATTTGATATGATCTATGAATTATTACAGTGAGTACAAAAAGTATTTGTCTAGCAGAATATTTTAGAGGAAATGGTTAACAATGACTGGGGTTTTAACTTTAAGGCTTTGTCGAATCAATGTCGTTTAAATTTCGTTCAAAAAACATGTCAAAAAACTTGATTTTATTGGAATTATAGTAAGCCGTATTTGGGTTATGAGTAATTTAATTATAGTAACCTATGAATTTGTGTAGCTATAAGTTTTTGTATGAAATACATTTCTTTCTGTTTCTAACCGTACACCAAGCTGGTTGATTGCACTACCTCCAATAGATTTTTGTCTTGATTTTGGAGCTTAAGCTACTGAAATTGTTTTGCTGACATTTGATTCTGACATGTAAAAACACTGTAAGACGACCCACAAAATTTCCGCGTTCGGAACGTTCCGATACTTCCTTTATAATAGTTCCAATCGTTCCGATACTTCCAACGATACCGACGGTTCCGTCATTCTGATACATCCCATCGTTCCATCCATTCCAATCGTTCCAACCGTTCCGACCGTTCTGATAGTTCCAATCATTTCGATACTTTTAACGATATCGACTGTTCCGATTGTTCCCTACCAGCATTAAACGGCTTTGAATGCATTCAGACGGCATTAGTGATGAGTCAAGTACCACTTTTCACTGTGTGGTGCTGTGGTACCACGCACAGTCTACTGTGCTGTGTGTGCGTGGTACCACACTTAATGTGTGGTCACACAGTAGCTGTGTTCCCGCACAGTTTTTGCACAGTTACTGTGTTATCGCACAGTTAGTGTGCTTTGCACACTTTTTGTGCTCCGCACAGCAGTTTGTGTGCTCCGCACAGTTATTGTGTACAATCCGCACAGTTTGTGTGCTCAGCACAGTTTGTGTGCTCCGCACAGTTTCTGTGCTCCGCACAGTTAATGTGCTCCGCACAGTTTGTGTACAATCCGCACAGTTGCATACAATAACTGTGCGGAGCACAGAAACTGTGCGGATTGTACACAATAACTGTGCGGAGCACACAAACTGTGCGAAGCACACAATAACTTTGCGGAGCACACAAACTGTGCGAAGCACACAATAACTGTGCGGAGCACAGTAGCTGTGCGGAGCACAGTAACTGTGCGGAGCACACAAACTGTGCGGAGCACACAAACTGTGCGGAGCACATAAATTGTGCTAAGTGTGGCACCACAATTTTATAAAATGTGCAATTGTGCTCGCACATTTTACTGTGCTGTGTGTGCGCGGTGGCACAGTGCTACTTGACTCATCACTAGACGGCATTTATAGCCTTAGTCGCCTTAGAAGGCGAATAAAGATTTCAACCGAAACTTTTACGGCTGTAACGGGTTCTCTTCGAAATCTTTCAACTTTTTGATTCAACGAGAACAGATAGCTTGCCGCCATCTTAGCTTGTTTATATACTGGTTATGCACCCTTACTAATGTCACTGCCAAATAGAGCAGTGACAACGCTTTTGGTTCCGAACCGAGAAAGCGTGTGTTCAAATCCTGATTTTTATGATCTTTTTTGTGTTTATTTCTTTTTAAATTAATATTTTCTTGCTATAATTAATACAAACAAAATTTATGTGAAGCAAAATTAAAATTACACCTTTTTAAAAACCATAATAATTACACTATGTTCACCCTTCATTATCAGGATAGGGGAAATATGTATCTCATTTCTCCTTTTATTAGAGTTATCGAAATGAGTTTGATATATTAACACCTTTCAACGGGTTGGTCTTTAACAACTGAATAAGGCAGACCATATTTAATAAAGTGAAATAGCTCAGAGCTTAACGCAAGAGAACATAACACGTAAATCGTGCTATCGAATCTCATGCACATATCTGGGAACACTACAACAGCGCAGTGCTGAAGACGCTTGTAAGGTTTTCTTTTGACAGCTGCAATTTCAAATTTCAAATTAAAAGCGAAATTTTTCAATGACATATTTCAAAGGCATTTAATTACTGCTAAATGCACTGCTGATCGCCTTCAATTCGCCGGCGATTACAAGGCGATTAGAAGGCATTTAACGGAAATTTGCGGGTAGGGTTAATCGTTCCTACCGTTCCAATCGTTACGATATATCCAACCGTTCCGACTGTTCCATCCATTTCGATACATCCAATGGTTCCGATGGTTCCGATCGTTCCGATACATTCAACCGTTCCGACAGTTCCGTCGTCCCGATACATCCGATCTTACCAACCGTTCCGACTGTTCCATCCGTTCCGATACATCCAATGGTTGCGACGGTTCCGATACATACAACCGTTACGACCATTCTGATAGTTCCTATCGTTCCGATACATTCAACGATTCCAACTGTTCCAATTGTTGACTGTTCCAAACAATCTGGCTCGATAAATCCAACCGTTCCGACCGATGCGATCGTTCAATCCGTCCCGATAAATCCAACCGTTTCGACAGTTCCATCGTCTCGATACATCCGATCGTTCCAACCGTTCCGACTGTTCCATCCGTTCAAATATATCTAATGGTTCCGATGGTTCTAATTGTTCTGATACATCCAACCGTTCCGAATGTTCCATCCGTTCCGATACACCCAATGATTCCGACGGTTCCGATCGTTCCGATACATTCAAAAATTTCACCAGTTCCGATTGGTAACCGTTCCGTCCATTCTGGTAGTTAAATCGTTCCATCACATCAAACGGTTCCGATCGATCAAACCTGATAGGATCAAAATTTTGAACCTAGTTCCGATCGTTCCGATTGAGGAACGGAACGAACCTGCTAGGTGCACTCCGAAACACACCTCACTACAGAAAAAATACGCATCACATCGAGCGCATTGAATTAAGTAATGTGATGTTTGATCAGTTTTCGCGAATCGTAGCTCGATAATAGTAAATCCGCGATGCTCAAACATTTCTCTTAAACACAGTTTCTGGATGAGCCACAAATTTCCGCGACAAATTTTCTACGATCACTTTGTCGCAAACAAAATCATCGTAAACAATTTTACATACCGTGGTGCTGAGGTGCTCTACTGTCACATTCACATGCTGGAAATTTCACTCTAATCCTGCTGGATAAAGACGTTGGAGCCGTTGAACGGAAACGGAACGAACCTGCTAGGTGCGATCCGAAACACACCTCACTACAGAAAAAAATACGCATCAGAGCGTTTCTACATACACCGAGAATGCAGCTGAGAAAATAACTGACAGCATGCTTTGACAGCGACTGACAGCATTTTCGGTGAGAGAATTCTCCTCGGCATGCAAAGAACGATGGAGCTGAGAAAAAATTGAATTGGCAGGTTATAGCGATCGATCAATTATAGTTTGCATTTTTGCCGTCTAATAATCGTAGAAATATTATTAAAAAGTAAAAGAAACTTTTTTGACTTCATTTTAGTGATTAAAATGGATTTTTTCAACATCATTTTAAAAGTCTCATCTCGGCGCTTTTCAGAGCTTCTACACACACCAGCGTGAGAAACCGGTTGTCAATTCTCTCACAGCCATCTCTCAAATGCAGTCTCGGTGTATGTAGAAACGCTCTCACATCGAGCGCATTGAATTAAGTAATGTGATGTTTGATCAGTTTTCGCGAATCGTAGCTCGATAATAGTAAATCCGCGATGCTCAAACATTTCTCTTAAACACAGTTTCTGGATGAGCCACAAATTTCCGCGACAAATTTTCTACGATCACTTTGTCGCAAACAAAATCATCGTAAACAATTTTACATACCGTGGTGCTGAGGTGCTCTACTGTCACATTCACATGCTGGAAATTTCACTCTAATCCTGCTGGATAAAGACGTTGGAGCCGTTGAACGGAAACGGAACGAACCTGCTAGGTGCGATCCGAAACACACCTCACTACAGAAAAAAATACGCATCACATCGAGCGCATTGAATTAAGTAATGTGATGTTTGATCAGTTTTCGCGAATCGTAGCTCGATAATAGTAAATCCGCGATGCTCAAACATTTCTCTTAAACACAGTTTCTGGATGAGCCACAAATTTCCGCGACAAATTTTCTACGATCACTTTGTCGCAAACAAAATCATCGTAAACAATTTTACATACCGTGGTGCTGAGGTGCTCTACTGTCACATTCACATGCTGGAAATTTCACTCTAATCCTGCTGGATAAAGACGTTGGAGCCGTTGAACGGAAACGGAACGAACCTGCTAGGTGCGATCCGAAACACACCTCACTACAGAAAAAAATACGCATCACATCGAGCGCATTGAATTAAGTAATGTGATGTTTGATCAGTTTTCGCGAATCGTAGCTCGATAATAGTAAATCCGCGATGCTCAAACATTTCTCTTAAACACAGTTTCTGGATGAGCCACAAATTTCCGCGACAAATTTTCTACGATCACTTTGTCGCAAACAAAATCATCGTAAACAATTTTACATACCGTGGTGCTGAGGTGCTCTACTGTCACATTCACATGCTGGAAATTTCACTCTAATCCTGCTGGATAAAGACGTTGGAGCCGTTGAACGGAAACGGAACGAACCTGCTAGGTGCGATCCGAAACACACCTCACTACAGAAAAAAATACGCATCACATCGAGCGCGATGAATTAAGTAATGTGATGTTTGATCAGTTTTCGCGAATCGTAGCTCGATAATAATAAATCCGCGATGCTCAAACATTTCTCTTAAACACAGTTTCTGGATGAGCCACAAATTTCCGCGACAAATTTTCTACGATCACTTTGTCGCAAACAAAATCATCGTAAACAATTTTACATACCGTGGTGCTGAGGTGCTCTACTGTCACATTCACATGCTGGAAATTTCACTCTAATCCTGCTGGATAAAGACGTTGGAGCCGTTGAACGGAAACGGAACGAACCTGCTAGGTGCGATCCGAAACACACCTCACTACAGAAAAAATACGCATCACATCGAGCGCATTGAATTAAGTAATGTGATGTTTGATCAGTTTTCGCGAATCGTAGCTCGATAATAGTAAATCCGCGATGCTCAAACATTTCTCTTAAACACAGTTTCTGGATGAGCCACAAATTTCCGCGACAAATTTTCTACGATCACTTTGTCGCAAACAAAATCATCGTAAACAATTTTACATACCGTGGTGCTGAGGTGCTCTACTGTCACATTCACATGCTGGAAATTTCACTCTAATCCTGCTGGATAAAGACGTTGGAGCCGTTGAACGGAAACGGAACGAACCTGCTAGGTGCGATCCGAAACACACCTCACTACAGAAAAAAATACGCATCACATCGAGCGCATTGAATTAAGTAATGTGATGTTTGATCAGTTTTCGCGAATCGTAGCTCGATAATAGTAAATCCGCGATGCTCAAACATTTCTCTTAAACACAGTTTCTGGATGAGCCACAAATTTCCGCGACAAATTTTCTACGATCACTTTGTCGCAAACAAAATCATCGTAAACAATTTTACATACCGTGGTGCTGAGGTGCTCTACTGTCACATTCACATGCTGGAAATTTCACTCTAATCCTGCTGGATAAAGACGTTGGAGCCGTTGAACGGAAACGGAACGAACCTGCTAGGTGCGATCCGAAACACACCTCACTACAGAAAAAAATACGCATCACATCGAGCGCGATGAATTAAGTAATGTGATGTTTGATCAGTTTTCGCGAATCGTAGCTCGATAATAATAAATCCGCGATGCTCAAACATTTCTCTTAAACACAGTTTCTGGATGAGCCACAAATTTCCGCGACAAATTTTCTACGATCACTTTGTCGCAAACAAAATCATCGTAAACAATTTTACATACCGTGGTGCTGAGGTGCTCTACTGTCACATTCACATGCTGGAAATTTCACTCTAATCCTGCTGGATAAAGACGTTGGAGCCGTTGAACGGAAACGGAACGAACCTGCTAGGTGCGATCCGAAACACACCTCACTACAGAAAAAATACGCATCACATCGAGCGCATTGAATTAAGTAATGTGATGTTTGATCAGTTTTCGCGAATCGTAGCTCGATAATAGTAAATCCGCGATGCTCAAACATTTCTCTTAAACACAGTTTCTGGATGAGCCACAAATTTCCGCGACAAATTTTCTACGATCACTTTGTCGCAAACAAAATCATCGTAAACAATTTTACATACCGTGGTGCTGAGGTGCTCTACTGTCACATTCACATGCTGGAAATTTCACTCTAATCCTGCTGGATAAAGACGTTGGAGCCGTTGAACGGAAACGGAACGAACCTGCTAGGTGCGATCCGAAACACACCTCACTACAGAAAAAAATACGCATCACATCGAGCGCATTGAATTAAGTAATGTGATGTTTGATCAGTTTTCGCGAATCGTAGCTCGATAATAGTAAATCCGCGATGCTCAAACATTTCTCTTAAACACAGTTTCTGGATAAGCCACAAATTTCCGCGACAAATTTTCTACGATCACTTTCCGCGTAAATTCCCGTAAATCCCGTAAATTCCGCGTAAATCCGCGATGCTCAAACATTTCTCTTAAACACAGTTTCTGGATGAGCCACAAATTTCCGCGACAAATTTTCTACGATCACTTTGTCGCAAACAAAATCATCGTAAACAATTTTACATACCGTGGTGCTGAGGTGCTCTACTGTCACATTCACATGCTGGAAATTTCACTCTAATCCTGCTGGATAAAGACGTTGGAGCCGTTGAACGGAAACGGAACGAACCTGCTAGGTGCGATCCGAAACACACCTCACTACAGAAAAAAATACGCATCATATCGAGCGCATTGAATTAAGTAATGTGATGTTTGATCAGTTTTCGCGAATCGTAGCTCGATAATAGTAAATCCGCGATGCTCAAACATTTCTCTTAAACACAGTTTCTGGATGAGCCACAAATTTCCGCGACAAATTTTCTACGATCACTTTGTCGCAAACAAAATCATCGTAAACAATTTTACATACCGTGGTGCTGAGGTGCTCTACTGTCACATTCACATGCTGGAAATTTCACTCTAATCCTGCTGGATAAAGACGTTGGAGCCGTTGAACGTCTTCCGTCTCTTTCTTCTGCTTAGCTTAATGTGAGCGAGAGGGCGTTAGAGTGCGTGTGCGGCAGAACAGTGCGCCTCCCATTCACGCAGTTTTAAACTCACCGGCTAGTAGACCACACACCAGCAGCTTAGCATTGAACGCCACCGGATCAGAAGAAATTTGTCATTTCATCTCTGTCAGTCAACACCCGTACAGCCATTACAGCAGCAGCAGTGTTGCCAACCCAGTTTGACGAGCAAGATTTGCAACGAGCAAGAAATCTTCGGACGCAGGTGTACAATTTGGTGACTACAGCAAGTGTGCCATTACCATTTGTATTGTACAACGCTACCTCTCGCCCACCAACCGGATACCGAGGATGATCAACGAAATTCACTCCAGGATCATAAACAAGCTGATGGAAATCGAAAGTGTGCTGCAAAGTTTCCCGAAGGGGAAGCGGCGCAACGACTACCTGCAGACCGTGGCGGACATTCGATGCGATGTGCAGCGCGATTTGGAGCATCATCTTCCACTAGACGGCCAACTGGCGCGTGCCAAATATGTCCTGAAGAGGGTAAAAAAAGCCTTACGGGAGTACACCGTGTGCTGTTGCTGCTATCGGCAGGAGAAGCGATATCATGTTTAGTGAAAAGGACGCCCGCGCGGGGAATGTCAGCGGAACGGCAGCATCTTACAAAGGCTGAGATGCACCAAAAACCTGCTGCCAACCTGTGCCAGTGCCGTCTGTTCATGGCGTAACAAATGCGTTTGATGTTACGACCTAAATAAAAGCAGCTGGAACCGTGTTTGTCTGTGTGTCTAATCGTACTTCATGGAACATCAACTATCAGGACTGCCGAGAATCTTCCGGTGGATGGTAAACAAATTCTAACTAAATTATTGAACTAATGAAAATCTCATTGTACAGTAGAAAAAGGTTTGGTTAAAAAGACCCAAGGCTGCCGGGATCTGGGGAAAAAGGGTAGAATAGCTGGATTTTCATATTCCAGTTCGAACATTTTTCTAACCAACAAATTGTCTAGCAATGAGAACAATGAAATGAACTGTCACTCACAGGATCATCCGAGAATGAGGCGCGAACTTTGTACCCGTATTGTTGACGTTCTGTTGTGGTAGTGTGGAATTTGCTCGAACAAATCCGCCATTTCGCTACAGGCGCACATTTCCTATTTTTTCATGCTGATTCATCTAGCTTCTAACGGGTAAATGAGGTTAGGATGGGTAAAGAACTGTACCTTAGCGTATTTTCGGTTTGCCACTTTTTGACACTGGTCAGCAGCTCAGTCATCAAGGCGCGCGCCTCGAGCAGCCGGGGACAGTGCGAGCAGCCGGTGCCGCACGCGTCCGGCAATTGTGCCAGTACATCCGCTATCGACGCAACCAGCCGCTGTACGGCCGCGGTCAGCTGGGGCTTCCCGTTCGCCACCTTGCTTGCCGCCCGGCCGGCATTCATGAGCATCCGCACGACGACGCCGATGTACAGCTTGCGCTTCAACAGATACATGCCGCCCGGCACGAGCTGGTTCGCTTCGTTGCACCGCATTCCCGTCACGATTTCAAGCAAGCTGCAAAGGGAGAACGTAGAGCACCGGACGTTTCCGTTAAACTGATGAATGATCAACGCGTACTTTACTTTACGTATGCTTTACTTACAGCATGAGCGCATCGTCCAGGTCGCGGTGCGGCACCTTCGGCTCGCGCAGCAGAAAGCCTGCTTCCGCGGTCATTACGAACCAGTCCAGTGCTGGCGTCAGCTCGGCAACGTGCATCGGCATCCACACGAGGCGGGCAAAGTGGTGCAGCAGCCGCACCATGGCCGTGCGCGTTTGCTCCTCCGACCGTACCACCGGCTCGTACGCTAGCCGTACGCAGATCGCGAGCGTAGGGGCGTGCGTGCGCCGTATCCAGCCGGGCAGGGGATCGAACGGTTCGCCGAACCAGCGGCAACGCACGAACACGCACGCCAGCAGCTCGTGGCACTCGGGGCTGTGGTGCTCCAGCATGGCGTGCATACGCTCGAGCAGCAGCTCCGACGGCAGCAGCCGCTCCCAGGGCAGATCGAGCACGAGCGTGTTGTACACGTACAGGGCCGAAATCATGATGCGCGGATCGACGAACCATTCCAGGTACCAGTGAAGGAAGTACAGCAGTATCTGGCTGCAATGGTCGGTGTCGGCGTACGCTTCGCGCACCTGCTCGATTGCGTACTCGACGCAGTGCAGCAGCACGCCGAACATCCACTTGGCCTTATCGTTGTTGCAGTGTCGCGCTGTGTCGATCACGGGCGCCATGGTCGTCCTGCCGTACGGTGTGGACGGCGAGTATCCACCGGGCCGGGCGTGTGCATGGACGTCCGCACCGTACGGTACGATCCACGGCTCAAACATGCGATACACGGTGGGCAGCAGGTTGTCGTGCACTGAGGAAAAAAACAGCAGCATCGCACATTAGAAAATCGGTCAAACAAAACGTTCCGTCCGCGCGCTTACCGCATCCGATGCGATTGTCACGCATGCCGGCGGCAAGCAGGCTGTGGGCAAACATGCCCAGCAGCATTCCCAGCACCTCGATGTACGCGCCGTGCCGCCTGTACATGCCGTTCCATGGGTAAGCGCCATCGCGCTGGCGCACAAAGTGCTCGGTCACGGCCACCAGCAGATGGTGCAACAGTTCCGGCCCCAGCACCGGCTCGGTGCAGTTCGCTTCGGCAAACTGGCGATGGGCCTGGTGCAGTGCGTCCTCCGCCATGCCCAGGCACAGATCGGGCAGATGGTGGGCCCGCGAACGCAGCACGTTCAGCAACCGTAGCAGCATCACCGGCGGCAGCGTGGGCCATTGCGAGTACGCGTTGATCGTGTGCTGCAGCAGTTTGCCAAAGTTGTCGGGAAATTTGCTGCTCGCCAACGTTACCAGGTGCGAAATTAGGATCTAAAATTCAAATGAAATAAAAAAGCGTATATCCAATATTCCAAATATCGCTGCCGTGCTTAGGACGTGCTTGTTGATGACATACGTCTGCAAACTTTTCATCCTGCTCGGCTTGCTCGTCCGATCGCACCGGGCTGACGGTATCCGCGGGCCGCGCTTTGTACAGTCCGATCACTATCAGCTTGGCAAACTGGTCGAGCTCGTCCGGCGCGACGTCATGCTCCTTTAGCCACCGCGACAGGTCGAGCTGTGCAAGAGAATAGTAAATTCGTGTTAGTGTGAGCCCACACGTTGCGTCGGTCCCGACAGCGCGTACCTTGCTGCCGAACATGTCCACAAACAGGGTCCGCTCCAGGCTGCCGGTTTTCTGCTTCACCAGCTGGCCGTACACCTGCAGCAGCGGCCGGCACGGAATGCGCCCGTCCTCTAGCAGGGCAACGATCACGCTGGACGGTTTGTGTCCTGTCTCGAGCGCGTCCGCAAACAGCTGCCCGACCTCCTCGAACATAAGCTTCGACAGTTCGCTCCGGTACGTCTCGAGGCTTAGCCGAACGGCGAATGTAAGCGGCGGCACGAAGTTCGCATCGGACACCTCGTGCAGCAGCGTGCGCAGCATCGTCCGGATGATGGCATTCAGCGACTGCACCGCGGTCTGGTCCGTCTCGGCGCAGTAGTCGACGAACAGACTGTTCCACAGCTCGCGCAGCAAGATGGTGTGGTGGACGATGTACGGTGGAATGTTGATCGCCATCTGCAGGAACGCTTCCAGCCCGCGCAACCGTGCGTCGATGCGCTCCTGCACGGTCTTGTCCAGCGTGGCACACTTCGTGTGCACCTTGACCGTGGCGGCACCGGCACAGTACAGCACGCTACACTTGGCCTGCTTCACCAGCTGCCTGTCCTCGTTGACGTACAGCTGCCGGTACAGCTCGAACAGCTCGTCCCGGCGCTGCTCCAGCTCGGCTTTCGTCGTCCAGTACGTTTTGTCGATGTGCTGCCGCACGATCCGCAGGCTCTCGGTGATGCGCCTGACTCGTACCGCCGCCGGTTTCGCCAGTGCGTCGCGCAAATCCTGCTGCTCGCCGCGCACCTCGACCACCGGCACTGGGAGTGGATCGGTGTACGCGTTTGCTAGCCGGCGCTGGATGGCCTCGACTGGCGTAAGCGCCGGTTTGCCGGCAGCAGTCCCTTCCGACAGTTGGGCCTTTAGCGGTTGGGCCGGATGGACGCGGTAAAGCGCGTACCAGCGCTCCACCATCAGACGGTGCAGCGTGACGAGGGCCGGCTGGTTGACGCACTCGGGCCAACATTCCTTGATAGAGCACAAACAGTTGATTGCGTGAAAAATGGTTGAAATCGCATGCGGTTACGGTTAACGGATAGCGTCTGTATTTATTCGATACACGTGCTCACATTTTGAACCTCACACACAAATGTACAAAGCATTAGTTTTTGATTGAAGACATGCAATTGTATCGTTGCTGGGAGGGATAAAGGCAATGAATTCCCGCAAATAATTAGCCTTTGGCATCGATAGCTTGGACGATTTGTAACTTAAATTTTAACGTAATATTTTTGGCGTTTATTTTAATAGTAAAATATCGCAGACAAAATTTTCATATCTAAAATGGAATGAACAACGAAAAACAGGCGCATTTTTATTCAATTTGAACGTGATTTCCTTGCACTTCGTTAATTTTCGTATAGAAAAATCCTGTTGGATTTTATTAAAAAAAATGGATGTATGTTACGCTCTCCAGTCAAACATATCACCATCAAATAAAGATCTCGAAACGTAGACCATGTAGGCCATGCGATTCATAAACATAAACTTCAAACACTACTGAACTTTAAAACAACAACCAGTCATGAATAAACAAACAAATATTGTTCAAAATAATCCAACCACAAATGGTTACGGTTGTTCGTTTTGACACTTTTTAATTCAAACGCTTTCCGACCACCGACTCTATATGTTTACCTGCACGCCCTGCAGAGTCGCCTGCAGATGGGGAACGGCGTACTGCACTGGTAGATTGATCGGATCGTCCATCGCGATGCGATTCAGGTCCGGGTCCAGCAACCACAGCTGGAACGCTTTGACGAGACTAAAAAGGCGCATAAGCTTTTATACGAAACATCGCCAAAAACGCAACGCTTACCGCAACATTTCCACCGCGGGTTTGTTCGTCTCTTGCGCGCTATGGTAGTGCAGCTCGAGACGGCACAGCGTCTGTTTCACCTTTTCCATCAGACCGGTGTCCGCGCCGTACAGTCGATCCGACACACCGTGCACCGGGTCGCCCACGTCCGTGACGCGCGTCAGCAGGGCGGCGAAAAACTGCTGCCAGACGGCCAGACACAGTGGATGCTCCACGCTGACGCTCACCAGAAAGCGGGCCAGCTTGCAGTAGACCAGCGAATCGGCCGCAGGACAAAAGTCTTCCTCGCGCGTGCGCAGGCCTCCGCTCACGTCGCGCAGTGCCGCGTCCAGCTTGAGCGATTCCTTCCGCTTGAGTGCACGCAGCAGTCTGGGCCAGAGTTCGGTGTCCAGTTCGAGCTGTCGGTGCTCGAGCTCGAACACAAGCAGCGCCAGGGCCACGCAATCGTTTGGCAGGGTGCCGTACAGCAGCGGCGGCTCGGTACCGATTATCTTAGACCAGAGCGAGTGTATGCCCGGTTGCTTTTGTTTCACCTGCGCGAAGGACTGGCAAAGGGAGAGACGGGTGTTTAATGCACATGTTGCACGTAAGATTAGTGCGGCTGAATGTAGCACAACCAATGTTTTACCTTGAAAAATGGAGCCAGCTTATCGCGCAACGCCTTCCAGGCTTCCGCGTGGCCGAACGAAACCGAGGCGAGCACGTTCAGCAAACGCAGCACCTTGGCACTGTTCGTCCAGCTGGATATTTGCGTCAACCAGTCGCACCACATGCCGACTAACGCCGCCGGCGTTGCGTAGCCACAGCGCCAGTGCGAAACCGCTTGCGACACCAGCATCGTGCCCAGTTTGCCCACCTTCGCCTGATCAAGCAGTTTCAGTGCGAGCATCTGTTCGCTCTGTTGCGGATCGATCGTGCTGGTGGAAGGCTTCGGCGGCGTCCAAACTAGCTCAACGTCATCCTGCACCAGCTGTGTCAGCAGGTCGGCGAATCGCTCGCTACCCAGCAGCGCATGGGAACACTCGGTAAACAGCAGACTGATCAGCTCCAGGCAGCGCACCACAACCGTGTCGAGGTGGTGATCTAGCAGCAGCTGCAACAAGTTCACGCCGTCCTGGCAGAAGACGGGCACCCAGTGTCCGATGGTGGTGGTAAGCATCGCGGCCAGACACGCAACCGGGCACCGTTCGTCAACCGCTGCCTTCACGTCCGCTAGCTGCTCGAGAGCGGGCACATTGCGCACCTCCACACTGGAGGGATCTTGCAAGATCTGCTGCACGATGGGCAGCGGCTGGTCGAGTGCGTGCAATCGCAGCTGCAGCAGCACAAACAGGCAACGCTCCTGGTAGTTTTCATATTCGCTTTGCTCCGTAGCGTCGGAGTTTGCTTTGACCGGAGATTGATTTTTGCGAAACGCCGCCACGACGCTGTACGCTACGCGGTTTTGTAGCGCCTTTGGCACATTCAACCCACTATAGGACGAAAGAGAGGAAATTGGTTGTAGGAACAATGTAATGTGAGCACTCACATTTACTGACGTTACCTTATTTCCCCATAATTGATGTACATTAACAGCCCCAGCGCTAGCTTGTGGTACACGTGCGCTCTGGAATAACTTAGCAGCAGCTCCAGCATCACGTTTACATCTGATTCAGTTGGATCCCACAGCATAACCAACTTCCTTTTGCTACTGAATACGTCCAGCAGTCTGCTCCCCTTTGCCTGCCAAGCATCGGCGGTGGGCTGAGGGTTAGCCGTGCCGTCCGCCGCTAGCGTTTGTAGCATTACCGAAAGCACAAACACATTTTTCTCCACGATCGTATGAATCTGCTCGATTATGAGCTCGGCACAGACGAGTTCGGCCGCATCGACAGCAACCAGCACCTGGGAATGAAGGGACGAAGCAACGAAAATGGACGAAAATATCCAGTTAGAATATTTTCACTTCGATTCCAACTGTCCTGGTTCGATTATTCCCTACCTCTATCTTATTTTCGTACTAGATCTCTGTTTTGTCTTTTTGTTTGCTTAGTGTTAGCGTTAAAATTAGCTTTATTTAATTTAACATTGTTGCACAGCCTTCCCGGTAGCCTTATCTTTTGTGCTTCTCATTATATAAATTGCAAAAGGCAGATGCTAATATGTATTTAATTGTTCATGCCTTTGCATAGCCCATTTTACTCGAGTAAACCTTCGAAATTTGATAAATGAATTAGGTTGTCCAACAATTTAATTCTAAACATGTAGCTATAAACTCCAAACGTGTTCTGATTTGTTTACACTTAATTAAAAAAAACTTTCCATAATATGAATCAAAACGATAACGTATACAACTTTAATTTAAACTTCACTGCACGAGTATAGCACACATTTCAGAAGCTACAAATATACCGGGCTAGCTATACATACCTCAAACAGTGTTTTCGTGATTGTGCAGATGAACTCCTTATCGCTGGATGGATCCCGTGCGAGTGCAAGATCGACGAATGGTTTCAGCACGTTGTACAGATTGTGCGCTGCCTCCTGGCCGAGCAACGCTTTGCTGAACTGGTCCGTAGCGGTGGCATTGTGCGGGACGGGTGGCTTACTTTCATGCTCGAAGTCTGGCCCAAGCGTAAAGTCGCGCTGCACAAGGCAACGCAGCATCCACCAGCAAGCGCGCGAGCTGAGCAACGCGAAGGGCAGCGTCGAAAGGTGCCGGGCCAGGGCCACGCCTGCTGCGTAGATGCAACGGGCCGCACCGTACACGAGCGTATCGAAGTGTACCTGCACCAGCTCCACCTCCTCGGACGTATGCGGCCCGTGTGTGTCGCGATAGTAGCGCAGCACGTCACCCGCGAACTTGACCGTATCGTTGATGAGCAGCGCCAAACGTTGCGCAAAGTGGCTGTATCTGGCGATCCGACCGTACGTCGACAATCCCTCGCCGAGTACGGCTACCAGCCGGTTGGCGAGCGTGACTAGCCACAGCATTTCGGTGGTGGGCAGCTGCCGCACGTCTCCGCTCACCACGCGGCGAATCGCGCGTGACGTAATCGTACCAAACAGCCGCTGGAACGGTATCTGGTCAAGCAGTGCGAGCAGATCGCTTTCCTTAATCGGCCGCACCCGCTTGTCCGGCGAGCTTTCCTCCCCGTCGCTATCGACCCATTCGAAGTTGTCGGCCGCTTTCGACCCACTGCCACCCGCCTCTCTAACCGGCATCTTCTCTTGAGCGGTACGGCCCTCCGCTTCCTCCAGCGGCGTTAGGAATGTTTGGCGCTCGAGGATGGGACGCAGCAGCACGTGCGTCAGGGTAAGAATGGCCTGCAGCTCACCGTCCAGCAGATCGGGGCTCGATTCTTTACCTCCGACCGGTAGCGGATGTACCAGCACGTGTGCCCACGTGCCGATACCGCTGGGAAAGCGCAGCAAATGAAACATCAGCCAGACCCGGTCGTGCACGTTGCCCGCGCCCAACAGGTTGGTGCCGACGTGCACAAACCACTTGCGCAAATCCTGCACGTACTCGCATCGTTCGCCCTCGTCGCACCCGCTACCGGACGCTTCCATGCGCAGCGCATTGCCAATGATGCGTAGCTTGTGGCGTAGCGCCACGGTTGGATTTTGGCCGGCCTTCGGCGGGTCCGAGACCTTCTTCTCCACCATCGAGCGAGTGTGGAGCAGGTGTATCAGTGCTTCCTTCTCCTTCGTCAGACAGCGATCCAGCAGCGAGGACATGGTACCCTTCGCCTCCTTAAACCGTTCTACGTTCAGCGAGGCGACTCTGATCATTCGGAGAGAGAAAAAGGAAGAAGGAACATGTTTCGATTGGATTCGAGCTTGTGCAGTGCTCTGCTCCACTCACCTGCTTTTCAGCGACACACTCACCGTCCGCTCGTCGTCGCACCGGCCCGTCGCACTGAACTTTACCTGTTGGAAGTCCCAGCATCTACCCTGCAGGCTGGCTATTTGCTGGTGGGCCACCTTGCGCTCCCGCACGACCTCGCCGTAGCCGTGGTAGCCGGCCCGATACGTCTGTATGCTTATGTGCAGGTCGTCATCGTACCCACCCGGATCCTTCGCCACGCCGTGCGGGCTTTCGGACCGGACGAACTGCTGCTCCATCGCGTCCAGATGCGCCCGGTCGGTCTGTAGGGCGGTATCCTCCATCTGCTGGATGCATTGCAGGTAGAGTGTGCGGGTTCGCGGTGCACTAATGCAGGGCCGTTCGATTGGTTGCGCGCTGGTGGTTGAAGGACGTGCTAACGTTTGGACGCCGTCGCTCGCTTCCAGCTTTAGTTGGCTCAAATCGGGATAGAGCATGGTGGTGGACAGGTTTGGAACGGCTGGAGCACTGCAGGGCGGAGCAGTGGGAGCAAAATCGCCACCCATTTCTTCCTTCGTTCGGCTATCTTCATTTGCTTCTTGTGATTGATATGATTGAGTTTCTTCCACCGCTGAGGGTTCAATCGATTGTTCTGGATCGTTGCTAAAGGTCGCTTCTTCCACTTCTTCGTATGCCGTTTGCTCCTCTGATGGCGATGTTGGTGCTAGTGCTGTTGGTATAACTGTTGGTTCGGTAACAGTTTCTTGCACTTCCTCGGCCTTGGCAGCAGTTGATTTTATTACACTCTTTTTGCTGCTAGTTTTTTTCTACTCGCACCATCGACAGCGCACATTGTTGCCGAAGAAAAAAGTAAACAACCGGAAGGTCAATTGTTGCAGAAGATTGCAACGCAGATTCAGTTCGCTCTTACCTTCGTCCTGGGCTTCACGGCTTCCATTGTTGGACCGAGCAGTGGCTCAAACGTGTGCCAGAGATTATTTGAATTGCCAAACTACTCTTGACTTAGTACGACTCACACACAAAGCTCTATAGTCGATCTACCGTGCACAAGATGGATTAAACGATGACCAAGCGCACATTTCTGCATTTATCACGCACGGTATTTGGTAGGAATAGAACATCACATCATCATACCTTCACTCACAATTATAAAACAGTCTAGCTAAACTATTCACTAATCGTAGGTTGTGAAATCAACACATTAATTGCGCACCTACCCGTTTGTCCTTCGTCATTATTGAAAAAATCACAACGAAGCCCTACGATACAACAAAACAAAGAAAGGGCACAGGGAAAAATAGATACGGATTGAGCATGTTTTGAAAACACCACACGCTTGACAGCTGTTCCCTGCATAAGCTGTCAATGGACATCGATCGGCGTGACGCTTAAGTGCAGTTTCCACACGCAAACGAGTTTCCGCCACAAGCTTTGTTTGAATTGGCAGTTAGACGCTGCTGGATGAAATTCTGGCTGCGTACGGTATTAATAATGTTTAATCGCTCATATTTTCATTTATGTTTCCCATGTATTCTCCAAAAATCAAAAATATATCTTGTATTTAAATTTATATTAAGCAATACACACGATTCTTAACCAGCCAGAGGTTCTCTCGTGATGGCCACAGTACTTTGATGAACTAGTTAATGATGAGTTTAACGAACAGCTAGATGCTCCACTAGCTGATAGCATTATGTTAGTGTCACCTAGCATCCCGAAAAGCTATCAGTTGACTGAAAAACAACAAAGCACCCGGATCCAACGGAATCGCTGAACTGGTAAAGAACGGTAAATTCACCCTAAAGAACCTGTCGCGATGGACCAAGCTGGGACTATATAGTACCTTTATTAGTAGTAGGTCATAGGATTCATTTCACGACCCGACTCGGAGTCGGGTGCGAACCAGTCGAAACCAATCCCGAATGATGAGTAGGCACAAGAAAGCATAAGCGACTCCGACCCATTGGTGCTGCGAGTTCGTGTATTACAAGTAATACACGCGATCAATTTCAACTCATTTGACGAAGCTTTATTAATGGTTTGTTCAACAACAATAGTCTTAAGTGCTATATGCGTTCTACAATTTTTAAAAACCCAGCAAATGCATGAAATGAACAAGAAACGACACATCTACCGATTTGGAACGACGAATAAATAAGTTGTGAGGTGAGATAACGCGAACGATGACAGTGAGATGCTTTCTTACTGGTAAATGTCCCCGGCAGTCAGTTGGTAAAGATTCCTGAGTAGTGGAAGGTTGCATTTATTCCCGGACGAGCCATTTGTTGAACCGCATATCAGCCGGTCTTTTTCGTCCCCAGTATTGTTACATTTGTGAACGTTAGCAATATTCTTAACGTCAGCAAACGGGCAAACACGTGCACATAAAAAATGGGGGTTGAACATTGCGCTAGTTGTAGAGTGTTTCTTATATTAAAAAAAAAAAACAAACGCCATAAACGACAAGCTGGGGAAGGATAAAAAGGATGAGAAGGATAGAGCATTCACAGCTCCTCGAGCTCGATGTCTAGTTCGCTGCTGTAGTCGCAGCCATCGTCCAGGTAGCTGCCGACTACGGTAGATCCATTGCCACCGATCGTCTGCTCGCTATAGAGCTGCTCGAGGTAGTCGTAGAATTCACTGTACATTCGGAATAGGTAGCGCATGAGTCAGATGAGCAGGACGATGAACACCAGCACGAAGGCGATCGCGGGCACGATACCGAGCCGGTTGCCCGTGCTGCCCCAGCCACACTCGAGATCCTTCTTTAGCACTTCCAGCAACAGATCGTTGTTCTTGTTGCTGCACCGAGCTTCCCTCAGCTCGTTCGCCGAATCACCACAGTCGGAGCCCTTGGCGTAGGCGAGCGGGGTCGCGTGCTTAAAGTAGTTCGTTAGGCTCGTTTCCGTCCACGGGTTAGCGGGGCATAGGTACTGACGTCGCTTTCGCTGCCAGAACTCGATCCACCTGTCAAGGAGGATAAAAGAGCAAATGTGAAATTAGTGGGAGCTGTATGTGCTGTGTAAGTTACCGCTTACCCTATTTCGCAGTCGCAATTTAGCACGCTGCCACTGATCTGCAGCTCGGTCAGAAAGACGTGCTCCGGCAGGGCCAGATAGTGGGCCGTGTTCGGGTTGGGCACGCTCTGCAGCAGATCGTTGTCCTCATCGATCGTGACCGTTATGTTGCGCACCGGTTTGCCCATGTGGCGGAACAGATTGCCCGGCAGCGCTACCAGGGAGGTATTGTGCAGCCGGAAGTGTAACGTAGCAGAACGGACACCCTTGAGCACTGTGTCGGAGAGCCTGCTGAAGCCAACGCCACCAAAGGTAATGCTCTGCAGCTTGCGCGGTAGTACACCGTCCATCTCACGGCGTAAATCTGTTGCAGCCACGGCGATGGGTTTTGAGGCTTTCGACGTGGAGCCGACCGGGCCACCCATAGCGCTAGTGGCCGAGGGTGGTTTGGGGGCCTCTATCCAGAGGTCGCGCAAATTGTTGGCATTCTCCAGTATGCGGGGAATGTTAAAATTGGGAAGGGCCGGAAAGGTTGATATTGTGAGCGAGCGTAGATAGTGCAGCTTGTTCAGGACTCCTGTCTGTGAAGCGTGCGAAATGTTTTGTTAGAATCCAGAAGAACGCCCATCTACACATCCCTGGATGTTACCTCTATAGAATGCAGGTTAAGATTGGCAATGTCCAGCTGTTCCAGTGTGTCCGCCGCTCCAAGCAGGCTCGTGTTGGACAGTGTCGTGATAGGATTTCCCGAAAGGGACAGGCGCCTGGAAAGAGAGATTAGCATAAGTTAACGTATTGAAACGATTTTGATACCAAAACGAATGTTTGTGGCGGCATACTTAAGATTCGGCAGTGAGTGCGTGATCAATGGCACACTAGTAAGATCGTTTTCCGACAGGTCCAGCTCCCGGAGGGACGTCATGTTAGCGGCCAGCTCCGGCGGTATCGTCGGCAGATCATTGTGGGAGATCTTGAGCGTGCGCAGCGAGGGATTGGACAGCTCCGGCACCGAGCTGAGCGAAACGTTCGCCAGCTGCAGCTCAATCAGACTGTTTTCCAGCCCAACGAATGCTTTGCCCATCACTTCCAACTCGTCGTTGTGGGAAAGATTCAGTACGGAGAGTCGAGGCAGGGTGGCGAAGGCCGCATCTTCCAGCCTTACGAGCCGATTGTGAGAAAGATCCAGCCAAGACAGCGACTGCGGAGAGCAAAAAAGTGTAAGTTCATTGGGTTCTTAGGCTAAATGAAATTTTAATTTCTGCAAGACCATGCTGCTAAGCCACGAACCTAACGTCTATGTCGAGAGAACAGATATCAGGCATTCGAACGATACTCACGCGGAATTTGTTGCTCAAATCGATACTGTGGATCGCTCCGATGTGGTTGTGGCTTAGGTCGAGCTCGCACAGCGACAGTGCCGCCATGTTCGACAGCGCGGTAACGGGTATCTTGGTAAGCTGGTTGTGCGACACGTCCAGCCGCTCCAGACCCTCGCTCAGCAGCAGACTGTCGGGCAAATACTTTAGGCTGTTGTGGGCCAGCTCTAGCACACGCAGGTTGTGCACGTTGCGGAACAGCTCGGCTGGCACCTCAGTGAGCAGGTTGTGGGAGAGCTTCAGCACCTGTAGCTTGCGGGTGCTGCGTAGTGCGTCGTACTCCAGCTCCACAATCTCATTGTCCGACAGATCGAGCCAGCTCAGATGTGGCATATTGCCGAACAGCTCGCGCGCAACGGTGGTCAGCTGGTTCTGGCGTAACACGAGCTTCATCAGCGACAGCTCCGTCGGGCGGAAGTAGCCGGGGATGATGCGGGAAATGTTGTTGTTGGAAAAGTCCAGTGCCCGTATGTTGGAGTGTATGGTGGGTTGCTGTGGTTGCTGCGGCTGCAGCTGCTGCTGCTCCCGGTGCCCGCCATTGTCGGTGGCGTTTTCTACCGTGCCAAGCGTTTTGATCTTGTTGTTGCTAACATCCACCTCGAGCAAAGTCAGTGAACCAACCTACAACAGAAAAACACAACATTATATTGCAATCTTCAATGCCTTCAACAAAGCATCTTCCTGAAGCTTGCCTGATCAAGACACATGAAATCGAATGCAGTCAGGGAGTTGTATGCCAGATCCAACTTCTCCAACTCCGGCAGATTCTGTAAAAACGTAACACAAAAGAACAGATTAGACCAAACCGTACAAACCCTTGCGAAAAGCATATCTCCCAACCTGGAACGCTTCGTCTGCGATTTTGCTGAGCCGATTGCCGCGTAGGTTGATCAGCTTGAGGTTACTCAGGTTCATGAAGGTGCGCTTTTCGATCGTTTCGATCCGATTGTCCCCCAGCAGCAGCGCCTCCAGCTCCTCCAGATCGACGAACGTGTGCGTGATCAGCTGCTTGATGTTGTTGTAGCCCAGCGAGATCATCATCAGCTTCGTGTGGATGTCGGACTGGAACGTGCCCTTGGCGAGCGCATCGATCTGGTTGTCGTGCAGCTCCAGGCTGACCAGATTGCGCAGCAGATGGAAGCTGGTGTCGCCGATCGCCTTCAACCGGTTGTTGCTCAGATCTAGCGCCTCCAATGCGGTCAGCTTGCGGAAAGCTTCGATCGGAAACACGACCAGCTGCGAGCCGAGCCCGTGGGACGCGCGGAGCGACACGAGCGAGTGACCCACGTCACTGAACGCGTCCGGCTCGATAGAGTCGATGCGATTTTCGCTCAGATCCAGCCGCTTGAGACCGCGCACGTGCGTGAAGGCGTGCGCCTTGATCACTTTCAGCGAGGCCCTGTTCAGCCGCAGCTCCTCCAGCTCCGGGCTGAAGTTAGCGAAATCGTCCGGACCGAGGCTGGCGGACGGGAGGTAGGAGGTGGTTAGCGATCGCAGGTTGCGCATGTTTCCCAGCTCGGCTAGCGCGATCGGCTGATTGCGTTGACCTACTGCCTCCAGCCGGTTCAGGTTCAACCGGGCAAAGGGAGATGCATTGCGTTGATCCGAATGGCGCAGCAGATTGTCCTTCACGTTTAGGTAGCTGTAAACGAAACAAGAGGATGATATCACGCGCGTGTTTCAAGAATGGCTCTGCCACCAATATACCGTACCGCAAATTTTCAAACCCACGGAACTGGTTGTCCGCCACCTCGGTCAGATTGTTGCCGGACAGATCTAGCACCTGCAGATAGTTCTCCAGCCCGGAGAACGCTTCAGGCTCCAGGTGGTCCAGGTCGCAGTGTCGCACGTACAGCTCGCGTATCTTGGCCGAACGGAACGCGTTGTCCTCGATCAGGGTGAGCGGATTGCCATCCAGCAGCGTCATGTTGGCCGTGTCGATCAGCGTGAACGAGGCGGCCGGCAGCGTTTCCAGCTCGTTGTAGCTGAGGTTGAGCGAATCGAGCGTTAGCCGGTAGTTGCCACCGGGCATCCCCGGCATGCCCTGCTGTTCGTCCTCGTCAGGCGTCAGATCCTGCAGCCTGTTACGCGACAAATCGAGCGTGCGCAGTCGGCTCAGCACGCTCACCGCATCGTACGGCACGTGCTGCAGCAGATTATCCGCCAACAGTAGCTTCGACAGCTTGCCCAACCCATCGCGAAATACGTTCGCATCGAGCTGCATCAGCCCGTTGCCGGACAGATCGAGCGTCTCCAGGTTAGGCAGGCCGGCCAGTGTGCTCGGGGCGAGCTGCGTGATAGAGTTGTCGGCCAGGACCAGTGACTGCAGCGTGCTCTCGATGCCGCGGAATGCGTCCGGCGCAACCGTGGTGATGTCGTTCCCGCGCAAGCTAAGCAGCCGCAGCTTGCGCAGATCGCGTATCGTGCGCGACGGTATGTCTACTAGCTGGTTGTGCTCCAGCACAAGCTCCCAGAGCGAACGCTCTAGCCCGTACAGTGCCTCGTCCGGCAGCTCCGTGAGCGGATTGTTGGTGATCTCGAGCCGGTACAGCCCGGTGGACTGTAGGAAGTATGGTTCCAGCTCGCGCAAACCCGTCCCGTCCATGGTGAGCATGAAAAGCTGCAACAAAGGTAGCATCATGTTAGCATATGAGTCGGTAAAAATGACGCATCACACTACCTTGGAGCTGTTGATGACTTTCGGCACCGCCGGGAACAGCACCTCACGGCAGTTGACGATGCCCAGATCTGGCGCACTCTTGGAGCAGGTGCACAGTGGATTAAACGCGCACGGTGGATGATTCTGCGTATCTATCTCGCGGGCTCGGGCTAGCGAGGCCCAAATCATTATCGCTACCGTGACGAGCACGAGCGTGTACCCGAACTTGAACATGTACTCGAGTCCAGCGTCACCCTGCAAAGAGAAGCCGGAAGCTTGCGGGTTAGCAATAGCCTTTGAATAGAAGAAGCAACAATCTTGACCAGGTTCACAAACGGTTAACAGCTCCAATCAAGCTATGTCACATTTAAACTTAAAACAGTTAATTAAGCTCGGTTACAGGGCTGCCCAATATATATTCACATGCATGTAGTAATTCCAGGGAGAAGGTATTTAAAAAAAACCTGAATACCGATATGCCTTTGTAATAATCACGGTGAATATCACTAGCACATCACGCTAACGCGCACATCCTGCATACGAGATCTTGGTGTTCTGCTAGGCAAAAAGCTCACATTTCACGACATCAGGAAAGTGTCATCTCCAGAGGTAATCAAATTTAAGACCATGTTCGAGGGAAATAAATCCTCTTTGGTGTATTTTTCGGTTCTAATTTATGTTGAGACATGCTTTAATTATAATACATATTTAAATTCTAACGCCCTGCTATGCGACAGACACAGGATTTGCCCACCCTGTCGTGTCAACCGTGAGGGATATTTTAACATATTATATACACGAATCATTCAAATTAAGCACCATCAGCATCGATGATGGCCTGTATCCGGCTCCGGAGATTAAATTTTTGAAAATTGCGCTTTATTAAAAACATGGTTGTCGTTGGTTTAAGCCTAGAATGCACCCATCCTCCCCCCCGTAGGAACGATTGACTATCCGGCTGCGTGATTCATTATAAGTCTCGAAAGTCTGTATGAGGCAGGCATAACCGCGTAAATCGTTACGTCAAAAAGAAGAAGAACAACGCTTACGAAAGACAGCAAGAAGCATCGAATGAGCGTTTGTAAATGATTATTAGTGTGATTAAATTACAACTCAAAAAAGTAACATAAAACCTAACGAATTCTACTCGGTGCTTCGTACGCTGGAGCAAACTAGCCCTTCGCACGTCAGCCTTTTGCGCTTGCACCACCCAAGCTGCCCAAGTGGTGTCCACTCCTTCTTTTCTGCCGTGCTGCCGTTGCGCGTCAAAAACAATCACTTTACTGGAACCAAGCCCAAGACTATCAATAACGTGTGATAGTGATGATACGGGCAGCACGCTGGCTGACCACTCGTGGGCAGGTAGCGCCATAAATTTTCCCCTTTTTGTTTGTTGTTTTGTGGCCTTAAACCTGGTGAGCAGGCAAACTATTTTTAAAAAAATATTCCAAAAGAGAGAAAATACACACTAAAATACTTGGGACGGTTGGAAATAATGGCAATGCAGTAGTAGCGCTGAACCTAACACTAACAACGCTTAAGCATGGTAGTGGTATTACTGCTGTAGTGATATGGAGCTGTTGCATTCACGAGCTACGGGGTGGCGTCAGAATATTCGCCTTCACATAGGTGTGGCCGGTAGCCTGTACGCCTGATGTAGAGTTGTTTGCTCCCGATAGTCGTCACACGCGCTCACTGCGTTGTTTATTGGTGCGCTTACCCTTCGTAGCTATCGGTGGCCCCGCAGGATGATTCGTATATCGCTAAAGGGACACACTTACAAAACCATTTATTACCGCTCTCCTTCACCCATACCTCGTTTCCCCCTCAGGATAGTCTCGTCGCATTTTACATTTTGATCTAGGTGTGGTCGTCCGTATCGTCCTAGGATGAGCGTTAGCTGTATTCGGTTTTATCGCTTGAAGGCTATTACGTAACCAATAAACGTTGCCATGACGTAAGACGTTATCCTGCATAGAGTTGGGTCGAATTGTGATGAGTCGTTTATTTTATAAACAAAAAAGAAGGGATATAACGTAATGTGATGACTAGGCTAGTATTGCTATCAATTAATTTACCAGTTAGCAAAACTTTATTTTATTTTAACCGCTCTGTCTTGTAAGGAATCCTCTTGTAAATCGGACCTATCGGATTAACCCCACCGAAAGAAAAAAGGTGTTCGTATCCAGCAGATTCGTCACATCGCATCATATCTTCGAAATATCGCAACAATTTCACATTCTATAAAAGTTGTGGAGTGACATGCGAACAAGAGTTCAAAATGCAAACGATTCGAGGCAGATTATTCAACCTGAGCATTCTGTGAGGTGATATGCACAATCCTCACCTTAGAAGCACTCAAATATATAGTGGTATACAGTTTATAAAAATGGTAACAGTTCGGTCGACGACTCCATAAATTGAAATGAACCATAGAGCGGAACCTCTTTCCTGGGAAGTTCCGGCTGTTAGAGATTACCATAAACGAGAAGCAGTACAAGGTGAGAATAACAAACATGCTGTCGAAATAGTTCGCATCGCGAGGTCTGAGGCAAAGTGGTGGAATCTCCTGTGCCCTGGAAGGTGTTATACGAAGCAACGGCTAGACAACAAATAGTATGGCATTTTGTATAAAGATAATTGTATAGCTTCAGATAGTCATTCTCGTTATTGTATCAGTTCTGCTTCCTGCGCTGTATCTATCGAAGGATCTGCAGCCTGGTTCAGCTTTGGCGATTAAAGTCGTCGTTGGATATTACAACAAGGTGTAAGAAATTTCCTCTATTACTAACTACGCAATGCTCAAACGTTTGTAGCTCCGGAGACCGCTCAATTGAACGATGACATTTTTTGAACGGCCACTGCCTGAACTGTATTTGATATATCCTAGAGACCTACAGTCCAGGGTTACTTTGGGGACTACAAACTCCTGATACAACTGAAGCATTTCTCAGCTATCCTCTTAATCTAAAGTGCTAGATCATTGACTTACTGCACCAACCTACTTCCTCAAACAAGAAGAATATTGTCAGCTTAACTGTAAAAAACATTTATCTCAAAAAGCAGAATAGTTAACAATCTCGATCAAACTACTTTTTAACAATTCGCACGAGCAATAAAACGAAACATTGTCTCTCCTATTCATCCAATTAAATTATTTCACTCAATTACTTCCACTGATAGCACGGTCAGAGTGCGCCTCTTAAAGAAAACTACATATCATATTTTTAAAGGGTTATGGAAATAAGCGTACACGCCATCCGAGAATGACGAGAGCGGAACTATCTACCACGCGCAAACCCCTCGGTGCAGAAACGCAGGAGTGAGCTTAAGCGTAGACTAATAGGGAAAAGGAGGTCGCCTCACCTTACGCCGTTAAATGGCTGTAACGGTGCCACCCGCCGTTCATTAAATTCTACCTATCCTGCGAAAGGTTAGAAACAGTTTGTTAGCAGTTTTACGATTATTGCCATTCTAACCGGCACGATGGCCATACCATAAGGTAATGATGGTTGCGCCATGATCACCGGCACAAGGGACGTTGCACAATTTTAGATTGCGATAAAATTACAACCACGCTTTATGAGTTGTCTCTACGATGCAAATGTTTGCACATGGTTAGCTTGTGTGACAGGATCGTATAAATAAAAGTCAACAAACGATGTATGGCTTAATACATTCAGAACACGTTTTAGATTGAGTTACAAGTGAAAAGGCAAAACAAAATCAGAGAGGAACTTCACAGCCGTTGCACGCTTTGAGACACGCGAATTGCTGAATCGAAATTGCGAATTGCTGAAAAAAGAATTATTCTTCTTTACATCTAACGTACAGGCAAACGCCATTTTGGAGTGATGAGTCGAAAATGTGATGCTATTTGATTTAAAATAGTAAAGAATTATTCATTTCTTCACGTTTTTCCTCGTAAGAACATTCCAGGATGTCAGGTAAACATTATGCTTCTAAGTCGACAATGTTTGACAGTGAGAATGCATTTTTTCAGTAAGCCACTAATATCAGGCTGTAAGAAAATACAATGTTTGTAGCGTTAAAGCCCTATACATCAAAATGATTCAAGCACAACCTACTGTGAGCAGATAATGATCTACTTAGGCTAACGATAGGCAGAAGATAGGTAAACACGGCGACCAACAGGCTCGCCACGCCAGGCGAAATACAAACAGCATAAAAGCTGATATTACCCCGCATCGGACAAGAAATTAAAAAGGGAGTGTCAACACCGTTTGTGCACATGTACAACATTCTGATCGAACGAATCTACGTAGCTGCGTATCCCTGTCGTGGTACAACAGGGCAACATGGACATGTTAAGGACTTCTCCTAAAATCTCTTCCAGAAATTTCTCGAAACAAGCCGTCATACGATTTGCGTCTCATGTGATATTGGGAATAGGTATCCCTTAAAATACTTAAACATTACCTGTTATCAACAAAAGCTGATTATTCACCTCCTCTTAACGAGGTTTGTTCAAAGCAACTCTTTTGCAAATGTCTATCATAGCCACTGTTACGGGTGCCTCGTTTGCACCATCAGCCGCTACGTCATTTGTTCGTCATTTCCGATGCGATAGTGCTGCCCTGGCGGAAGGTGGTGACGGATAGCATTTAAATGCCAAACAAGCTATTATTAAAGGCCACGCTAGGGCTGCAAAAGGGGACAGGGGACCTTTCTCCGGCAGGCGCAAGATAGGAAAAATAACCAGCAACTCCTAAAATCGCAGAAGGTGCCTCGCCTCGCCCGCGCCATCACGATCGTCGTAAAAAAAGACCGATCCCGGTGATGTCGTTGTGCAAGGCCGGTGTACCTACAGGGACAGGATCAAATACAGACACTAGGGATGTGTGTATGTAAGTATGTTTGTTTCTGTGTGTGCGTCTATTTGCCAGTTAGATGGTTAGAAAAAGGTACATATTGTCGTACCGTACAAGACCGTACGGGCAGAAAATGCTCGCTGCGAGCCGAGTCACTACATCGACACACCTTCCAAGGAGCCGTCGGTTCGATTAGCGGGTGATAGGATACGGCAAATAAATGGAATGCACACACACGCACACTGTGCCACCCATGCATAATTTGTGTTAATTTACACCGTTTATTTAACAATGTTGACTTACTTTACTTACTTATCCGGCGCAGCAGACGTCTTTGTGGTCTCGCGATTTCCTCTGTCCAACCGGATGGTATACCGGCCTTAATGATTTAAAATGATTTTAAGGGGCCTGGGTTGTTCAAATCCATGCGCATAACATGGCCAAAAACTTAAGAATAACAAGCAAGATGGTGTTCAGAGCAGAGAGGATTAGCAAAACAGGATTCGAGATTTATCGCTTCTTGCCTATCCAGAATTCGAAATGATAATATTTCAGCAAAAGATACATGTACCTTTATATGACGTATGCCAGTTATGTAACACATGTAACTGAAATTCGGGTGCTAACAATAGGAAAATAAAATAAAATAAAGTTTAACTAAAAAATCCCGTAGAGAAATAGAGGAAGTGTTATGGACTAGTGTCACACTTTCTAACATCTCAACGAAACCATGCATTCGTTACATTATTTCAGTGTGTAAATTGTTACAAAAATAACGCACATTACACCACTAGCGTACCTAGGATGACATTTATGCAAGGTAAGAAAGTGAAAAACGTTTCAATAAATAAAAACGAAACGCTCCGCGCACGAATAATTTCCACCCATTACGAGAGGTTTTTTTTGTTGTTCTTGACATTTTTCGCCAAGACAGCTAAGCGGTTAAAACAACACGCTGAAACCTGACCCCAGCCTGATACGAGCCGTTTACCACGGTGCACGCGTCAACAGGGTGCGGCCAATGGCGCCGTCTACCGTTAGGGCCCCCCGGAAATAAGGGTGTGCCATACCGGGGCCATTGCTTATCTTCCCAACTGACTGGGACGGGCCGTTTTTCCTCGCGCAACCAAACCCGTGAAACTACATTCTGCTGGTGGAACTCTCGCCAGCTCCTTACTGCGGACGCGGATAGTACTATTCAGGGGAGTGTGCAGTGTGTGCTGCCGCAGCTAACCCCCGCACCATCCGGGCCGGGAAGGGGAAAGCGAGAAACTCTTCATTGCCGGTTGCCCAGACTTGCCGACCAGCAACAAGACAAGAAGCTACAGCGCAGTACGAACCAGGCAGCATTGTGCAAGTATGTGCCTCCCTTTGTGCGAAAGCGTAATGATCATTATGGCGTGGCGAGTGTGAAGGCCCAAACTATCCGCACACGATTGCGTGCCAGATAGCTAGAGATAGTGAGCCGGGGGGAAACGGAAAATATAACAACAACAACAACAGCATGATTCGGGGAGCAGCCTGAAGTCTCGGTCGGGGTCGGGGACTCCCGCCCTCTACCTTCAGTTCAGGATTATCGCAGGCACACTATGGGTTTTTTTTTATCGTGATGAACGTCACCCCGCACGACTGGCTGAATCGACAGCTTTGCCACTCGCGTTGGACTCGCGAAGGTCAGCCCAAGGTGGTCGATGTTGAAGTGCGCCATCTTTTCTTTCTGTCCGGCAGAGGGTATATTAGGGGTGGGAAACCTCCCCCCCCCCCTCCCCACAAGTTAGGAAAAGAAAATGCACATAGACACACACACACACACACATACAAAATGCTCATGACTGTGTTTGAAGTCGTTAATGTCCATCGAATAGGATCGTTAAGTGAGTTCTGGAGGACAACGGCAGCAAACAGGATAGCGATAAAAAAAACATTATATTGCGAAAGAAACGGAACAGTTTGAGCCGAGGATCAAACAGTTTTACCACCTACCAGCTTAGACCGTATCACGCTTCTGTGCGCGGAACCTTTCGACACTATCTAGTTCATCTACGGAATGGAACACACCGCTCAAGGAGCTGGAACCATAAAAAACATGATTATGATAGATAATAGATTAAAAACGGAATAATTGAAAGGAAGGGAGGTGGCAACATACTGTACCAGTGATAGGGGAAGAGAAAAGAAAAGAGCGTGATAATCGTCGTACAATATTTAATCAACAACACAGGACAACCGAGCTACAATATTCGTAAACAAGGGGCACATTTTACGACGCATATAGCTTATATTTTGGTACTGTGGAGCTAAAAAAATGCGTATCGAGAAAGTTAAAATAATCCACAATGAAGACATCAAAACATCCAATCCTGCGCTAAAGAAATGATTAGATCAAGTTTTTTAACAATGTTGTTTATATTTTAAAACAATGGTACAATATAAAAAAATAATGTTTGACAGCAATATTATTTGCATTGGATATTTATGTTCACAAAAGACAGTCTGTTTGATGTTTGGCAGACGACACATGAATAGGTCCCATCAGGCTGATGCTTCAATTTCTTTTCCAAAGCACACGACGAAATTTCATCATCCTGATGATTATGATGTAACAAAAAAAATGTCCAAGAAGATGAAGATTGACCACGCTTTATTGCGGCTCTGTTTACAGGCCGAATGAAGCCACAATCCTTGGGGACACTTGTTTAGCATGATTAATGAGCCGATCATGTGACTTCATGGATTGATTTTCCATTCCTTGGTTTATTTAGTTTTGTCTTTTTTTTATTTTTTTTATTTGTCTTTCAGGGGCAAGGAAATACGTTTCATATTTACATGTTTTTTTTCCCCTGAGTTTCAACTGTGCTGTAGCAGAAGATAATTCACAGTGGTGTTCTTAGTGTTAAGTCAAAAGAAGCGTAGCATTTGACATCCACCAGGCGCCTCCATGATATTTTAAATTTCAACAATATATTTTGACACAATTTTGACACAACTAATGAGTTGTTTTGTAGGTAACTGTTGAGTTTGAAACGTTTTATTTTTAGTTGTCAATAAATATTAATTCAATCAAATGTAGAATACAAAGCGTAAAGCTTGAATAACACCCGGTACACACTATAAAAGGAGCTGCTATGTTTGTTCAACTAAAAAAAAAACACCATTCTGAAATCAACAACTCTGGTATGTTTCTTAACGAACTCTTGCTACCCTCTTCTGAAGACGCTCCCGAGCCCTTCCGCTTTTCCCGCAACAACAACCAGCTTTCTGGTACAGCGTGTAAATGTTACAACATTGTTTGTTATCGCAAAAGGCTGACGGATAATAAGGCAGTAAGATAAAAGGATAGAGCGAGAGATGGTATTGTTAGAGAAGCAGAGATACCAATAGTGTTAGGGTGAAAAGGTAGAATAACACACACACACACGCAACACACCAACGATGTAGCACCCCGTCGAGCGAAAACTACATTCGAGATAATTGGAGAGGACCTTCTGCCATTCATTCACATCGCATTCCCCTTCGCCCTTTAATTTCGCCCATTCCTACCCTTTTGACGTAGCCGCCCCACCATGCGCACCATCAGCTTCATGGCGTATAATGAGCGGCGCCATTGATACGACACATAAATTGTCAAGTGTAAACGGGCCACGCGTTCGACCAATCTAGGACACATGATGAATGACATATATCCTCCGGAATAAAAAAAAGGGGGCAAGCAGTCAATGCACGGACGCAGGGAGGTGTGTGGCGAACCAACACCCACCAAACAATACAACTACACCAAACCCCAAAACCAACGGCTAGCTCAATTTTTTGACATCATTGCTTGATCGTTTCTCCGCCTTTAGCACCCTTTCCGCTCTTTTTTTTTTATTTCTCAACAAAAAAAAAACTTAAAAAACGCAATCTGTCAAAAGTGTGGACCGTGCTCTTTTTCCTTCTTCTCCCGTCTCTTTTTTTACATTATTTTTACTTTTGCTCTTATTTTCTGTGCGGTGCTTCTTCGGTTTGACACGTGTTTGAGGATATGTCGCCACTCTGACCAACGACGCGGGACACCGCACCAGCAAATGGAACAGGGAAGCCAGGGGGACCGTGTGCGGCAGCTCCCAATAAAGCAACGGCAATGTTCCAGTGAGAGAAAGAGATGGTGAGAGAGGAGGCGAAAGCCGAAGGAGGAAGCAGGCAATATGAAAGACCATTAGATGCTTCCGTTTCCCGGCGTCCCGCGCTTTTCACCATATCGGGTTCGTTTTACGCCTCGCCAAGCCCCATATTTTGTTACGGGCAATCGAAGTCCTCCACTCCGACGATGGGTAAGCCGGGTAGATTTACCCAGCCGAGGGAAAGGCCGACCGAAGGAAGGACACAATTTCCATCATTTAAACCGGACGCGGCAACCAACTGTTCCACCCGTTTTTCCGCGTCCGCGTGTTTGCGCTGTTTGGTAAAGCACCTCTATCCTCCCTCTCCCCCCCCACCCTCTCCCCCTTTGTAGCCTCACGGGACAGTGGCAAACGGCGGAAATTGTCCGAATGACAACAACTCGGTTTGCTTTCCCTCCTTCCAGCGAGAGTAGTTCATAATAATCGCAAACAGGAAGAGTACGAGTACAGGATGCGGAAGCTGTTAGCCGCCACGACAGGCGACGATAGGTCGGGGAACGGGATTTGATGGGTCTGGCGATGGTGTATCTGGTCACTGGGAGTGAAAAACAAAACATGTCAAGGTACAGGGGGTTTCTTTTATTTATTTTTTTGGCAAAGGTGACCATCTGGATGCCTCTTCCCCTTAATGCGGTGTTTGGTTTCGTCAAATGTCAACCCGTAGATAGGCGAAAAGGGAGAACAGACTTCTGATTCCCGTTCTACCAATACCCCTTTGGAAGCAGCTGCAGAAAAAAAGGTAGATGACATTTACTTTCCATTACTCATCTTCTTTTTAGGTGACATTTTAAGCGTGAATCTTTCTATTCCGTTGATTAAATGTTGATTGAATCGTATAAACGGCGACATTTCGGGTGCAGTGGTTTAAAGACATTAACTTACCCCAATGTTCTGTATGATTTGGAGCCTATTTTTCTTTACTTTTAATTTAATATCTGATGTCTTGAGGAGGATTTTTAAGTCCTTAAATTGCCTTCTAACTTCTGATTGTGAGAGTTTTTACGATACTAGCCAGCTCTTTTATATTGAGTTTGACAGTGACAGTTAGACGGCTGAAATCAGGTTCACACTTCATACGAAAACACACACTACTCAAATTTTCATACTAGATTATTATTTCAGCCTGAAAAATGTAAGCAAACATCTATTCGTCGCATGCTCAATCAGCGCATGGATGACTTAATTCTTTGTGTCAAGCATTTGGTCAAAAAAGGTAAAAAATGGTTTCAATGGATATTTTTCATAATAATAAATACTACAATCTTCAGCATTCTGGATTAAACTATAGCAGGTGCTTGTAACAGAGAATCTTCAACGCTTTTCATCGAGATATCTGGTGTCTGATGAAGTCCTGCAATAGCAAGCGTTTGACATAGACAAAGTCTAGTTTGACATGCAAGCAAGTGTTTAAAGCTTTGAGCAACGCAGACCATCTCTTATGTTTGTCTGTGAGGTTATCGTAGGGCAATTAAAAAGTATTCTCTTCAAAATGCTGGCTCAACTTTAAAATTCCTTGACTCCAAACCTTTAGGTATACGAAATAGCAAATTGTATACGAAAGCAATTCAGAATTTTAAATATGAGCTAATCGAACTAATTCAAATTACTGTATTAAAAATTTCCAGTGAGGATCAAAATGTTGAGTTGAGGCATGCACAATGTAGCACAAGGGTAATAAAGTGCGATGAACTAGTTTCCCATTCTATTTCGGTCGTCCTAAGATCATCTGCAAGCCATAAACAAAAAGGCACTTGCAATGAAATATCTCTACTAGAGCCCGTTTCTCCTCGACGGAATAACGGCTAGACCCTGTATTGCTGGATGCACACATTCTTAAATTTTCGAACGCGACGCTGGTTTGTTGGAATCATGTGTTGTGCTCCGTAAACTAGCGGGTTGTCTCGATGGACCGTACAATACAACCCATTGCTAGTGCAGTGCATTCCATCGATAATTAGTGCCACACATGTCGCGCAACTCCACAGGTATACCTGCTGAGCGGCACACAACGAATCAGCTGTTTCCTATTTACCCGTCAGCGCGCTGTACTGTTGTTGCCGTCCCTCGGCACACAGCGTCCTCTATGTGCCTTGAACTCGCTGATTACTACAATTACTTACAAGATGGTTAACCCAACCCAACAGGAGGAAGAAAAACAAAACTTCTAAACGCTACAAAACAACACCTTCGATTGTTTTTCTTGTTCGGCTCCTCGCCGCCACCCCGTTGGCGACGATGCAGCATAGCGTGTAATACCTTTCTCCCACGGGCTTTGCACTCCCCTTCCTCAGCACTAGCAATAGGGGTGAGTGCGTGCGTGTATCTTTGTGTGTTTTGTGTGCGGCGAAGGGACACAAGCTACACAAAGCGAACAGCGTGTAGATGCGTGGGAGGGTACGTATGATGAGTAAGTGAGCCGGACGGGCAGATGGATGACTCAACCGTATCGACCCGAAAGCGAGAGTCCAGAAGACGAGCCTCATCCTCGTGCGGTCGGGCGCACTATGGGCGCACTGTGGACGGGAGTGGACGGACCACGATGTTATTGAAACAGTCAATGCAATCTTTATTTTGGGAAGCGATGGCACTACGTACACACATTATATAATTTTGTTTAACATATTTTTAAAGAAATTGAAAAAATAAAACAAAAAGCAGTGACATAATTACTGCTTTGCGTTTTGGTACACTGAGGCAGAAAATCGAAACAGACATATTCTATTTTAATGCAGCTTCATTTTAACTGCATTGTAAATGCTACAATCCGACCAGTTTGTAACAAAGCGCGATTTTACTTTCCACGGTAAGTTAGCTCCCACTACTGCTGGACCTGCTGCCCTCGCCAGAGCCCATTGTGTGTATGTGTGCGTGTTTGTGCAGAAATGACCGAGCCTATTACTTCACCCATGAGCGAAATGCAAATTCAAAAGCAAACAAAACGCAAGAAAAGGAAAAATGGGAGGACGCTGGGGTAGAAGAAAAAAAAACCTCAACTCCATCGATTGGGCACGGACAGTGGGGCGCGGGACGCCTACCTATTGTTAAGACGCTGTCAAGACTGTTGTTGTTGGGCGACCAGTGCCTCGCTGCGACCCGGTGCAGCAAATCGATCGCGACACGGAACCCCCGAATGGACCGATCTTCTAATGCACCGGGCCCATCGTGCACGCGAGTCGAGCGTAGAGGAGCGGCAGTCAGAGCGAGACCGATGCGAATGCAGGGGGTGATTGGTAGGCGCGAAAAAAGGGAACACTGCACAGGGAAGTGTACCCCGCTTTTCAACCCTCTAGTGCTCTTTGTTCTCATCCTCTCTTTCGCTCCTTTTCTCTCTCTCTCGCTCTCTCATACACTTTTTGTCTGTCTCTAACTCTCTTCTTTACAATATCATCCCTTACTCGGTGTCTCTTTCTTTTGCTGATTCATTTGTCGTTACACAACCCTCCCACCCTGCGAACCCGCAAACCACCAAGAAGAACCGCCCGACCATGGCCCATTGCCATTCCGTGCCATACGTACCCTCCAAAAACCAGTGACGGTCTCGGCCGCTCCCGCTCAATCGCACGGCGCTCTTTTGTGTCATCGCGACACGCTCCCCTCAAACAGGCCGCATGCGGGTGGTACTTCTCTCTCTCCCTGTCTTTTTCTCTCTCACTTTCTCTCTCTCTCTGTCTTCCTCTTTCTCTTTCTCTCTCTCCCTCTCTCTCTCGCTGAGAGTGAACCCATCCGGCATCCCGCAGCCCCATTGCTGTGCCCGTTTCGATCCAACTCACGCGCGCGGGTCAAACCCGCGCTGGTTGGGGACTGTTTGCTGGAGAAGATAGGAGGGAAGGAGAAGGGCATCATCCTGTGCACGGGCCAGGGAGTGTGCTCAGGGTGCCTGAGTGCTCATCAGCAGGGAGGGCGTGTGTGTGTGTGCGTGCGCGGGCACCGGCGGGTACCCCCCGGTTTTCCAGAAAAGCGGCCCCGTGAAAAAGTGTTGTGAGCGCTGCTGGACGCTCGGCAAGTCACAGTCGGCTGTTGTTCGCTTTCGGCGCCGGACGCAACTCAAGAACCGGAACACCGGAGGAGTTTTTGGCGAAGACTTCCAAGCGCGGCACGCTCCTGGCTGCTGTTGCCGTTTAAGACATTTATAGCTCTTTCTTGTGCCCCAGTGTTTGTGCATGTGTGCCGCCGTGTTGTTGTGTTTGATGTGTGTGTTTTTTAATGTTCTGTTCTAATGTGTTGTTGTTCTTGGGCAGTGCGCCCTGTCCGAGAATGCAATTAGGTACAGTGAGTGTTTGTCGGCCTACCCGGAGAGACCAACACAACAACGGTGTTATTTGTGTGTCTGAGCGTAGGTCAGAACTTTCGGCAATAGAGGTAGGGCTAGGTTAATTTCCATCCCGAGAGCGCCCTAGAGCACGTCGTGAACTCTTCGGTGTGGGTATGTGTGTGTGTGTGTGTGTTTTCCACACCAACTCCAAACTCTGTGACACATCTGTTCCTTGGAAGGCATTCCAACGCCTCGAACCTTAAACCTCCAACACTCTTACAATCAATATCAAGGCACATTTTCCCCCCGTTTCAATAATTCAAAACCCTTTCCGTGCTTCAACGCCAACACTGCACAATTGTCGAGCGCGGAAAACTGCGGTTTCTGGTGCACTCTGGTTGCCTCTGTCGGCCTCGGAGATGTTGGAAAGATTGGCCACGAAAGGTAGGCCACGATCATTGTTGTTGCCTTCTTATGCTTTCCAAGCTTCATGTTGCCGAGCACGCGACGAAGGTACACTCAGCTGCTCAGCGCATATGCTTTTCGATCCTCAGCATCATTGCTGGAATGTACATACATTCATCGTATATATATATTTTAAACCCCTTTCCGCTCGATTATGATGCAATATTGCAGCAGCCTTCAGATACATTTGTCACAAACACACACACACACACACACACACACACACACACACACACACACACACACACACACACAAACACATGCGAACCGGAGTACACTGATGACATCAAACATTTGCATCCATTTCGCGCAGCACGATTGCGAGGCTGGGGTGACTGGGCAGGCAAAAACCGACTATTCCCAATCGGCCCGCCAGTCGAGCAGACCTATATATCGGGCGAAATAAAGCTGGCGTCGTCTGGCTGGGACGTGCTGTCGCCAGATTGGCGCTGACACGAGCAGATCTAATGCAACAGCTTCCTCGCCGGACGCGGACGGGGGTGCCATGTTATATCCCAGACGTTTGCTCACTAGAAAGTGGGATATAAGGGGTGGGCAAGACAACACTGCTTTATTACTTTTGAGATGCTGGATACATTGGTGTTGTCTTGGAGCAATGGGATTGGAACTAAGCAAGGTGACTAATTCTCTTGGAGGTATAAGTTTCTCTTCTTTGATTCTTCAATTTCAAATTCTCCAAAGTGTGTCATCTCCAAAGGTTCGCAAAGTTGCCTAGTCTCGAAAAATCCAGAAAGCAACATTAGATAAATAGATGCTATTGGTCCCTAGTAACGCGAGACGTTGCGAATAAAAACAGCAAACATTCGTACTCGTGCACTGTCTTTCGTTCGGATGATGGTCAAGCGCATTCTCATGTGACGCTGGTATTGCAGTATAGACCATGTGATGCAGAGTCGCATAGTATTGTGACCCACCAGCGACCAGCTATACACATTTTCGTTTGTTTTTCCAGTAAAAATAAGAAATTCAAGAAGACACCACCGACACTGCCTCTCAAATGTGTTCCAGATCGCACCAGCAGCAGCAAATTGTTGCTGTCGGACATCGAAGTCGTCACCATCCACCAAAAAACCTCCAGAAGACTTTCAATCAACCCACTCAAAACCAGCGGAAACAAAGAACTCGCGACAGCACAGCGCAAGTAAGAAGCCACCCTTTCCCCTATTATCCCTCGAACCTTCTCGCTCCCAGCATCAACCATTTCACGCGCTGTTCTAATTCGCTTGGTTGCTGTGCTGTGAAGGTCATCCCCGGCACCATTCTGGACACTGGAGAGAGAGCCCCGAAGTGAGATGAGCACGATTGCTGCTGTGTGGTCGTCGCACTTGCACGCATGGCGTTATCGGAACCCCCTGCCAGTAACGCGAAACGTGACAAACTAGCAGTAACAGTCAATTACCAATGTATCGAAGGCTATCAGATTTCGAGCATGGCGATGGTAAGAAAAGAGTGCCCATCGAGAAGAACACACTTTTGTTGCAACAAAACATTCATCCAATTCCCGAACAACTGCAGCCCCAGTCGCAGCAGCTTGGGCCTTGGGTGAGGGGGCGTGGGTGAATTGGAACGGGAATAGAGGAGAAGAAAAAGAAGAAGAAGAAGAAGAAGAAGAAGAAGCAAAAACCTTCTTCCCCATAACACACATACGAATGTATGCGGTGCCACAAACTGTACCAATTTTTATGTTCCTTTGTTTGAAATCTCGCACCTCCGTGACCACCCTTCGCGCTATGTACGCTTGGGAGGTTTTCTGCTAGAGATGGGGAGAGCAGTTTGATTGTCTGCGGTTGGAGTTTTTCTTTTTTGTTTAGTTGGTGGGACCTAATTTTATGTGTGAGGCGTCTTCGCTCACCCGTCTTCACCGGACCCGCTTCTATGCCAGTTCGATATATCTTCCCATCTGGCACCAACGCCACCGGGGCCCTACGGACACTTCGAATCCGTCTGAGAGTTTGGTGGCGGTTTGTCTTATTAGTTCTTTACTCTGTAGCGCTTACACAGAATCGCTCGGTATCTCTCGCACTCTTGGATTTCTTGTTCAACTTGTTCCCATGCTCAGCAACAATTGGATGCACTATAAACGTGCCGCTGCCTTCTGCTCGTCAAAAAACGACCTAAACATGTGATACACATGTGCATTTCATTGGGCCAAACTCGCTCGTCCCACCACAGCGGCGTGTTTAATAGTGTCCAAAAATAGAAAACCCATTTCGCCCGGAACAATTAGAGTCGTCCGAGCCAACCCAAACGTCGCTCCCGTGCCGAGGTGTTTACTTCCCTGGATCCCCCTGCGCACACTTCCGGCCATTGCCGACACTAGTCTTATATAACTTGGCCGCTTGTTTGGAGGATAGAGTTCGTGCTCGCGAATATGCAGCGGCGAAGCGGTGGAATTAATACTTTAACTCACACACACACACACACACACACACACACATACTTGGAGCGATTGCATCAGAACTGTAAGCCACTCATGGCCACAGCTCTGCCAGAGGAAGGTGGTTTTAGATGGGCATGTATCTCTCCGCTCCGCTCCAACGAACATAAATGCACATACACATTGTTGGTTTGGTTTCAGTTTCAGTAGCGCCGAACACGGTACACGCAGTCACGGTTGCACATAATTTGCATGTGTGGGGCGGGCGCATGGCAAAATAAATTTAAAATAATCAGAAAAATACACAAAAATCAAACCACGTTTAGTATTCGTTCGGTTTATGCTTCTCTTGAGAGGGAAATACGGAGCGACGTTTTAAGGCAACAGAGTGGCACAGCTGGAAGTGTTGTGTCCTTGAACGTTCCCGCCAGAACGTCCCGTAATCTTCTTTCCCAACACCCCAAGGAGCCCAAGGGGATGGGATAGGTAGGTGGTTAAGCTAATGGTGGCCGTACACGAATAAGCAAACCGTCGCGAAGATGGGTAATTCCTCTCTCGAACTCTTCTTCATCTAATACTGTTGGAAATGGTGGGGGGAAATTGGGGAGCCTAGGAGGGAAGGGGCACATTTTGGAAGCATTTTATTCTCACCCCTTGTGCCCTTGTGAGCAAATGGGGCGAATGGAGGAGCGGAGAGGGGGGGGGGGGGGTGTTCGTTTCGCGCACAACGAACACGCAACGATCCGAACTCGGAAACGACCCCCGATCGGCGAGATACCGCGTGGGAGTGGTACGTGCTGGAGAGTGCGGCAACCATATTTGGAGTAGCTCCCGAGTAGAAGTAGGAAGGGCGAGGTGGATCGAGCAAGATGCCGTGCCGTGGTGGTTACTGTTACAACCATTCTGCACCCGCGCTCGCTGTGTGTTGAAGTTCTCTTTTTTTAATTGTCATTGTACCTCCCTTGTTGGCTCGGTGCAAAAGAAACAACGACAACAAAAACCCACTGGGGGAGCACGACCAGTCAAACGGCCAGCCCAGTACTGGAAGACATCAATCGGGGCAGGGTTGGCCCAGAGTGTGCACTCGGTACGCGCTCTATCAACAATCATTTAGTGTGGCAAATTGAAAGGCGAGCGAAAGAAGCGGCACTTTAATGGCACTAGGGAATGGGTGGGCGAGGCCTGGTCGGCCCTAATGAAGGTTGCTTCAAATAATGGACTGCTCTGTCTTCAAGAAAATCGGGCAGCGGTTGCGGCGGCAGCGGTCGAAAATTAAGACGACATCATGGTCCGAAGACGGGAAACATGTCGAAGCAGACTTGATGAAGAGCAAACAATCCTTCCCCCCCCCCCCCCTGTTCCTGTCAAGATATCATGTCTCGCAGGCCGAAGTGATTGCTGCTAGTTCCTAGCACAAAAGCGTTTTTCAGGGCTGAAAGAATAGTTTTGCCCATCATGCTCTGCTAATGTTGGAGAGTTCGTACGACTTCGTGCAGTACTGCTCGAACGAAGCGTTACCCCGAGCTCGAGATCGTCATACGCGCTTGATCTCCAGCCATTGCGCAAACGATGGGGGCGAACCGCCTCCACACTGCAAAACCGTTGCAGCATTTCATACCAAATACAGCGTTATTGCGGCGGGCTCGGCAAAGCAACGGGCGAGGGTCGACCGTACGAAAAACCTTTACTGCGTTGTCTGTGGTCTCCCCATTTGACTGCAGCTGGCACGGACTGGAACCAGTTTTCCGCTGCTCGATGCCTTTTAGAACTTTGCCCGCAACGCATCGGGGTGGTTTGACGAAGGGTTTTGCCGCACACATTGCCGTATTACCCCCGGGACAGGGGAAAGAAATCTGAATCTGTTGGAATTATAGTGGGAGGTAGCTGGAGAGGACCCAGAAGAAACCAGGTCACTTGATCTTCTGGTTCACTCGCTCTGTTTCGCTCCGTTTCGCTCTTTCGCTGGACCACGCGCACGCTAAAGATTGTCGGGTTGTCGTACCCTTTCCAAAACTCACCCGCAACCAGCTCACCGTGCATCTGGGAAGCTCTGACTGGCTAGCTGGCTGGCGCTACTAAGACACCCACGAGCGGCCAGAAGGTACAGGCAGAAATAACTACTCATATTAACATGCACCGCCCAGCAAGGGATGCCTGTTGCACGGGGTCAAAGCAAAACCGAACCCTATCGCCCCTTCCTTCCGATGCTCATCTGCTGCTCGGTTTCTGTTTTTCGATAGCGTGCCTTTCGGTGTATGTCTGTGTACATTGGGGTTTTGTTGCGGCAAATCGGACTCGTGAGTTTGCTTGCTTGCTGGAGCTACTACTCTACCATTCTCTCCTCCCTCCCTCCATCTCCCCAGGGAACAATAGATGGAAATCGCGAGCACACACCCGCGTTGATGATGATGATGTCATGTTCAACGCTCTCCACGTTTTGCAGCCAGATGTTCGCTACGGGAATGCCTTTGCCACTCTCCAGCTTCTTGCTGATATCGTAAGTAACCCCCTATACAAACATACACACATATGAAAACACGAGTTGTATGCGGCTGCAGCATACGGCTGCATTCCAAAATCAGTTGTAAATATTTATTCTTTAGCTTATATAGCCCCAAATATACGTCAAGCCTGACAGGTTCGCTCCACCGAACTGGCTACGATTTTGAACGAAGTCAGTAATGGGCATAGCGTATTCTAATGTCAATTCCAAATCATTCCTCTCCGATACCTCCACCGTAGTGGAAAAAATCGGGGAAAATAGTCTTAAAATAGCAAAGTAACATGTACCAAACACTTATCTTATTTCTCGTTGCGTATTCGAGGATCGCGTGTGGGCCGGAGACCTTGCTACGATTAATAATCGCGGGAAGAGAAGTTCCAAAACACCAAACAGAGCTTGCCGACAGTAACATACAGACGCGCCGTTAGCGTTTCGATTTTGGGTTTAGCCAAACCTCCAACGGGCAATAGAAATACAACACAAACTACGGGAACTCCTCTTCAAGGTCTTTTATGACGTCCCCATTACAAGTCTGACGAGTGCGAGTGTGCATTTGGCTGCTATATAAGGGCGTAGGTGTAACGATGCGTACCTTAGTTACGCACCGATGACCACAAGTTGAAGCAAAGCTTAGAAATGGAGAATGACAACCGCCGAAATTTACAGAGCAGAGTATATGAATGGGTTATCAAGCAGAAAAAATATGTTTGAGACTAAGCTAGTACATTTTCGAACAGTTTAGGTAAATTGCATCAGGATGACTAATTCTATTGACACATAAATTGGAGAAATTAAAAGAAAACAAGAGTATGAACAAAATCGGGATCCAGTCAATGGGCATGGGATGTACTCCCAATTCAATATTAATCGTGATGAAAATACTTGAGAGCCGTCAAAAGCGGTATAAAGGAATCGTGAGCACACCGCCATTAATGACATTCCATTTAATGGATCTCCCGTTTTATTTAATACTTCCCTTTCCCCTAACAAAGCATATCAATAACTTTGCATTGGATTAATGAAAGTCCTGCTGCCGTTAGTTTGTTTTTTTTTCTTCTTCCTCCTTTACGGACACCATAGCGTGATGTTTGATGCACAAGCATGCTCAAAGCAGCAATGTGGTACGTATCTAAATGTGAACTAAAACTGTGTCTCCAGTGAACAGAGTCTCGTGGGAGTTAAATTCCGTGCAGGGAACGCACATCCCAGCCGAATCATTCAATTTCTGTGTAGCTAAATGCTCACACTGTACAGCTTGGTACCCTTGTAGTGTGCTGCTTAATTGAAATGAATAGCGAGTTGATTCTGCCAGGCTGAAGGTTCATCCAATATCAATTTAATTAGCAGGAAGCATTGCAGAAAGCGTTGACAAAATGCCTGCTAGCTGAACAAGGATTAGTGCGCAATTTGGCGGTTGTTACTGTGTTGGAATTTCAGACAGCTAATGCGTTCACCAGATTTACAGTGCAAAGCCCAGGGTACGCTAAAGTCGTTACATTAGGCAAGGCGATGCAAACATCTGGACTACTACGCGGCCATTCGTAACATCTTACTTTAGCTATCTGAATCTATAAATCTATACCCATAAGAACGAACCAAAGAAGCGCATAAATGCAAACCTCTGAACGCTGGAGTTCGAGCGCAAGGCTTGATGTGACCTCTTGAGCGAACTAATTCAATTAAGTGTGGTGTATCTTCTTTTCCGTCATTTCCTTTCTCTTTCTCGGTGTGTGCTATAAGGCAATATCTTGCTCACGGTCTTCGTGCACAAAGAAAAGGTCACATTTCCTTGGACACGAACCAGCAGCTTTCCCAGTGTGCAAATAAGGTGTGCCTTCGGGTAGATAGTCTCCTCATCATATGTCGGGTGGTACATTAATGCCTCCGTAATATGGTATTACCAGTAACGCTTTTTGGTATCCGGAGCCGGAAGCAGTGGCCGTATTATCGCGAGCCTTAAGTATACCGTGATGCTACTAGAGCGTCTAGACTTTGCACTATAGCGGAAAACCGCCCACCTTGATACGCTGGCGAAACCAGTGGGTTGAGTTACCACGGGCATCATGTTATATTGCTGTCTATGAAACGGGTGTGCGCGCGCGCACTACATTTAACGGCATTGAGTGTATAGGCTTGGAAAATGGAAATACTTCCACTTGCGAAGAGTAGCACCATGCATACCCACAAGGGAAGGGAGCACCATCTTATGGTATGAAAAAAGGAACGATGGTCGTTGAGTGCAAACCAGGTCCCCTACCGACACAATCGAGGATCCTGCGGCTAAACCTAGAGGGGTAGTGCATATTAATGTCCTAATTAAATTACTGCTCAGCACGGCACGGCGTACCGCTGCACTCGGGCCTTAAGGGATCTTTTAAACCACCAACACGGAAGCTAGTAAAAGAAATTATTTGAAGCACTTGAGGATTTTGTTGTTTCGCCTGCATTAAGCAAGGGGACAGTGCAAAACGAGGCCACCCTGGGTGATGGGTGTCTCATCCTTACGTTTTAATTGCTAAAACATCTGCATTAATACGCTACTACCATATGGTAGAGCCTTTGTGGAGGATGTACCTAAAATAGCAAAGATTTTTATGAGATTTGCTGGTAATTAGAGTATGAAGGGCGAATTGAAAAATTAGTGAGTGTTGCAGTATAATGAGGCAACGGGAAGACGGCGATCAAAAGTGCGATGTTTGCTGTGGAACTTTTTGCGGTTAGCATTTTTGCTTACACTAAGATGGAGTGAGAGCATGATTCTTATATATCAATATACGACACATAAATAAATTCGGTCCCCTGACAAACCAGGGAGACCCTGAAGTAGCCTGACATACTGCAAGTAAATTCATGCTGAAGCAATGATCTACACCAACTTGTAGCATTTAATCATCAATCTACTAAATCTGTTGTATCTACTGTTTGTATTTGTTTGTATGTATGGAAAGTAGATTGAGAATCCTAGAACGGGACTTCTACTTTTGGATTGCAATAACGGAACACTCCATCCTTCAGAAATGACTGTACTTCGTCTAAAATGTTGTATTCACCTTCATGTGGAGGGCAAAACTTGAAGTACAGCTAATCCAAACTAATGTTTCAATGTTGAGATGAATAGTAATGACTGGCGTAATGACTGGAATCTGGCGAAGTATTTAGAATAGCTTTCTGAATGACTATCACACCTGCTATTAGTAACTAAGAAAAGGTAGTTTAGTCATCCACATCATTTCTACGTCACTCAGTTCTGAGCTCGATCGTTTTTTTGTTCTTCTCTCTCCATACCACTCTCTCTCTCCCCTCCGCTCCCTCTCCAACTCTGTTGCAAAATCTATCGCTGTCTCTCTCTCGCTCTTTTTCTATTTTTTGCTGTACAATACCCTACAATACACTAAACTCAACCCAACCGTGTCCACGAGTGCCAACTGTGGGCCGATCGCGGTCAGCAGCCCTCTTTCCATCCCTCTCCCTCGGAGGGTTGAGCCGGAAACGGAAACCCTTTGTGCTGTCAGCTTGGGTGATGGTGGTTGCATATTATCTCAACCCCCTCCCCCCTTCTCTCCTTCTTCCGTCACTTTTTCCAACAAGCATGCAGATTAATGTACCTCTATTGTACTTCAGCTTTTTTGGGATGTGCATTTTGAGAGGATCGCGTCATCGTTCCGATTCTCCGATTTGGCGATTCGGGCGGGAAAAGGGCGAGAGGTGGTGGGCACGTAGTTTAGAAACATGGCGTCTCCCGTTCTGGCAAGAGTTATACAACAACAACACACACAAACGTACGGCAAACAAAAGCACAGTGACGTGGCGTTACACGAGCAGCCGAACCTGAATGGCGTATTTCACGTTGTCGTTTTTTTGTGTTTCCCCCGTCCCACCATATTGTCGGTTGACAAAGTGTGTTGCGGTTTTTCAACGCTAATAATGCCACATGAAATCCAATCATCAGATAACGCTAGGTCCCAACCATTATTTGAGGAATTGTTTTGAGAACATTTTTCTTTGCATTCTTTGCTAAACCTACAAAATGTTACAACTAACCAACTTGGACAAATTGTTACCTCCAACTTTAGTCATCGTTGTACAGTACTGCCACTTTTTACCCGAATTACTTCCGTTGGGGTGAGTGGGACAGGGTTTGAATAATTTACATGGCAGGCCGGGTTTGTTCCTTTGTTTTTTTTTTCAGAAAACTGATTGGAGCGACATACAACTTCAGCCTAACAACAATCGATCTTCGGATAAAAACAACATCAGTGAACTGATGTCCAATCAAATTAACTGCCATACTGCACACAAGCGAAAATTGCATCATGTGTTAGAAGAACTCAAAACGAACTCCAACTCCAACCAAGTAAGCTACAATGTAAACTAACATTTGTTTATCTTTCATCTCATTAGAATTAAATCTAAACACAAGTTAATTCTCTCGAATTAGTATCTTCGTGAGCAACGATCTATGTTTTTTCTTCTCGGAGAAATTAGATTCTTATCTATGTGTACCTTCTGCAAACGACGGAAACTAATTAAATTCGTGTACGTAAAACTAACTAAAACCAACCCTTTCCAATGCATAACGATTTCTCTCGGCCCAGCCTGAAATTTGCTAAACCTGATACGTGTTCGAAACCAAGGTGAGCAAATATTCAGGTGTGTCGACGAGCGGTCACATTCGTCGCTCCTCCTTCTGGGGGTTAGTTTGGTTATGCAGGCATACAGACACACGGGCACTAGGTTTCGTGGCTCCACACCTTCGGCTCCGAATGGCTTCCTGCACGCTGATGACTATGTAAGTTAATTACCCGCAGTGCTAAACGATATAAAAATATTATTAACTGCATTTTTGCCATTTTTTGCAGACTAACAGTGCATTAGGTGTGGCGCACCAATTGAAGATGTCATCAGAGAACTCGTGTTTGGTGGGGGAAGCACGATTATTTCTCATTTACTATCCAAAGCGAAGCTGTTGCCCAGGTACTGCGCGCTTCTTGCTGCAAGAATGCCATTGGGCCATCGAGCGGAGTGCTCAAGTCGGCAGCACCGGTACCGCAAATAGCATTCCAATTTCCTACTTCCTGCCACCTTCTGCCACCGTCAACTGTTACACAGTAATTCGGTGTGGTGACTGTTCACCACGAACCATCATCGTTCGGATATAACCTTCCCGAGAAAGCTTTAACCCCCGCGCAGTGGACGGAGTACACATTCAGTAGATAGATTGGAGAACGACAAACACCAAATGGAGGTGTGGGGAATACTAGGGCAATATCACATACTGTGTGTTAGGCTCTTGAAACACCCGTTCAGGCAAAGATGTTGTACTGCACGCAACGCATGCAGAGCGAAGACAGGCAAAAGGATGTTAGAAAAGTAATTTCCGCTCTCACTATCTGCACATAAAGCATCGCAAGCACTAGGAACGAGTCCAGCAATGACTGTCACATTTTTCGGGAAAGCCAGATTGTAATGTCACGTGCCTCTGTGTTGATGCTTCATTGGAGAGACAGGACGCGGAAATGTAGTTCAGGCTCGCTCAAAAAGGCAAAAGAAAACCGATTAACACACGCCATGAACATGACGCCATCAACTATCGATCTTCAAGTAACGGCACCGCTATCTCACGCACATTACAGGATTCGACAGTTTCGCTTGGAATCCGCGAGTGTCACAAAGTCTCGCCCGCCATTGAAAACAAGGCTGTAGGGAAGGCAATAGCGACTCTACGACTGTGCCAAATTAGATTAGTTAAAGGCGTAATTCAATTAGAATAGCAAACTCCGATGTATTGCTTCGTGGCGTAGGGGCATGAAAGAGTATTTTGAGACATGTAAACGCGACGATTAGAATCCGAAATTATTAATTATTTGGCTACAACATACTTATTCGAATACATAGCACATGAGCTGCGAAATAAATTCTTAACATGATACTTAGCGTATGGTCAAAGGAAATATAAAATAAACACCAACCCGAGCCATTGAGCCGTTTCGCTGCGTCGACGATCCAGCTGTTCTGCAACGTGGTGGTTGATTGATCGTAGCAGCACTAGGCACACTAGAGCACACCGTGTCACTAATCCCGGTGCACTTTGTGTTGTATATAGCCAACAGAAGAAACCCAAACTGTCCGTATGCGAACTCTGCTGCTGTAGCTTGATTGTTGATGGCAATACGGAGCAACAAAAGAAAGACGGTTCACAACTGATCCGCACACGCGGATCCAGTAACACCTAGACCAGGAGGTTAGGTTTTCGACACTCGCGCTCTCACACCTGTGAACGACCCTGCGTTTTGTTATATCTTGAGGTAACGTCAGGCGACTTGACCACACTGAACCAACACTCTTAACCGTCGGACAAATCCGATAGCTACCAGTATGTGACGACCAGTTGCAAGCCCTTTTTTGAAAACACCAACTGCCGAGATCACAACCGGACAGGTCCGCGTTCGATGAACTAATAAGCTGCAATGGGCGCACTGGGCGAACTACGCGCGCTCCGTTGCGGTCATCAGCTACGTATACGTTCTGCCAGAACCCCCGAAACCCTCAAACCAAAATGTGTCCCGGGAGGTGTGTGTCTGTGTGGTGCCTCTGTCTCTCGCTCGTGGTGTGCGGTCTTAATCTAATTATCTATGCACTGCCGCCTCCATGTCGCTGGGCCGACTTTGTTTTACGCTTCCCCCGGTGCTGAATGTCCCGGGGTGTAGCAGGCGTTTCCCCAGGACTGGAGTGGAACGACACACGCCGTCCAAATTGCTGAAGGCCGAGCTCGGTGTATGAACTTCGAAGGGTGATGCAAAAAATTGGAGGAACCCCCCGGGCAGGCTAACTAAGGCTCAAATACGCAAAACAAAAAAGTATTTCGTACCCTAGATGGCCGAAAATCCTAAATCGAAGCCAAGTAAGTCGGCATGCACACGTATACGCTGCTGCAAAGTGCAAAGTGCGCGCGTGCGCTCATACCCCCATTGTAATTTACTAATTTTTCATTTGCTTAACCTATTCGCCATCTTCCACACTCCGGCATGCTGGTAAGAGCGAGCGCAGAGTCTCATAATCCTCGGACCGAATCCGCCCGCGAAAGGGCCACTAATGAATGGGAAGAGAAGCGTGTGTGTCCGTTTCAGCTACGGAGATTCACCGCTTAGCAGCAGTAGGCACCCCTACTGCCACCATGGGGGTTGTTAGTCAATTAAAGAAGATGCTCTCCATGTACTAGGGCGGACCTAAGGCATACTTTGGTCCGGTTAGATTTTTAACCCCGCGGGGCAATCTTTAGAGTTTAATTGTAATTAGACACAATTTAGGTTCTATGGAGAACTTTTTTTTTATTTCCTTGTGCACCAGTGCCACTTTCCATGTCGAACTTCGAACCAAATGCAGCTCTAAGAGATCAGAATCATCCATAGATGAGTGTTTCAGTGCAAACTACAGATGTAAGAGTAACGCTCTTGTTGTCTATAAACATTTTTATTGTAAAATGCTCTGAAGCAGAGTTCGGACATATATTGTTGCACTGCTAAATTATCATCCTAGCCTAGTAATGACTGACTTAACAAGAGATGGATTACGTAATCTTGGTCAAACAGATCAGTCTTAAAGCGTTTTTAAATTCATTCGTATGTTACATTTAATAAAAAACGAATGTTTCAGACAAATTTTGCAAAGTATCTTTTAGAGACTTGCATTACAGATGATAACATACAATATCCAGAGGTGTACCTTGGGTAAGCCGACACGCATAGCACTCTTTTGCAATACACTCAGCACAGTACAGTACCTGTAAGCTTGTGTATCATCAGTCAGCAGACATCCGAACCTGCACCAACGCAACGTTCCTGCCCCAAAATCCAATCAGGCATTTGCAAGGATTCTATAAACGGATTTACTGACATCTGACACCTCCTATACGCGAGACCGAGCCAAACGGTCTCTTCGACTTGTTCGATGGGCCGCCCTCGAAACAGAAAAATAAAGCAAACGTGTTACTTTGAAGGCTGAAAGTACTACCACCAACACCGACACCGTTGTAAGAGATCATTTACATGCGAAGGCTCCTGTAATAAAACATCTACCTAACCACTTCAATCCTCACTACAGAGAGCGTACGGAGAGAATTGGCGACTCCCGTTGGGTGAGGTTGCACACGTCAGTGAAACTTGATCGACGCAAGGTTTAATTCGTTTCGATGCGGTCCATTTGCTGATCGAAGGGGGGGGGGGGGGGGGGGTGTTACTGTTAACGTTTCTGTGTGTATCAACAAGTCACGCAACAAGTAAAGGAGAGGTGCACCAGAATCGGAGATCACTTCATAGCAAGGGAATAGAGTATCGGCTCTGAATTATCTCCACAATATTGTGTCACATTCAATTTCATTCCCCGTACCCAAATATTAATTGCAACTAAATTTTATTAATCTGCCATTTTTACTTGGAAGTGGACTTGTACTGATAATTTTGCTGTGATCTACCGTCTCCTGGTGTCATGTTCGTTGCGTTAAATCTTTTAAATCGATACCTTCTAAACTTATGGAAAAGTATAATAAATCTATTTCCCTCCATTAAGATATAAAATGTATGGAGATATATGACGGGACTGTAAAAATTTTCATCGAACAGGACAATAAACGTAAAATGTGAACTCTTTTCCTAAATGTGTTTGATCGAATTCCGCCAACAAAGTAGATCTATTTACAATACGTCCGGGTATTTACCATACGTCTGATATCATCGTAGATGCAATACGTAATGTATCGAGTAGCTATCTACAGATGCTGGGGAGTTAAATCAATAGGAGACGAACAGGATCTCGTTAGAGCTTCTCGTTTATGTTTTAAATTTTAGCACAACAATAAAGATATTTTGTGAAAAGTACAGTGATTTTATTTCCCTTCTTCGTAAACTGTTTCAATCCTTGTCCGCGTGCCCATCGCAGGCACACGTACACATCGCATAAACACACACACACATATACACAAAACAATCCTTTGCACACCTTCCATTGTAAACCAACGCTCCAACTTGCTAGGACCATTCGCAATCTCAATGTGTTTTATCACTCTCCTCTGTCTATTACTAATGCCTGGTGCGTGTAATACTTCGCCTCAAGCTGATTCGCATAACAGTTTCCTACCTGATCTTATACGCCTGTACTTTATGTTTGTGTGGTTTGAATGTGAAATGTCTGTTCTTTTCTGATTGATTGTGGTATGACATATGCTAGATACGTGCACATCTGTATCTTCTACTAGCCTCGCGCGTGGGTGTGTTTGATATTTTGGAGCAATTTTGTTAATAGACATAAAACACACTCACTTTCACAAACACACACATACACACACTCGCGCGATTTAAGCAGTATCGATACTACGTTTCACGTCGTTGGGGGAGGGGGCCGTTTTCAACCGGCTCTTCTCCCTCCCTGCTATAATCTTCTTCATTGACCCTTGCCTATCACATCCTCAGCTCAGCTCCAGCAGTCTAGTCTATCTTAGCAACAGTGTTTGTTGATCTCTTTTATGTGATTTCTTCTTTTAATCCCTGTAGCGTCCCCATTTGATTCATTCGTTTAACCTTCTTCCAATGTTATTTTTTGCTTCCACTTTCTACTGTACTAGGTAGAAGGTGAAAGTTGATTAAGTTTGCTATATGATGTGAATCAAATCGCTGCTCCTCGCCTTCCAGTTTAACCGTTTTATCTCAACGTCGTACTAAAACTCGCACAGCAGATCGAAAAGCTGTACCATGGAGAATTTGTTTAAATGATTAATCATTATAGGATACATCTTACACGCTAGTAGTATTCAATTGGGTGCCTACAAATATTACATATTTAATAAAATTATGTGGTACAATATAGCCCGCCCTTCCCTGCTCTTTCTCAGCGTCTCTATGCACACGTTACATCCAGAATCTATCGCTACCTATTGTTCGATCTATTGATATAAATGTTCACACATCACTTTTGCGGCTGTGTGATGTGCAACATATTGAATGGTGTTAGTCTGCTTTGCCATTTAATGATTTTTCTCTTGCCAACATTAATTTTGCATAGTTTTTATACATTCATCGTGCACGTATTTTATCCTAGATTTTGTTGCGATTTCAGATGCGCATCCGCGGTTTGGTCAAGTTATGTTACGTTTCTTCTTTTAATTTTGCAGTGACTTGTAGATCATGATGACAATTACAAGGTGTTTTGAATCAAGTAACCGAAAAGTTCAATCGCTTAGGGGATTGTTGCAAATCAATAGTGGAATTATGCAACCATACAGGCTACCCCAGTCTAATGAGGACTCCACAGTGTGCTTGCAAACTTTTTCACTATCGGTTTGCAACATTCCCCTACGCGTTTGAACGATTCCATTATATGAATCCATACCCTGTATTTGTGTCACGCAGTCTGATAGTGAAGTTCTTACTAAGTGGAGACGATTCGGTTTGGCATCGAGTCTATCCGGGCTTATAAGAACAGATGCATCGATCGGATAGACCACCGCATCTGTAAGTTAAGCAACAGTTTTCTGAAACTATGAGAATTTGTATTAAGCGAGTGGCATCCAGAGTGTTCAAAAATGTGCACGTAACCGCACAAAACGACAGCGCCTCTTTCGCGCTTGCGTTAAATTCCAACAAGCAAAACATAATACAGAAAACATAGATTTTTGATTTTTTTACAAGCACGAAAACCACGCTTTCGTGAATCTAGCTGATCTAAATCGCTTAACGCTGGCGGTTTTTAGTGGGCTTCATCAGTCATCTGTGGCAAGGCAAGAAACATGGGGCTGAAAATGATTGAGCTTAAGTAAGAACATCGAACGAAAGACCGAAACATTACAAAGGGCCACATGAATGATCAATAAGTTACAGTTAAAAAAGCTTCAAAATAATTACACCCAGTACATATCACAGAACACATGAGAAATTAAAATATCAAATCCTGTACAACGGGCTGATAAAGTAATTCAAAGAGTCCTCAAAGTGTTATCAACAATTACGACAGAAATTTAAGCTCAAATTCCACATTGGAAAATTTTAAGGTAAGTTTCAATCTACAGATTGTCCTAAAAGGGCAAAGCTTCCAAAGGATCAGAGTGGCGCCATAAGTGAACTTTGAAGGTACTGTTGGTTTACCTAATCGCATATTTTTAATTAAAACAATATGTATAGAGAATAATGCTCATAAAGCTCATTCATTTGCCGCCTCATTTTCTTCGCTTGCAGATGCTATCACCTCTTCACAGAACTGTTTGCTATGTACAATTATCAATGTGTCTCATCCTCCCAATAACTTGCCACAGACTGTCTTGTTGTCGGTGTAAACAAACTATACAATTCACTAAAGCGCCCTTTAGTTTGGTTTAACAAAATCCGGAACATTCTCTCTCTCTCTCTCTCTCTCTCTCTCGCTCTCTCTCTCTCTCTCTCTCTCTCTCTCTCTCTCTCTCTCTCTCTCTCTCTCTCTCTCTCTCTCTCTCTCGCTCTCTCGCTCTCTCTCTCTCTCTCTCTCTCTCTCTCTCTCTCTCTCTCTCTCTCTCTCTCTCTCTCTTTCTCTTTCTCTATTGGTAGCGATGCATTGCTCCATTTCCTCATTTTCCTATCATTACGTATGTCTGCATGAGCGAGTATATCGTATACAGTGCACATTCGATAGTCCGCACACCTTTTTGGATTCGCCCTTTTCATGAGATGATGACTGCGATCAGTTAAATTTAATGAAATATTAGCCAGCAGATAAATTAAATTTAACCTATTTGAAAAATTTCAGGCTTTTCTGTAAAAAAAATAAAACGTGAACATGTATACCGCATTCCAATTCACTCATGAAGCTGGAGAATCTATTACAGAATAGCGAATGTGACACTGTGAAGCAAAAAAACAATCTAAAATATCATCTAAACACTAACTCATTTAAAATCGTGTAACCGAACGGCTTACATCAAAGCTATCTACGCTACCTTGGCGTACACCGCCATATATGGTGCACATAATGAAAGCAAAAGAGCTTTTTGTAGATCGGAATACCAGGTATGTTTCTTTTTATGTTATGGAGGTTGCTGGGGTAGTGGGTGGGCTGCAATGAGTGGCGCCCGAAAGCACACCAAAATGCACCCCGTGTTACTGTGCACTCCCTACATTTGGGTGCGGATGGAAATGATTGTATAAAATAGGAGCTTCTCTTCCTCTCTCTCTCTCTCTGCCCCTTTCTTTTCTGTACTACTGATATACATTACGTATGGTTGTGCTCGTAGAATGGATTGTGATGCTATATAAATAGGTGGAGTGTAAGCGCTCCAGTACATTTTTCCTGCACTAATTACACACGCCCATGTAAGAGCGTTCGCATTTTTGAAAAAAAAAATCATGTTTTGTGTTTGCTTAACGTCGGGGGAGAAAGGGGGTGGGGGTCTAGTCTGCTGCATAAAACGGAGTGTTGTGAGTGTGTTTTATGATATACATAATGCTGTTTAGAAGGGTGGGGGCACTTGTGCTAAATCTTAAAGAAAAAAAAAACAAACACACAAAAACATGCTTACTGCTTTAGTGTAAAGCTCAGACAGCTGCACTATTGCACGAACAGTTTGAATGATTTCACATTAATCTTTTAAAACACGTAAACTAAAAAACAAAAAAACACGCATACACTCACACAAACGGGACATAAGGTTTTGTGATCGACACAACTACTGTGAAGACGTGTGCCACGACTGGGTGCACTTGTTTTCTGCTACCTTCGATCCTCGATTACTGTCGCATAAGGGACACACTTCAAGGGGTTTTTTTTTCAATAAAGAGATAGAGTGAACTTGAACGAAGGAATTTTATATAAATCAGCTAGAACACACAGAGAAGCTATGGGCATCAAACGATGAGCAATAGAATCGCTCTAATGACTTTGGAATATGTACAGACAAATAAAGCGTCTCGAGAAGGTCAATGAATAGCCTTCGGTCGGAAAATTTCATTGCGTATGTCGTTTGATGCTACCTACTGTCAGCACCTGTTCAGCCGCAGCTGTAATGTCAACGAAAATGATGCAAAATTGCTTCCCACTTGTACGCCCTATCTCTATATACAGCCTTTGCACGTGCCCCTCTCCGGTAGATGAAGTTGTCACAAGAAACGCAAGCGGTTTGGAAAATAGCAAAATTACAGGTGCATCATGTTTTGCATTGCATTAGAAATGGAATCCTATTCAGCTGTTTCTCTCAATTGCATTTCGAGTAATATTTCAAGTGTGGAAGTTCCTGGAAGTAATATTTCAAGTGTGGAAGTACATTCGTTCGCATCTTGTGGTTTCTTAATACTGTCCCCATCCCCCGTACGTTTGCGTATAAGCAGCGTGCGTCAACATGTTCAGTTATAGTTGTACTGAGAAGTGGTTACAAAAACAATAAATGAAAAAGATACGTAACTAAGTATAGTAATAGTAAATCAATCGGTTGTTGACCGATTCCAGCTTGCACACGCTCCCTTCCTCAGCATATTCTTCCTAACAACACACATTACCGTGCTTCAATTTTTTTTCAAATGTTACCTAATGTATAGAGCTATAGCATGTATAGCCATGTGTGTCACATACACGAAAGCCTTCTCTGCCTTTTCTGTGAATTAACTCGCTCAAGTTTGCCGTCCTTCCTTGCGTGTCACACGCCCTTTAAGATGTCATTGTTGCTGCCAGGGCATGTGCCCAGGCAATTTCGCACATCGCGCCAATGCCATGCGGGTACGGAACGTGCCAAAAAAAGTATAAAAAAAAAAATCAATGAACACGCATCACACCACGTCGGAAGCGCAAGGTCTTGGAACCTCTCCGACAAAACACAAATACCATCAGCACTCCCTACTCCTCCCTTGTCTGCTGCATCACTTTCCGCGGCAGTTCTGCCCACTTTCGCACCTAGCTGCTCACTGCCAGAGCTACATCGTCTGATGGTTCCGCCCGAGATGATACTGGTGTCACTGTCGATTGTTTTTGGAGAAGTTGTGCGATGCCCAGTTGAGCGACGTTTTCCACGAGTTGGCAAGCGCTTCACTGAACTTGAGCTTGAAGTGGGTACGCGCCTCTTCTTCCGTTTTGTCCAGCACCTACAACAACACAGAGTGGGCAATAAGAAGAAGGGACACCTGCGTGGGCGCACAATACGTACCAGCGTTTCCCGCAGATAGTTTAAATCCTTTTCGGACGACAGCTCCGGGAGGCCAGTTGAGATCATCATCGAGAACAGCGACAGTATCAGGCAGCCGTGCTGGCGTAGAATAAGGAACGCCTGGCGAAAGCAAAGAAGCAACAAACACAAAAACAATCAATAAAGGGAAACGCTTAAAACAAATTACCTTCCCGTACGCACGCACCTCTTCGCAGAGCGTCTGGAAGCGACAGAACTCCTGCGCCTCCCGATCCGTCCGGCCGTTGTTGATCACGTACACGAAATCGTGCGTCAGCACGAACGGCACGCGCTCCCGCCGGAAGCCAAACTTCTCCTTGAAGTGGCCCAGTATGTGCCCGAAGTCGATGTGAAACAGCTGGCCCGTCTTCTTCACCATAATGTTGTCGGAGTGGCGGTCCGCCACCCCCAGCACGTACGTCGCCACGCAGTAGCCGGCGCAGCTGAGCGTAAACTCCTGGATCGCCTTCGCCAGCAGGTCCTCGGTGCCGTTGTGCTCGCGCAGCCACGCCAGCAGCGAACCCTTCTTGAACGGCGAAGTGGCCGAAAACATGCCTCGCTCCTTCTGGATGTTCGCGATCGTTTCCGCGTTCAGCACCACCTCGATCAGGCCGAGCTTGTGGTCGGTGCTGATGCAGCTGTACGGGTTCATCCGGAAGTCGTACCCGTGGCTCTTCCAGATCCGGTCCATGATGCGCAGCATCTGCAGCGTCAGCATATCCTGCCGCAGGTCGTCCCCGTTCTTGAAGATCATGTGTATGTCGTCGCCGTTCGCGTCGCTGTTCTCGTACACGATCCAGAGCGGGCGCATCTTCGAGTCCATCACCTTGCACCGGTCGGTCCGGACCGCCTTGCACCGGTAGCTCGGGTTGAGCGGGCTGATCAGGTCGCTGGTCACGTGGCCCTCCTTGGCGAGCTGCTCGATCAGCAGCGTGCGGCCCTTCTCCTTGCTGCCCTTCTTCACGTTGTCCGAGCAGGTTTGCAGGTAGCGCAGGCACTGCATCTGCTTCAGCAGCACAGCCACATGCTCCGGGCTGCCGAGCAGGTACGCCTCCAGTATCAGCCCGAACCGGACCTGCACCGACGGCACCGAAATCTCGGAACGCAGATGCCAGAACAGATAGTGGCCGATGTGCTGGTTGTGCAGGGCGCGCTGAAGCAGAAAGTACACCAGATCGCAGTTCAGGTACGACTCGTGCTTGAGCGCCTGCACCAGCTGGAGCAAGTACAGCAGCAGCTCGTCGTCCTCGATCGTGCGCAGACAGTCCACGGCGTACCGGCGCACGTACTTGTCCGCGTACGCGTAATCGAGCAGCTCGAGGGCCCGCTCGACCAGCAGCTTGGGCCACTCCTGCAGCAGCGACACGATCTCGGACACCTCGTCCCGGTTGTTCCACTCGACGCAGTAGAGCAGACAGGGCAGCCCCTGCGGCATCTGCTTCATGCACTCGCGCCGCTTCGCCCAGATCGCATTACGGTCCTGCTCGTGGATGTCGTTCAGCCGGTCGTTGTACATGTACGCCGACATGATCGCCCGGATCGAGCGCGTGTCCTCGGCGCTCTCGCGATTCAGATGCTCGTTGCGGTGGCTCATCTTGGCCGCGTGCGACAGCAGCTCCTCTTCGCCCGGGTAGACGATGATGCGCCCCTCCGGACCGTACGTCCCGAAGCTCAGCAGCACCGACACGACCATGTTGTCCCGGTTCGGGTTCGGCTCGACCGTGCCGAGCGGATGCAGAATGTCCTCCGACTGCGCATCCTCCGCGTAGTCCCACGTGTACAGCGTCACCGAGTCCACCTTCAGCTGGTTCTTGTAGTCGTACACCATCGTGTTGACCCACGCGATCGGATTGATCAGCCCGTCCTTGGTGCGGCGCGTCCGTATGCCCGTCCCCTTGGCCGTGCGCATGTTCTCGTACACCACCAGGCACAGCCGCGCCATGCGCGGCACGTTGCTTACGTTGATGTCGAACAGGATCGTCTCGTTCCAGGTCGCGGCGCCACTGTTCACCGTGACCGTGCGCGTGCGCTCCGTTTTGCACAGCGACTTGCCGCCGTGAAACAGACCGAGCTGCACGCCCAGCTCCTTGTCCGACTCCACATTCAGCCCGCGAATCTCGTGCACCGTGCACTGCAGCTTCGCGTCGATCTCCCAGCTGGTGATGTACTTCACCTTTCGCAGCGTGTGCGACTGCTGCGACTGGGTGTTGTAGGTACTGCCTGCGCTACCGCCGTACCCGCTGCTGCTGCTGATGCTGCCGCCGTACAGCGAGCTCGGCTTGGCCGACGCCGACCACTGCGTAAAGTCTTCGCGCGCGTCGTAGATGTCGTTCTTAAATACCTCCACCGTGCGGACGAGCCGCGGCACAAACGTGGGCGTCTCGTCCCGCGACAGACAGTCCTGCACGTACTGGAAGCTGATCATCGGGTGCGCCCCATAGATGTACTCTTCCCGCCCGCACACCTTCAATATGTACTCCGTACTACTGTTCTCATTGCGCGCCTTCGACGGGTTCTGCTTCTTGAGGATGCGTTTCAGGACCTCGTCCGGAGTCGCCCGGCACGGTACCTTCACCGTCAGCTGCATGTCGGTGCTGATCGCCACCACGCAAAAGTCGCCGTTCGTCAGCCGCCGGCTGATCGGCTCGGGCACGTGAGCACCGCTGACCAGCTTGGCCGGGTACTGGTAGGCTATCCGCTCCATCCGCGTCATTACGGCCCGCCGGCTGCCGATATCCTCGCTCAGCATGCTCATCTTGGCGCGGAAATCGTTCACCTCCGGGTTGACCAGCGTCTTCACCGGCAGCTTGCTGTCCAGCAGGCTGCTAATGTTCTCCATCAGCTTCGTGTTCTCCGACACGTTGCTCTTCTCGACGAAGCGCAGGATGCCGAGAGTGGGCTGCACGTCCATCAGCCGGGTTTCGGCCTCATTTTCGTACGTCGTGTTGCTGTTCGTCCGGCCCGCCGCCAGGGTGCCGAAGCAGTACTTGTTCTTATCGCCTAGATGGCAGTACAGTGGGTACCGTTCTGCCTCCTCCCAAACGTCCTGCAAATATTACGGGGGGAGAATTAGAATAAAAAGTTTGTTTTAAGAATTGGATCGTCTAGCAGCAACGCTTTGAAGTAAATATTTGCAATCATCAAAGTTTAAAGTTCTGCATCTTTTTTTATCCATTTCTTGAAAATGCTCTACAATCTTGAAAAAATACACAAAACAACCAACATTAAACATTATTGCTTTGGCTTCCGTTCCAATCTTGTGAACGTATTTGAAACCCGTCGATTGGGTCTAACGATTTGACGTCTATTGCGATTTCGTCGGCCTGTCTATATAGATATTTCGCATAACGAGTGAGTCCCTGCAAGGGATTAAATTTGTTACACGAGGTCCCCTGTTATTTCCGTGTAATTTTGTTGTTGTTTGAAATCATTGAAATACGGTGTCGTTCGCTTCAATTCTGACGTAAAGTTAGAAGAAGGAAAACCAAAAATTTCGAAGCCGCACAAAAGAGCGAATAAATTGTGATGAGTCACTCGTCACCCATAAATAGCAATGAAACCTATATACATCGCGCTGAGCTGCTTCCAACATGTGGATGCATACTTCAGTCCCGACGTCATAAACTCCACCCATAAAGCATTCCCTATGCCTTGTTTATTTCAACATGTCTAAAGAATGCTTTGTTATGAGTGTCACTTGCTTATTGTATGTTTACATATTCTGCATGTTGTCATACTATGAAAACTCCAAAACTAACAAATAAGATCAATAAGTTTTGATCAAAACTTATCTGTCAGTAAATTCCGGACAGTTGCGATTCAAAGCTTAGAAAAAAATCGCGTATGATACAGGGATTCCCACGATTTATTGTGTAGCATATCTGCTATACAGAACATATTGTAATACACACTAACAGCCATAGACACATTGTAACACACGTAACACGAAAGCCAAGCCACACCATTGTAACACATTCATTATAACACATTCAGTAAATCAGATCATACCATACACACCCGGAAGAATTCAGGCCACACCGTTCATATAAAAACAATTGTGACACACTTAACAGAACCAACCGAAAACGTACAACATAAGCAGGAACAGTTTATGCATTATAACCCAAAGCAGAAACAGTATAAGCATTAAACCCAAAACAGGAACTTAGTGACAAGAACCATCGTTCTTGTCAACAAAAGACAAACGTAACTAGCTGAGTGAAAACAATAACTTTCCAACATCCAACCCGGAACCAAATGTGAGAAACTCATTTAAAGAGTTAGTTAAGTCCTCCTACCCAAGGTAAGGCCTCTAAACTCCAACGTTTCCAGTAAGGGAAACCTCCTAAAGGTTTCTATGATCGCCTGGTCGATCAAGTGTCGAAACGTCCGCTTCGAAACAGTATCCACCTCAGTTCTGCTTTTTTCGGCAAACGATGACCTTCCTCAAACGATGTTTGAAGGCCACCCTGGCCAACGCGAGTTCAAAGTTACTACATTGCGATCGACCCAAAATCGAACATACTGTGACTATCTCAAAACATACCACATGGCGACCGTAACAGTCATCAAACATATTACAATTGGTTGGTTCCCTTCAATTTTTGGTAGGTTTCCATATTTTTTTGGTGCGTTCCCACGATTTTTTGGCAGTTTCCCAGATTTTTTTGGTCCATTTGTATTGATATCCAATCGGAAAATACCAATAGATTATGGAAATGAACCAAAAATCTATGGGATTCGTATCAAAAAAAAAATCGTGGGAACACACACAAAAAATAGCAAAATGTTTGTGGTGTAGCAAACTGTAACGTAGGAAGAAACGTAACGTAACGAACCCCATGATATTAACTGTCGATTGTGACGACTCCCTCCCTCCGACCCCCTTCAACCAAGGCACCACATACCGCTAGAAGCGTTTCCATTGGTCGCAGCATCTCGCAAAGGTAGCGGAAGGAGAGAGAGAAAGGATATTCACTTTCCTCGTCATCATTCCTCTCGTATGATAAGAGCATGTGATAAGCGCACAAAAAGAGAGAGTATCCTTGTTTGAACTGGCCCCTTAGCAATGACGTACTATTTGGTTGCGTGGTAAATAATTAATAGCGATATCCGTTTTAGGGCTGCATAACCGCGAAGGTTGTTAAGTAAAGAAGGTGAATCAACGATTACATACTATCTATTTGTTATTCGAATAAAAAAAAAACAAACATTTTATTTTGCGTTTAGTAACAGATGTAAACCTCCCCCCCCCCCCCCTCTACCCCATGTAACAAATCGTTAATAAATAATGCTAACAACATCTTTGACACTATAATAAGATTTGAGGTGTTAGTTCGAGCACTTACCGACTTCAGTTCATCCAGTGTAATATGGATCGGTATGTACATCGTGATCATCACGCCGTTCGGCATCAGGAAGATCAGTTCGGTTGACTCGTCCGGATTCTTCCAGAATCCGTAATCAAACCGTGGTCGCTGCTGTTGCTGCTGCTGTTGCTGCTGCTGGTGGGCCTGCTGCTGCTGTTGTTGCTGCTGCTGCTGCTGCTGCTGCAGATAAATCCGGTGTGGAACGGACCAGCTAGAATCGGTTCCCCCCGGCATCGTGGTAGTGTTGCGCTTCATGGTAGTCGTCGCGTTTCGCATCCGTTGCATTAGCCGCTCACCCTTCTTCCGGTCTCTCGCCGAAAGGGCTCGCCGATGCGCATGTGTTTGAGCTACGCACAAAGTGGGGGATAAAATCTTCAAGGCAAGCGTAATTCGAGCACACCACAGTTAAGAGGGAACAACACACTACAGACGCACCCCACCTCTCGTGTGCCTGTGTGTTCTGGAGTGTTGGTTTCCTGTCACCGGTCTTACTGTGGCGCCTTGGAATGATCCCGTTTATGAGGGGGTGAAGCGCGTGTTGATGGAGTAAGAGACGCAAGAGGTTCGCTCGGTGTTTCTTTTGATAGCAAGTCGTCTAGTCTAAGAAGCTGGTCGCGCATGAGGCAACAATTGTTTGTTTTACGCATATAACACCGTTAACATTACTTTACACATGCACACGGTCCAAAATATCTAACTGTATCGTTTTACTGTACATTTGCCGAGATGAAGTTCGCGGGTTGCGTTTATCGTCTATTATACACAAATCATCACTAAATACTTGAGACGGTACAACTCATATTTTGCACGTATGGTAAATCACACACCTAGCCCCTTTTTTAGACTTTAGCGCCCACAACACACACACATATACACACACAATATTGCACTTCAACCAGGATTCATTCCCATAGCTCACATTTCTTACATCCTCCTGTACAATAATTTCTCGCCTGAAATCGGTCTACCATCGCGGCTTCGATCGCGGAACGGTGAATGGCGAATGTAAATACATTTCCAAATTGTCCAAGGGTCGTTCGTTGGGAATCCAATTTCAAATGATGCTTCGCTTACTGCTCAGAGGGATCTTGCGCACTAAATGGAACGAGGGGACTAGCTTTGGCGCACTCCTTCCTCCAGCAATGCGTGTAGCTAAGACTGCTTCTTAGCCAGTTGCTGGGGGCCAATCTAGCGTCAGCTCACAGCATGTTAGCCCTAAAAAGGAAAAGAAACACAATACATTCAATTAAACATGCTGATGACCTCACACAGTGGTCGAGATGGCGCGACGCGGGATGTGCGCATACGGCCAACTCGATACATGCGCCCTAAGACTGTAGGCAAAACGTTTACAATATTTATACAAAAGTAGCTGGATAACCGAGGCGGCAAAAGCATTGAGGACGCAACGGAAGACGAAATGGTCGTAAAAATGAGGCGTCGCGAGCTTGCCTCCATGCGCGGTTGAGTGTAAATCAAATGAGCAAACCCCGCGTTAGGATTTCCATCACATTTCTCTTGTGTGCGTTTTCCTGCGTCGAATATGCAGTGCGGGTGGGCAAAGCTGCATGCGCGCTCCGACTTTGTTATTTGTTTCTAAGCCATTTGCTCTTAGCAGCATCAACTCATGAATGCACTTTTATCGATAATACTAATCCAATTTGGGCAATCTTTAAACTCTCACTGCTGACACTAACACTATACTTTTGCCAAACACCTCAATTGAAAAGGTTCATGTCTGTGTACGCTCAGCAACGCTCGCCCAAACTAACGTCTTTCCACTATGCCTGCACGAATCGACACGACACACTGCGGGAAGTGATCCTTCCAAGCAGCCTCGACGACTGCCCGTTGCCGGCAGAATTTTTATTACCTCAACTGCAACCCAATGCACCGTTAACGGTTCAACAGAAAAATGGAAAGCGAAACAAAGATCCTAGCTGAACAACACAGCAGTAAAACAATTTCCCAGGCACACAAAAGCAGAGCAAGCAGTCGTGTTTTGCTACTTTCTTTGGCGGCTACGAATTACCCGCCAGGGTACGAGGAAATCGTGCCGAAAATGGGAGGCAAGCGACACACATCATCACGATCCTTCCATTGAACAATAGTGCACCTGGAGATGGGCCACCAACGAGCAACCGTGCGCTTTTGTATTCGTGCGCTTCCGTTGCGTTGAAGTCTTTTTGGTGAGAGCGAGACACAATTTTCGTGATAATTTTAACTGTACCGTTACATTCACCGATACGGGTTGCTATCGAGCCAACAGCGATGGAACATTATCGGGCGAGCAGACGAATCGATTCTAAATTGAAGTCTGACCTTTTGTTCGACTTCTTTTTTCATTGTGTGTAGTCATGTCTGGTGCGTGCTGCCAGCTAAAGAGTTGAAAGTCAGACTGTTGAATTTGGTCGGTCGACACACGGGAACGATACATAATCTTTCGTTTTTTGGTTGTTTCTGAACTTAAAATCGTTAGTCAAATTATTAGCAAACAGTCCAATAAGATTGTTTTTATCTGATTCTTGTTTAACACGTTCAGCCCGGTGGCAGACCTCAGGGCCTTTTCCAATGAACAATGAATCCCATATGCCGGTGGCAGTGGTTGGTCTTTTGCTAGGGAAACAAAAACATATTGTATTTGGTCTGGACACACTTGCTAGGAGACGTGATAATGCCCAATGTACGTTTATGTCGACACTTATTGTCGGTGAGATAGATTCGCCAGAACTATTGGCTAGAGTCAATATAAATGTCCCTCCTAAAGTGTACTGTAACTACAGACTAACAAGAACTGACCTTATAAGACGTGCATACAGCGAGAATGACCCTATGACTGCGATGGCCCGTAATTTTAATCAGCGTTACACTTTATTTGATTGGCACCAACCTACAAAATTCTGTTGATCCGTCTTGACTTTGTATACTGCGTTCAATCTGCTCTTTGTGATAGTTATTTAAGTTCTAGTTTTAATTCAGTGATAAGGCCGCTTGTTTGGCCAATCACTTAAATACAATAAACAATTTAACAATAACTGAACTCTTCTCGCAGCAGTGGGTAAGTAAAATAATAGTGTTCTAAGAATGATTCCAGTTGATCAAAAACCTCATCCCACATACAACAGTATTGATGAACGGAGTAAGTTAAAATTATAACGGCAAAATTTATTCTTTCTACTTGCATGTTAGGATCAAAATCCACAGCTTGCGTTCTAGATGCCGGCGGAACGGAAAGTTGATGAAAATCAGCGACGGGCTGAACGTGTTAACGTTGATTCGAAAACCGAACTAAAAGTGCGTCACAAATTTTGGTTCCACTTCTTCAAACTCGCGAATCTGCCAAAGGGGTTAAAAGATAATGAAAAGTGATGGCTGCAAACATGCATCTAACATTGAACAAAGGTCTTCACTTTCGCAATACCAGTTCGGATCGGTCCGGAGCTACGCGCCTAGCGGATTTAAAAGTAGGTAGAGTTGTTTTAATCCCTTTTTTAGTATGTTTACAGTTGACTCCTCTGTGGGCCAGAAGTGTAAACAAAAAGTGCGTTGCTCTCCCAAAAAGTGCGCTAACGGGGTAACGTTATACAAAGAAACGGCCCTAGCCGCCTTTTCATCGAGTGCTCACGACAACTCCCCCCCCCCCCCCCCTCCCCCAATGCTCAAGACATTTCCAGTCGGGAGGTACGAAAGATGCATTGTTTATGTTTTCGTTGGTGATTTAACTCGTTTGTTGACATTCTGTGCCCATTGATGTTGATCGCAATTGATGAATGATTATCGCAATACACCAATTCCGAAGCTAGGCAGCAGCGATTTAAAAAAGAAGTTAATTTTCGAGATTAAAATATACAATATGGCGGTCAGCAAGTGGGGTACCCAAATAGACAAAATTCGTGTTGGACCGATAGCGTATGCAAATTTCCTCTCATGGCCCAACGTATCTGCCGTGCTTCGTCCCGCGTCCGTGCAACACAGAATATGCAGATAGATACTATTATCCCGGACTGTCCGGATTTGTATCAATCATTGCCTTGCTTGCCTTTTCAAAAGGGTGCAATAAAAAGGGTGCAAACTTATAACACTAAATCGCCCGCAGCATTCAGTGACAGTGAGCGGCGGGGTGATTTTCTCGCTAACAACACACGAACCCGCATTCGGTCGCGCAGGGTGTCCAATCCATTTCCACCATAGCCGATCAGAGAGCCTAAAAGGTGTAAAAGCAAATCGATCGTAGCATTAGCAGTAATGGTTCAAGGGAGAGGGACATGCCTTACCCGCCTGATGGATGGTACCATCCTCCACTCAGTGCATGCCGTTGCTGTCCAGTGACCGACATCTCTTCATCGGGAACCATTCGTACGGGTGCTGGAGCTGCCGGAGTTGGAGCTGGTGGAGGCTGGCGGTGCGGACGCTTTCCGGCTGCAAGTGCATCATGGTGGTATCTAGTTTCGTTGCACACATCTTGACACACACATACACAAGGACAAGACGGACACGTAAAACAGGGAAAGGTGCAGGTAGCGTTGATCGCGTTGTCCGTGAAAGGTTTAGCAGAGCGTTGGGTTACGGAGGGGAGGGGAGGAGGCTGGCGTTGGTTGGTAGGATGCTATTGATTGTTGACACGGGCACACACAGGCGCACAAGCACAGGGTCACGCTTGATTGAAGTAAAAAATTCGTGTCACAAAAACGATGCTTTCTTTCCTCCACAATCACCACCACCTTCCTTGGCAGCATCAGCTGCCCTGGCGAACGATGACAGTCCAGGGAGATCGGGAGCCTACTAGTTGTTGCAGGATCTGCTGGTCAGTTGATTGCAGAATATCGGAGACAGTCGCCCTGCACTCACATACACAGCACACTTTACACACACATATATTCACACACTGTCCGCCGATCCATCGCTGGGTTCGTCAAGCGCACGGATGCACTACTGGCTGTGGTAGTGGCTGCTGCTGTTGCTGCCGCTTGCTTCTTCCTGCTGTACACCGTCGGTTCGGTCCGGCAGGCAGGTAAACAAACAATGGCACACAGGCCGGGGACGGCGGCGATGGTCATACGGGTGTGTACACCAGGGAACACCTCAAACAATCTGCACACACACACACACACACGCTCTCTGACTCACTCACAAGAACTTTTCTGTGCCGTTGTTCCGTGCCGTTTGCCGTCCCTTGGCCACTTGGGTGTGCGTGTCTGCGTGCGGCATCATCCTTTGGTTTTCCGGCACGTTGCGCCGTGTGGGGTCACTGGGCCCCCTCCTGTGGAGCCCCCTTCTGTGTGCTGGGCTTGGGCTGGACGTGGGGACCGTGTCCCGTTGCTGCTGGTGGCCTCTATGATTGCCGACGGCTACAACTTTTTCGGTGAAGACGCACCTGCGTACCGCGTTGGATGGTTGGAAAGCCGGACACGATACGGACAACGGCCACTCTTTTACCTGCAAACCTTGGCGTGCCAGACCAATAACCAATGGATCGATACACGGATGGTTGTTTTTGTTGTGTCTGGCGTGCGTGTGTACGAGCGCGCGCGCGGTCACCGGGTGGAAGGTTTAAGTGAGTATGTGTGTGCGCGCGAGTGTGTGTGTGTGTGTATGTGCATATGGTGCGTATGTGCACGCGCGTTTACAGCATCGGCTCGAAGAGGTCGGCAAACAAAAACACAGGGTGGTAAAAGGGTAAAAGGGGTAAAAGTAAGGCTCAGCCGTTAACTTTTGCTATCGCTAACGTACACTAGATGGCGCTACGGTCGCAGCCACCACCGAGTGACCCAAGTTACATTATTTCGAATGTCAAAAACAAAGCAATCAGCTGATGATATATTTACATTTTGTGTTGAGATTTCGTTCCAGTGCGTGAAATAAAAAAGCAAATTGTGTGTAATTTAAATTGAGCTTCCGTTTGATATTTTCATTAACGATGGTAAGTAGACACTCATGTTCGAAAAGACAACTTTGTGTTCGTTATAGATGTTGACGCATTACGGCGGAGTGGTACGGAGCAAAGGCAAAGGCGACCAGACAACCAAATATGTTTTTAGTAAGTGTTTTATATGTGATTTTAAAATATATTTGATATACTAATACGTGATCGGATATAACTATAGGCTTTCCTCTGGACCATTGATGGAAAGGTTCGATTGCTTAATCGGATGTATGGAGTGTACGATGTGAGTGCAGTTGCGATGGAGCTCGAAAGCAAATATCAAGCGGATGCTGCAAACATTGTCGACAACAGATGCTGTACAGAAGCCTTCCGAGCTGTTAAATGCCCAGGACGAATAGATGCTTCACCATCGAAAAGAGAAAAAGCTGCATCATTCCATCGGAAACAAGGTAAGATTATAACGATGACGATGACGACGACAACGACGAATAGATGCGTGAATAATCAATCTAGCAACGGTTTCATCCGCAAATTAGAGTGTCAGGAAAGCAATTTTATAGCATTAGCATAATTATACAGTGTATTAGCTGCAGAATAGAATAGCTACAGGTAGCGTTAATCTAAATCTAGTTGAAGCACAAAGATATGCGGCATGTTCTTGCTTGAGGATAATGTTAAAGCAATCATTTTGAATGTATTATGCAATGTATGTTGCAATGTATACATAAAATATATAAACAAATTATGTTCGAAACAGGGGCTAAAGCTGCAACCAAATGTTAGAGAAAAAGAAAAATTATTAATATGTCTATATGAGATTACGCAAATATCGAAAGTCAATGTGTCACTTTCAAAGCATCCAATAAAGGATGAAAACAATCATCAGGATGTACTTTGCGGAAGTGATACTCCACCAAGAGATGAACCTATGCCGGGTGCACTAAGTTTTGCAACCGAGCTGACGGTTGTGCCACAGCCGTTCGAACAACATAATCAGGCCGATAATAAACTGGGCTACGAAAACATCATAATTCAAACTAGTCTAAAGCGTATAAAACAGCATGAAATTGGTGCAGGTATGTAGTTATTATTATGCAATTCTAAAATCGCATTACTGAAATGCTCAAACTAATGTGTTGGTTTTTAAACCATTCAAGCACCTATGTTCATGAAAACCATATTTGTCGCCCTTATCACACTAGACAGTGTGCATTCCGTGCTGTACGACGTTGGTGCTGCGCATTGTGCTTTTGCTTGTCGGGACCTCCTAGTAAAGCTTGTATTGAAATCGTAGCGATCCACAGACACAGGATGGGGGCTGTGTGTGCGATATGGAAAATCAATACACGTACATGAAATTGGCGCGCTTCTTCGATACACACATTAAAACCAAATCGACAGCGTAGTTGGCCAGTGATTTAGAGAGTGAAAAAAAATTGTGCTAGTGTTTCAACAATTTCAGATTTTTATTACGATTTTTTTTCAGTTTTTGTGTGACAAACAAGTGATTCTGTGTATCGAAAGATGTAAGTATTATAATCTTTTTATACAAAAAAAAAAAAACAAAAAACGGTGGCAGGTATCGGGTATTGGGGGGCGTTAACACGTTCAGCGCGACGCCGATTTTCATCCAATTTCCATTCCGCCGGCATCACCAGCGCAAACAGTTGAATTTCAACTTAACATTATCTCATCACAATTAACTTTTTCTTTCTTTTTGCAACATTTTCAACGTTGATTATTACATAAATTATGTTGTGGGTGCAAAAAGTTGTTTGACCAACGGAATATTTCTTGGAAAACGTTTCTTGTACCTGCGCACCGCTGCTATTCATGCTGGTAAAGTACAGTTATGGCCAATGATTGTTTTCCCAGTGGAAAAAATATAAATATAAATATAAAAACAATAAATAAATAAATATAAATATATAAAATTGGCATGGCATATGGCATAAATTGGATTGTTAAACTTTGCTATTTTATTCAAAAACAAAGCAGAAAAAATGCAATGAAACACAAGGATTGATGATGATGATAATGATATCGGATTGTATTAATAATGAGACAAAAGCATAGCATTTTCTGCGGCGAAAAAGAAGCGTTTACTTCGTACTTTCGTGATATTCTTTACAAAGTTAAGTTGACGTTGCTCTTTGTAGTCAGTTTTGATGAATGAAGAAAGAAAGTTTTATTTTCTTATAATTTGTGTGTTAGCTTGTTTGCGGAATGCGCCCTTTTACGTTTTTTTTTTCATTATAAACATCTAACCCATACACTTGCGGCCATGAGAAATATAAACTAATTAAGTACCTGGCATTCATTTTATGTGTGTATGTCTGTTTTTTTCTGTTTCTGCACAACAACCACTTCCACCCACCTAGTTCTTCGACACGTAGTGTAGCGTGTGAAAGTGTTTTTTTTTTCCTTCGGATTTTTTGGTAATACCTGCTTGCTAATACACTTACTGCAAGTTTGAATTGTTACAATAATGCAAACCAACCGCCGCCCCCTCCCCTCCCAATACAATAGTTAGGATTTAATTTTCCGTTAAATTAAGTACGTATGATGCACCTTCTCCTAATTGCCCGATTATTGCGACCCCTCGGGAATGTGAAGGATTGAGAAGCACAAGAAAAGAGCTTAATTTTGGGGCTGGAAATGAAACTTTGCTATAGGTATGAACCATTGGGGGCATTTATTTTCCTATCGTTTGGAGCTTGTATTCTTCCTTGCATAGCTTGGGTATTGACCAATACTACCATAAAAATCTGTTTTTTTACACTTCCACTGTTCGCCTTTCCAATAGTGTATTCTACACATAACATACCCCGGAAGGAGGAAGAATAAGGAGAAGGGGGAGGTTCAAAACTATTGTTGGAACCGATAAGAGAACTTACATAGTGTTTTTAGGACAAACGAATTTGGATGTCACGAAAGGTTGAACGGGTCTCAGCGGGACGCGGGGTACATAAAAAATAAACAATCGAACAAATTATGCACATCAATAATATGACTACTTACATAACTAATACAACTAAATAATACGTTGCGTCATTTCAATGTTTAACCATTTCAAAGATTGCATGGTTATTTTAATCATGCTACCGCTCTTCTGCCATTGAAAAAACCTGCCAAAGGCGTTCTTTGCTTTGTCGCAAAGGAACTGTGATTTAAGTAAACGTGTTCCATGTAATACCATTACAGTTAACGTTTGTTTAAGTACATACATACGAGCACCTGAGGGCCAGGTTGCAATCGACAAACAACATGAAGTATTAAGTAGCACACCGGCAATTGCAGGCTGGGCGCCACTGAGAGGAATGGCAGAAGTCTTTCACTCCATCGGTTTTTGTTTGCATACGAGATGAAGACGATATTGTAAACTGTCTTACAGCGTGTGGGTTACTGCGGGATAACATTACCGAAACGTAACGAAACTCAAATTACGCGTTTGCACAGAAGATTCCTTTATAGAACATCAACAAAAAAAAATCCCTGTGGACAGGATTGATTTTTGAGTGTTTTTTCTTCCTCCCTTAATTGTTACTTTTTTGTTTTTGCTTTCGGCTATTTCCCTATTGCGCTTGCAGTGTGTGTGTTTTTTGTTTTGTTTCATATTTAATAATTAATCTACAAATGTCCAATAAGTGCACAAACGTGGGTTGCACATAAGTTCCTCGGTATCAAATGCTAGCCTGTATTTTTCTTGCTTTGGTACACACACACAAGCCACTTCTCGTACTGCTAACGTTTACGGCGTACCCACTCTCTTCCGTTCCCATTTGCCGACATTTGCCCACACACCTTTTTCCATCCTACTAGTCGGTACCTGTTTTCTTCATGTTTTCTTTTTTACTTCCAGACCTAGCTTAAGAAGTTTAATTAATGTTTGCTATTTTAAGCGTTTATCAAACTTACTTTTTTTGTTGATTTTTTCCCATTAAGTACCTTTTTGTTTTTTAAATACTACACGAGCACATTTAGGCAGGATTTTTGTTTTTTGTGTGTCTTTTTCTTTTAAACATTTGCTTACTTAGAATGTTGTTCTGCTTTCTGTCTCTGTTTTTTATTTTTTGTATTTTCCTTTTTTTGCAATTGATTTTTTGTATGTTTGCTTTTCCTTTTCTGTGTTACTACTGCTCTCAGCTTTTGCTGGCTGTGTGTGAGTGTCTCGCATCCTCAGTTTCCCACAAGTTCTCATTACTGCTGATATCGATTTGAATGTATCGTACTGTGTGCGTGCGTGCGCGCTCGCTTGCTTCCAACTTTCACTTGTATTGTTTTAATATTGTTCTATTTAATATTATTTTGGCACGTGAAATAAGGTTTTGCGTTAGTTGCATTTTTCTCTCGCTCTTCCGCTTTTTTTTATTTTTTTAATATCTCGCATTTTCACTTCTATGACTCGTGTTACGTTTTTAGCGGCGAATCTGTGAGTGTAGTGTGTGTGTGTGTGGGAATGTTTTATGTAAAACGAACGCGTTTACGCGCGCTTCGCCCTTTTTTGTAGTTGCTGGTTGCCTTCATTAAACGTTATTACACTACCGATCAAATCAAAACCAAATGCGAGTATGTGTGTGTGTGTGTGCGCGCGATTAAAAAAATAACAAAAAATCAACCGAAAGCCATACTATGGGGACAATGGGGTAAACGAACGGATTCATCTGCGCCGAGCTGTACGGAAGATTATTAATTGCATTTGCAAACGCGCGTTTCGATGAAGTAAGGGGGTGGAAGGGAGAAGAGGAATGATATATTCGGGGGAGCGTTTTCATAGTTAATGTTTTTTTTACGTTCAGCTTTGGTTTCTTTACTCATATGTTTTTTAATCGTTTGTATGTAATGGCTAATGTAAAAATTCGCGGACGGATAACCTCAGAATGTTGCATATCTCTCTAACTCTTTGCTTCGCCTTGTGTTTTTTATCGCTATCTCTCACCCTTCCGTTTTACGTCTTGTCCTTAACCCATTAATATTACTACTGGCGCTTTATGCTATAATTACGCTCGTCTATACGCCTTGTAGATTTTCACCTCCACCACCACCATTGCACTACCATTTGGGGAATGTATCTTGCGCATAGTACATACACACAAATTCGCCAATTTCTCTACATTACCGTCATTTCCCGTCTTTTTTTTTAATGTGGCCACGCGCTAATCAGAGGCCAGAACATGCGGCATTTGATTTCGTTTGTGTATGTTTGTTTGCTTGTTCTTTTTTTGTTTGTTTGTTTTACTTTTCTACCTTTGCACTTCTCTCACTCTTACGCCCGTATAATGTAAATGCAGTGTGTTACTTCTCCTCTGTTTAGTTCCACAGTAACCGTCTCCTCCCCCCCCATCCAATTAACATCCACCCCCACCTATATTGCAGCAACTTGCTGTTAGCTCAATATATGTATAATATATATACTTTTTTGTTTTTGTTTTGCTTTATAATCGATTTCTTTAAAAGGCTGTTATTAAAATCTTTACAATTTGGCATTCATGTACTAATGAACTTGCGTTAATGTAAATCTGTGTTCTGTATGTGTGTCAGCATGTGTTGGTTTTGTGTGTATGTGTTTTGTTGCTTTACGGTAGTCTAGGTAGTTTATCGATATTGTTTACAACTAAGTTATTGCGTTTCATTTGCTTGCTTATCCTTTCCTGTTCCGCGCCAACAGTCCTATTAACGATACTTGCTCGGGACCCAAGAGTAAATAGTCCTTGCAAAAGGACTATAGTAAGCTATCGGGGCACAGAACGCATTTGCTTGCTTATCTTTATATGCTGCCAAATATAGAAAAAAAAGTTTCTTAAAACATCCACACTTGGACGGGGTTCACAAAAAAAGGAACGCTAACAGTACAGTAGTACAGTACAGTATTACACACATATGCACACGGACACGTAGGATAAAGCTAGTGCTGAACTGGAATAGCTCCAAGAATAAATATAAAAACAAAACATTACTCCACCTCAAGCACAACGTGTACAGGATTCAGTTAAAAAGAACAAATAGAGCTGCAAATCTCAAATAAAGCTTCATACCGTATAATCAACTGTGTCAACACGACAGGCAGCACCTGAGTCATGCCGCCGCGTGTGTCCTGTCAGCACCGTGACAAAACGATTCACCTTAGAGCCCCATGCAGGTTTCACTAGCTCTCCCTCATATGATCAAAAATCCAAGGTTTTTTTTTCTCTCTCTACGCACGGTTTCCATATAAAGGCTAGCTAATTTTAAACCTCCTATCCGTTTTTGTGGCTGTGTGATTCTTTCCTTCCATCCTTCTCTTCGTATTAAAATGCTTCCCTAGTTGCTTCATGCTAATGCAATGCAGTAAAACCACGGAAAGGTGGGGTAAGGGGAGTAGGGGGGTGGAGCTATCGGAGTGCGGTTGAAAGGGGATTTTATGTGGGGTATCGTTTGCCTTTCTGCTTTCTGCTGCGCCTATGCCAGCCCCACAGCGACAAAACATCTTGGATGTATGCCCCACCCGCAAAATGGAGGAATCGTTCGCTTCACCACTTCAACCCTATCATCATCATTGGAATGCTTGAGTTCCAGTTCTGTTTGCTTAGTCTTTTGTGTGTGGGTAGGTACGTGTACGTGTGGTTAGGGATGTCACGTACGTAAGTTGTTTTTTTTTGCGAATAAAAGTATGGTTTAAGTACATGCGTCGTTCGCTGCGTCACACTATTTCGTCGGTTCTGCTCAGAAAACCGAGTCGTCGTGCAATTTGTCACTAAAATCTATGTTGCGATTAAGGATGCAGTTAATTGAGTTTGGCAATTTCTAAGTGTCGGTGCACTTCACGGTTTGTGGCTTGCATATATGCGCGTTTTTTGTGTGTGTTAGCTGTGGTGTTACTTGCACCACTACAAAGGGTGAAGGTAACACGGCTCGAAACGGTAACCACAACCTTTCCCGCGCCTGTATTCCGCTGTTCTGACGGAAAGTTGATTGCACTTCACGCACACGTTCGTCCTGCGCACGGCGTCCTACTCGGTGCTGGTGCCGTCACGTTACATTTCGGTTTGACTAGCGCCTTCAGATCGGAGCAGCAACGGAGGCTTCAGTAGCGCTGCTGGTACTCGTGATGCCAGCGGTTGAAGTCGATATGGAACACGATGATGGATCCAGTCGCCAAACCGGCCAGCAAATACCTGTGCGGGAAGTAGAGCGCAATGGTTACTATTTGAGTAACGATAACATGTAGGAAAACTGCTTACTTCTGGTCGTGCGTGAGGGCCAGCGAACGTATACCACTGTTGCAGGCCGGGAAAGCGTACAGCGGTGCGAGGTTGAACGTTCGCCACACCTCCACGATGCCCTTGTTACCGGCGGTCATTAAATACTCGCCATCCCGAGACAGCAGCATGCACTGGAAAGCACGATAACGAGAGAGAGAGAAAGAGTAGGCTACAGTTTGCACCCAAAATGCTGCTGCGAAGGCAGACAATCTACCTGCAGATTATCGTTGTGCGACTCGTAGCGCAGCAGCTTTCCGTTGATCGTGTACGCGGCCACGCTGCCCTCGTCATAGTTGACGACGATGAAACCTTCGCGCGAGAGCGTTATGTTTTCTGGCGAGATGAAATCCTTCGGCGCCTCCAGCGACCGCAACAAATCACCGAACGTCGTGTGGACTAGTACCGGGCCGTCTGGAACGATTAAAATAAAAAAGATGCCAATGAGAAAAGTTTACTAGGCAAAGGGAATGAGAATTAAAAGGGTGGCAAACATACTTATCGAACCGGAAACAACCAGACCGAGCTCGGCACTGATCACCACCGACGTGACGGCCGTCTCGTGTCCTGTCAGCGTAGCGCGAGGTGTTGGTATCTGGAAAAATTGTTGATATTAAAAACAGGCGATCGAAACTGTGCAATACGGAGATGAACTGTCAGTTGGTCAGGTAAGTCAAGTATGTTCAAGTATGTATCGAGACAAACATTGACGACAACGTGGCCTTAGACCAGGTGATGCTTTACAGACAAAAACGACTTGGAATTGGAGGCAAAATCGCTCAGCTGACATGCCGGAGCCTTACCTCGCCCTCGCCAACAATCGACTGCGTGCGGGCATTCCAGTGCCACAGCAGTATGGTGCAGTCGGCCGACCCGGACGCAATGTAGCAATCGGACGTGATGTTACACTCCGACCGCGACAGGCAGGTCACCACGCCAAAGTGACCGAAGATGATCTGCACGATCTTGGCCGTCTCGGTGGAGAACACGCGGAAGCTGTTGTCCCAGAAGCCGCACGCGATCAGGAACCGGCTGTCCACGGTGGTGACGTAGCAGTTCGACTTGATCTGCAGCTTCTGGCTAAAGTTGTCGCCCAGGTGGCGCCGATTCTGCTGGTTGCTGTTGTTGTGTCCATTGATTTGTGCTGCAAAAAAAAAGAGAAACGCCCGAAACGATAGGTTGATGAGGCCACCAGATTGTGTTGCTTGTTTTCAAGAATACATACACAGCAGCGGATCCATAGTGAGCGGCAGGTTCGCGTTCAGGTTTTGCGTCGACTCGGCGTAGCTCGGGCTCTGGATGCTGGCGGTGTACTGGCAGTTCCAGCGATTGACCGCAAACTGGTGCCCCGCAGTCACGGTGACGACCGACGGCAGCGGCAGCTGCGGGTACGTGTTCGCCGAGATGTGTATGATCGGCGAGTTGAGATGGAACTTGAGCGACATGCACACGTCGTCCGGCATCGTGTTGAACATCATCGGCGACAGGTGCATGGCGGACGACCGGGGCGGATGCGGCTCCATCAGCAGCAGGCTGGGCGTTTGACCGAAGTTGCGGATCTGATTCTCGATCGCGTCCCGCGTCACCGGATCTCCGATCGTGTCCAGATCAACGCTGCCCTCGTACGTGAGGTAGTAGAACACGTTCGTCGCCCGCATCGCTTCCGGGCCGCGCTGCTTGTAGCCGAAGATGAGGTCGATCCACTGGTGCAGCTGGCAGGAGACGAACTCCGACTCGAGCGCCATCCGGTTGATGCGCACAAACTCCTCGGGCGTTTTCGCCCACGGCGGCAGCTCGACGTCCCCGACCGTGCTGCCGTCGTCGCGCTGCCCGAGCCGGTAGTCGGACGCGTTGTAGAACATTTCCGGCAGGAAGTACCACTCCGGAATGAGCTCCTTCACGTCGGACGTGTCGCGCTGGCAGTTCTTCCACGACAGCGCGACGGACGAGAACAGCCGATCGGGATGGTCAAACTTGCCGCCCTGCAGCGCCAGGAACATCGTCGTGAACGGCTCGATGCGGATCAGCCAGTTCAGCACGAAGGCGGCGGTCGAGTAGTGCGTGCCGTAGTGGAACGGCGGTATGCCGGGCGTGTCCCACGTTTCGTACCGCTCCTCGAAGTACTCGCGCCGGCTCGGATTGAGCGCACCGATCGGTTTGGAAAGGTCGCGATAGTTCGACGGCTGGCTGAGGTCGAGCTCGCGCGACTCGTAGTTGGTGATGACCCACGGGAACACCGGGTACTGGTTGAGATCGTTGTACGTGCGGCCCGCGATCGTGTTCAGGAACATCAGATACTCAAAGTTGGAGATCTCGCGCCGCTGCCACTTCTGCGTCATGTTCGAGTTGCGCATCAGCTGCCGGGGCGACATCATCGACGCGCGGCGCGTTTGCGGGATGCCGTACTTGATGCCGACGCCCACCCGCGGCAGCGCCTTGATCACCTTCTTCACCGTGTGCTGGTCGGGGAAGGCAAACAGGATCGAGGTGCGACTAGCAAGGAAGATCTCGAGTGCGACGTTCTGCAGCAGATAGCGACGGGAAAAGATGGCCCGTATCTCGGAGAAGTACCACTTGCCGTGCAGATGATCGCAGTACTTCAGCACCTCCTGGTCGATCTGCTGGAACTCGCCGTTCTCCTCGTCCACCTCGAAGTACATCTCGGTGGAGGTAATTGACATGGTGCCGGGCGCCACCAGGCCGGGCGCGATCAGCTTCGCCTTCGTGCTGATGTTGACCGGGCCGGTCAGGTCGAGGTCCAGCTCCCGGTCCTCGATCAGCAGCTCCGAATCGTCCAGCAGGTCGGGCTGCTGCGACCGGGGAACAGCAATCTGCGAGTAGATTTCCTCCCGCGCCACACCACCGCCACCACCAGCCAGTCGGGCACTGGTCGGGGTTGTCGTGTCCCCACTACCGACCGCTTCGTCTGCGCTGGTTGCTGCGGTGCTGGCGGTGCTGGAGGTGGCCGCTGCCACCGTTCCCCCGGTCGTACCATTCTCGAGCGACGCCTTCAGCGTCGCCTGCGGATGGCTGGAGCCGCGCGGGTTCTGCACCATGCGCTTCCGGCGCCGCGCGTCGTCCTCCCACGCGTCCAGCTTCCAGAAGATCTGCTTCTGGTAGTTCGCGTTCATGTCGCCCCACGCCCCGTGCCGGTTGCCCATGATGTTGCGTACCTTCTCCAGCAGCCGGCTCGCGATCACGTTGTCCCGGCGGCGGGCCGCCGTGATCAGATGGTCGCACATGCGCTCCTCCTCCCTCCGTTCGAGCAGCGTTTGGGCGCACTGGGATTCAAAGTCAGCGTGCTTCAGCACGTCGTCCGCCCGCATGCGATTCAGTATGAACTCGGCCTCGTTTGCGACCCGCACGATGTGGTCCTTCATCGCGTGCGACAGCAGCCGGCCCTCGTTGATCAGCTCGATGAACGCGAGGCCCGCGTGCTTCTGCAGGCTATTCTGCCACTCCTGCGAGCAGAGCAGCATCACCAGCTCCACCACCGAATGGCTGTTCTTGAACGTCGTCAGCCCCTTGCCCTCCATCAGCAGCTCCTGGCCGTGCGAGCCGACGAGCGTTTTTGACAGGAACGGTGCAAAGTCGACCATGATTTCGCGCAACAGGGGACAGACTGGACCGAGCGCTATTTCCAGCTTCTGGGTGAGGCTGGCCTCGCGCGACGGTATTGCCAGCGGCAGCTGGCTCACAAACGGCGCCTTCAGGTTGAGGTCCTCCGGCCGGCCACGTACCGAACCGCCGGTCGGACCCACCACCTGGCCACCGTATCCGTCCGGTACGCGCACCACGGCAATGTCCGACTCGTGCTTCACGCCGCCGGTACCGCCGGCCCCGCCGCCCAAGTTCACGCTCGCTCCCGTGACGCCATCCATCCGGCCACTAAGCGCGCTGGCCATCGGGCCAAGGCTTCCCGCGCCCGTACCGACACCGCTACCGTTGCTGCCGGGCACACCGCCAATGCCCAACGCACCACCGTCCGTGCGCGGCGGCTTCAACTCGCTCGCCCCATCGTCGTTCAGGTTCACGTCCGTCCAGCTTTCATCGTTCGAGTTCGTCGGTTTGTTATCGTCCGGCATAATTTCGCTCGATGTTTCCACTTCCTGTGGATCGTTCTCGGTCGAGTTCAGATTCAGCGAACCGCCATCGGAGTCGACGCTCTGCACACACACACATACGGGGGAAGAAATGGTGCAATTAGTACGCTTTTAGATGCGTGATTTGAGCAATTGCTTAGTGTGAGTAAACCATTGAGTATCGTTTGAGCTAAATTACAGGATTTCCCAAGTTTTTTGTGCTGCTAATATTGATGTCTTCGTTATAAAATGACAGTTTTTAAAAGTGTTGTTTCAATTTTATCAAACTCTTTCACAATCACAAACGTCCTATTAGCATAAACATACCAGTGAATACAGTGAAGGCTCTCTATAGCGAATCTTGAACAGATCTTAGATAGATATTCGTCTTAGGGAAAATTAATCACTGTGTTGTTATGGAATATCGAAGCAGTAACTATGTAATTATGGGCTTTGACAGCAAAATAAAAAAAAAATGAACTGTTTTTGAAATAATCCTTAGAGAATTAATCTACGCTGCCAAATCGCGTAAGCTACTAAGAGAATTTCCGTCTTAGGCAGAAATTCATGGATAAGAAACAAAAAAAGGAATAGGACACGTATCGTAGACTATCAAAATGTTCTTCTGAAAGAAACAATTCATTTGAAAGAGACTACATTTTATAATGATTTCGCTCTATTTAGAGATTTCAAAGGCTATAAAAATGGATTGACCACAACTGAGGTACAGCAATTTATTACAAATTTACTAAACAACATGTGAAAAAAATGATTCCTACGAACAAAGTTGAAATAGTTAAAGGTGACTGTATTGTTCACACGTTTGAAAATATTACAATTATTAAGTGGATAATGCTATACAAATTCAATTCTGGTTGGAAACCGTTATTTAAAAATTACTTTTGAAAAATCAAGGAAACTTGTTTTAAAAAAATGGGAAACCCTGTAAACGAATCACTCTTGTTTTATTTATTTTATGCATAATGATTGCTAGTTGGCAGGTGAAACAAGCTTCATGAAAAACTGCACCAGCTCTTTGGGGACCAGAAAAGCGGCGATGCACACCCTAATTCTGTTTCAGCTACAAACGTTCCACTAAATCCCGGGAGATGGTTTCAGAAACAGGGGGAAAGATGGAAGTTTTCGTTTGTTTTGACATGTTTGCTATACACATTCAAATCGCTTGATGGACTCGTCTCGCTAGTACAACGCTTGACATGATATCGTTCTGAGTTTTGAAATTAGCACACATAATGTACGGTTTAGCAAAGAATGCATTTTGTAAGCACATGCAATACAGTGTAACAAACCAAAAAAACATCATTCCTTTTCAACGTTTTTTTTGAACATAAAATCAATATATCTGCAAATGGAAAAGCAAACGCGAATCGTTGCATACTATAGATGTTAGTACATGCAAATTGGCACACAAAAATTTATATTTTACATCGGTAAATGGGTTGGTATGATAGCTTTGACACACTTTAGCCAACGCGTTAATTGAATTTTGTCACAACGCGCCAGTAAAAAGTGTCAAATAATTTTCGGGCATCTCCGAAAAGGTACAATTAACAAACCAAAACAACACACTAACTACAGGACAAGCAATAACTACAAGTAACATGGAAAGCGTAACTACCACCACTACAGGGAAGGGAAGAAGTTGGATGTCGCAAACCCCAAAAACAAGCACTACATTTAGTCTTCGAAGCGAAGGGGGTAGAGGAATGAGGAAGAAATACGGAACCGGATACGGGTTTGTGCTGTGCCACAAATCATCTCGCTCGCTGTGCTGCGCTGGTTTGCCTCATTTACCTTCACCTGTCCCTGGGGTACTGCACGCTGCGCTAGCTCCGAACGTTCGTCGCTTACGGCGATGGTTGCTGTCGCGGACGGTGCTGTCACTGTGGCCATGGTGCCGGTCAGACCGACCGACGAGAGCATTGGCTGCTGGTAGCAGGAATGAAGGTGCGGTTCGCCTGTGTTAACCGCCGCGGGTAGTCCTGGATGATCGGTCGGATGATATTGCTTCACCGTCGACGTACGCCTCGAGTTGCTAGCGGAAGTTACGGCCTTACCGAATGGGAATCGGCACACATATACGCATAGTTTAAATAGGTTAACGGGTAGAGAGCGATGGTTATTAGAGAGGAAATAGAGTAATAGGGAGTATGAGGATTTTAAAGTTTTTTGGGCGTTCAATTTGGCATCCAATTAGGAAGAGATAGAAGGCAAATGAGCGAGGAGTAAAAAGTTAATTATAAGTAAATCATTAGGGACGTATTAAGAGGAAGTAGGGGGAGGGGGGCTTGTTAGGATGTGAGGACCATGGTTTGAACATTAGAACAACAATCCAGTTAATATTACTATAAGCATGCAACGCAGGAAATATTGTAACATTTAGCGTATTTAGAACTCATGCACAGTTCAACATTAGCAAAAAAATAAAGGTACACCTGAAACTCAAAAGTTTCCAAATCATAGCGAACGTTTCAGAAATATATGCAATTAACAAGTAACCTCAACAAGAGTTTAGCCATTAAGCGATTATGACCATACGTTACACTGCTGGATCGTTTTCATTGTGCAACTTTAGTCGTAGTTTTGCAAAGTCAGTATCAACAACGGTTAAACGCGCGTCAAAATACGACAAGTTTTTCAAAAGTCGTTAAATCAATCAGATCAATTGTGCGAAAAAAAACTAAACCGGTGTTCAACCTCGATAGTTTGCGGGTTTCTCGCTTGTCTTTTACGGTCGGGACATTCGAAGCGTTCGATTGCCTTTCAACACTCTTTGCCAAAAACTCACCTTTATCGACAGTGGACCACTGGAGTGTGAATCGTTGTCCGCTATAACGGAGGAGTTGTTCTCGTCGACCACTATCACCTCGTAATCACCTTCCTGCATGGATTGAGTTCCTATAGGGAGGGGGGAGGAAATAGAAGAAAAAAAAGTTTAGTTTTGGCTTCGGCGACGAACCCGTCATACGCAAGAGTAGGAAGTATTTCCTTCTTTCTCTCTTAGTCAATGTTTTTGTGTTTGTGTTTACCGCTCTTACGACGGATAAACTGGAACAGGAATAAATTTACACAAAACATAACAAAATCATTGAAGACATGTAAACACGGCCGACAACATACAATCCAATAAATAAAAAAATCGAACAGAACAAAAATGACCGCATCGTAAAGAAGGAAAATAGAAACGATGGTCGAAAAAACAATTCAATAATAAAACAAATCAAGTCAACAAGAATGTACAAAACGAAATGGAAAATGCAAATAGAAACGGCAAACCTAGAGCTAGTAAACAAAACAAAAAGACAAAACTTGCAACCCAAAGGTAGAAAAAATAAATAAATCAGCGGCAAACAATTGGCAAAATAATGGAAACGAAAGCAACGAAAAGGAAAGAAAACAACATAGACCAACCAAAAAGGCAAATGAATGCTAATCGGGTGCGTGTTTAGGTACAGAGTGATGCGCGCGTGTACAATGTGTGCGTGCCTCAATTTGTGTTAGTGTTGCCCGTTGCATCGATCGTATCGGAAGTTCGAACGATTACACAGTAATTTTCCGGTAAAAAATTACTGTATTTTCGAAGAAACATACGACGGGGGGAAGATTTGCGTGTGCATGTATGTGTGTGTGTTGGGACAAAAAAAGACGGTGAGGAAGGTGACAGTGTGTGAGCGAAAAGAAGGAGTGTTGTCGTGCCTTTCGATAGCTTGCCACCGTGACCAACGCCGACACCATTGTGCAGACCGGCAGTGACAGTGGTTCCAACAGTCCGTCCGACAGCGCGCAGCCCAACGACCGGTGCGCTACCTGCACCGTACGAGCCGACCCCGCCCGTATTAATTAGCGCCGTAAGGGAGTTGTTGTTGAGTCCGTGCTGCTGCTGGGTGTAGTGCTGGGGCTGCTGCTGTTGCTGATGGTGCTGCTGCAGATGGCCACCGGCGATGGCGGCAGCAGAGGCGGCGGCGGCAGCAGCAGCTGGTGAGTAGCAGTTGAGCATTTCGCTGGTGAAGATACAATTGCCTGGCCCGGTACCGAACCCTTGTCCGTTGTTGTTGTTGTTGTTCAGTGTGTTGTTAGTTGCCGTGTTCGTGGCAGTTCCTGCATGGCCGTAGTATAGTGGCAAGGTGCTCCCGTTCACGCTGGCCCCGGCAACGTCCTTGTGATTAATGCTACCCCCTGAAGTGTTGTTGTTGATAAGGTTGCTATTGTTGTTGTTGTTGTTGTTGTTATTGTTGTTGTTGTTGTTGTTGTTGTTGCTGTTAAGCAGGTTGCCACATCCGCCGGCGGACGAGGAGCCGGACGACGATGAGATGGTTTGCGACGAGGAGGAGGTGATGGTGTTGCTGCTGCCGTGCACGATCGTCGGCTGGTGGTTCGGATGGGATCCGGGTAGGAACTGTGGGTACACGTGGTGCGACCATTGCGGAAACAGTGGCCTATTGCTTGACTCTGTTGTATTGATTTTTGTTTTTGGTTGGTTTTAGTCGACAGAGTTCAATTTCAGTTGAGTTAGAATCGCAGGGGTGGGAGGATGTAGGTAGAGTAAGTGTTAGTATAGTAGCAGCATTTAGTAGTTGAAGCGTAGCAGGTTTTGAATCGAGCAAAAAAGTTGCACATTTAAGATGGCGTGAGCGTTACATAGGGCAGGATAAGTACAAAGATAGTACGCAGTATTCGCAACACACATAGTTGAATCGAGCAAATGAATTGGTTGGATGACGTTTCGTTTGATCATTGGTGCGTAATGCAGACCAAACCGGGGGTTTGTTTTTAATTTCAAAGCAGCGTCAGAGAGATAAAAAGAGAAGAGACAGAAAGAAAACACAATGGGGAGAGAGAACATTTTCTTGATTTAGGTTGGCATGTAAAAAAGCTGAAAAATCGAGTTGCTCGAGTAGCAGCTATAGAATCGATATTGATTATTGGCTAACGGCAGAATAAAAATAACAAAAATAATATACTATAAAACCCATAAACGTTAACGCTAAAGCTATGTTGAAGCAAAACTGGCGGGGGCAGTATTTTCTTTTTGGACATATTTTGAGCGAGGTTAGTGAATGTTACTACTTAATGAAATATACGATGATATTTGAACAGAAAATACATATTTTCTTTTGTAAAAAAGCCAAAGTATTTTATATGTGATAATTTATCTGTGAAATCAGTACACGCAATTGCACCAACAAACTGTACACAGCCCTAAGGAAGATACTTAGACGTTGTAAATACTATAAAATTTGAAAAAGCTAACAAAAACTTGCTCAATTCTGTTCTCAAGGTGTTAAAATTAGTGATTTTCATCACTTGTAGTTTGTTTATAATCAATCACACTTTCCTGGGGGTCTAGTTACTTATAAATAGTTTCTAGTTAATTGACTTAATCTTCTTCTTCTTTGGCTCAACAACCGTTGTCGGGCAAGGCCTGCCTGTACCACTTGTGGGCTTGGCTTTCAGTGACTTATTGATTTCCCCCCATAGCAGGATAGTCAGTCTTACGTATGGCGGCACGGTCTATTTGGGGCTTGAACCCATGACGGGCATGTTGTTAAGTCGTACGAGTTGACGACTGTACCATGAGACCGCGGCTTAATTGACTTAATAGGTTACAAGCAATGGTAATAGGTTACAATCTTGGTAACAAGCATTAGTTGATTCATCATGTAACAAAGCTTTTTGTATAAACAAATCTTATCAGAGATCTAAGAAGGCGAAACTAAACAGCTAAGAAGCACATACTGATCTGGAAGTGCTTTAAAACCGCTTTACTACCAACGATTGTCATATCGTAAAACAAATACAGCTCTCGTTGCTGCTGAACGAAAACCACCCAAAACAACAGTAACAACGAAAAAGAGATTCTTGATAAGAACGCAAAAGAAAAGAAAACGAACCAAAGACCAAAAGGACCGAAAACGAAAGTTCCTGAAGAGGGTGGGGGAAGGTTTGTACGACGCACTGTGTGTACCTACCCTGTGTTGGCGTCGAGCGATGGATGACCGGCGAAGAGTTGCGGTGTATCTGCAGCTCGACCGGCGGTTCCAGGATGTCCCGATACTTCGACACCATCAGCACCGAGATGAAGTACACGATGGCGAGGGACAGGAACTGTGCCTGCTTCGTTTCCTCCTGAAAGAGTCGTTTCTTGAGATTATAATTAGTTGCACCTTGACGCATCGGCAGGCCAGCCCGAAGCATGGGCCATAACGGGGGTTGAGGGAAGTGTGTTGATGGAAGGGATCTGGGGTGGGATTTGCACAGAAAGCGAACGCACACCTGGTTGTCACACTTACCACATCGCGGTATATGACCGCCCGCAGCCGATTGATGTCCATGTCCTGGAGCAGCTTTTCCGGATCCTTGACCGGGCTCATCGGCCCGGACAGCGACTCGATGATCGTCTTGGACGTTGACTGGGCACCGCGTATCAGCGCCTGCAGATGCACCCCGCCCGGAATGTCCTTGAGCGACATGCCGTTGTACAGGCCGCGCGTACGCTCCTTGCACTCGAGACAGTTGCGAACCGCGCAGGTGCATACCAGCCGCAAGCACTGGCGCAGTATGCCGCCGGACGACATGTTCTTCTCCGCCTCGAGCTCGCTGAAGTTGAGCGAGCTGGCAAATATCAGCACGTCCGCCATGTTGACCAGCCGCTGCAGGAACGAGACGGCCACGTCGAGCGGCATGCCCTGCGTCGGCTCGAGCACGTCCAGTTCGGAATTGGGCGAGGTGGCGCTGGCCAGCAGTGGCAGCAGCCCACCGCACGCAATGATCAAATTGTCCGCTAGCTGCGAGATCAGATGCACCGTGTTGACCACGAAGATGGCATTCTCCGCCGAGTTGACAAAGTCGAGGACGCTCTTGGTCGAGTGGCTGCGCCACACCTGGATGTCGGTTTCGAGCGAGAAGAGCACGTCGGAGAGCAGACGCTGATGGATGTAGGACCATTTAAACTCCGGTATGCGGAACGGGGGCCGGGTCGGGCCGGGCGAAAACATGGGTCGTGTCGATGATGACTTGGAACGCTTGACACCACCACCGCCAGCGGTACTACTGCCACTTTCGTAGCTCATCGGTTGCACCGGTGGCGTTTGTGAGGCCGTTGTCGGTTGCTGCTGCAGCGGCTGGGCGGCTTGTTTCGGGTGCGATTGTGCATCGAGATACTGTTGTGTATTGGTGGACACGCTAACGGCACGCTTGGATCCGGTACTGATCGTACTATTGCTGTTCGGTTTGCCACTGTCCGCCGTACCGGTAGCGGCTCCGTCACTGGCAGTGTCTACGCTAACAGCACCACCAGCACGCTCATCGGAAGCATCGAGCGGTTCCTCCGTCTCGGCCACCAATACCTCCCCATCATCCTCCTCTTCCTCCTCTTCCTCTTCCTCTTCTTCCTCCTCCTCTTCTTCCACTTCTTCTTCGTCCTCCTCGATCAAACTGTTGCCACCGGCGCGCTGCTTCTCACTGATTGCCATACCCTCCATCGCATCCGACACCACGGAAATGCGCTGATGCTCCTCACCCTCGTGAGCGTGGTGATGATGATGGTGATGGTGATGATGAGGATGGTGACGATGGTGATGGTGGTGGCGCTGCACATCAGTACCACTGCCATCCTGCTGTTGCTCGCCGACCACTGCAGTGCTTGCGCCTTTCTCCGCCTTCTCGACCGCATCCGTTATGATCGATTCCACCACCTCCTGCATCTCGGCGGCAAGTGCCGTCGCACCGTCACCCTCCTCATGCTCCGATGCAGGGAAGCACCGATCAAGGAGCTCCTCCACGATGCTGTCCACTGCGGCAGCCACCTTCCGTGCGTCCGGTTCGCCCTGCAGCACCGGCGACGCTGGCACGGTTGCTCTATCATTTGACCTATCACTGACGCACACTACTGACGGCGAGCTGCTGACGGTGGACGGTTCCGACGTGCCGACCGGCTCAACACTGCCGCGGGTCGATTCGTCGCCACACTGCTGGTTGCTGTCGGCGCCAGCATCCATATCGCCTCCTTCCCCTTCGACCGCTTTGAGTGAGTTCTGGTTCATCTTTACGACCTCGTTCACCGCCAGCTCGATCTCCTCGTCTTTGATCACTGGCGAGGAGGTCGGTTCGGCCGGTGCCTCCTTGGTCTCACCGTGCTGCGGCTGCTGCTGCTCCACCAGCATATTGGCTGACTTGTCGATGATTTCATCGACGATCGTTTTCACCACATGCTCGGTGGTGGTGGTGTTGGTATTGGTGGCTGACGTTTGGCTGCAGGCGGTCGGTTCGCTGCCAGGCACCTGCTGCTGCCCACTACCGAACGCTCGTTGCTCATCCCCTTCCTCCTCATCCTGCTCTTCATCCTCTTCCTCTTCCTCCACTTCTTCCTCTTCCTCATCCACCCCATCGGCGTCGTCGTTCTCTTCCTCCTCTTCACCGTCCATCCCATCCTGCGGGCCATCGGGCAGGCACGTTTCGTCCTCCTCGAGCAGGTCCGGTTCGCCTCCCCGCACGTAACCATTACTGCCCGCCGGCGCGTCCTGAAACGCGATCGCCTGCTGCTGCTTCACCATCACGCTCGTGTCGATCATCGTTTCGCCCGTTTCCGGCTCGCAAACGCACCCGGGCGCCACCGCCGTTCCCGGCGGTACCGCCATCTGCTTCACGCACTTGCCGTGCATGTCCAGCTCACCCTCCTTGCCGGTGCCGGCACCGGTGCTCCCGTTCGCACCGTGCTCCCAGCCGCTGATAGTGCTGATCGGCCGCTGCTGGCGCAGCGCCGGATCGGTAATATTGTCCGTCCTGTGCTTCTCGTAGTGCTCGTACATTTGAGCGAACTGCAACTTAAACTCCTCGTACGACACCTTCGAGTGGACGATCGCGAGTGTGTCCACCCAGACGCGCCATCCGCCGTACTCGTACTTGATCGCGTGATGGAGCAGCATGCGGAACAGCGAGTACACCATGTCGGACAGCTTCTGCTCCTCCGAGTTCTTCGGATGGATGTACGCCATCGCGATCAGCCACTCCTGCCAGACGCTCATCTGCAGTACGGTGCGCCGGTTTTCGCGATTGTTGTTGCACAGCAGCGTCATGTCGGAGAGGAACAGCTTCTTCACCTCGATCAGCTGCTCCGACTGCTTCGACTGGCGGATTAGCGTGGCCACCACCTTCAAGATCATCGGGTTTTCCAGCCGGTAGTGGCTTTCCGGTTCGGGATGCTTGGCATACAGTATCTGCTGCGAGATGTGCTCGGTCATAATCTCGTACAGCACGTTGTACGTAGGCAGCGAGACGGACTCCTCGTACAGCAGCAGCCGTTCGGCCAGCAGCGTATACAGATTGTGCGGCGACATCACATCGTACTTGCGCCTGTCGATTCGGGGGGAGGGAAAAATAAGTAACAAAAACAACAATATACGCATTAAGACGCAACTCTGACTGTCAGCAATGTTACGAAACTTACTTGTGCGTGCTACGCGACAGGAAAAAGCCCAGCAGCTTGAGTGCCTGCAACCGTATCAGCTGACTTTCGGCGGCGAGCAGCTTGAAGATGGTGCGCACGCCATGCTTCACGTCGAACGCCGGCACCATCGAGCTCGGATGCTCGGACATCAGCGAGATCAGCATCTGCAGCACGTCGTGCAGGTTCTCGTCCTCGTGCATCGTCATCAGATAGTTAAGGATGCTCTGCAGCTCGTCGTCCTTCGCACCGTTGCCGATCATGATTAGCTGCTTCAGGAACAGCAGGATATACGCACGAATCGCAAGGATGTCCTTTTGGGCCGGCCGGGGTCCATCGAGACCCTTCGGCGTGATGCCGCTCTTGGCGCGCGGGTTCACCACCCAGTAGTAGAACTTGAGCGTGTGCACCGTCTGCAAGACGGTGCTGACGCGCCGCACGTTGCTGTAGATCTGCGTGTCGCTGAGGAACTCCGTCGCCAGGTACGCGTACAGGCGGGCCTGTACCGTCGCGGGCGTGTAGATCCACAGTGACGGATTGAACAGCACGTGATCTAGCAGCTGCCAGGTTAGGAAAGAGAAACAGAAGAGCTTCACTTTAACTTTGAATTTCGTCTGCCCTGCCACAAGCCGATTCAATTTAGGCATGCAGCAAGAGAGTTAAGTTACGCAACATCAACGTACGAAACGGTACAAAATATAATGCAATTGAAAATCAAGAACAATATACAGAACATTCCCTCTAACTAGTTCAACGCATCGCAACCAAAGCACGGCGAGAGATTAAAAAACGAAACAATTACATTTTAACTACCAAAACATATGATAATAATAATTTCAAGACTAAAGGTTGTATTCAACCCTCAACAATCACACAAAAAAAGATACATAAATAAGACCACTCCAAAATGGAACATGTTTGTTTGAACATTTGACAGTGTATAAGAAATGTACACTTTCACAAACAAAATAAACAACAAAACAATGATAAGGATGCAAAAATTTGATCAACATAAGAAGGACATGCATGCTAAACGGAATCAGGAGCTTGTTTTGTATAGAATGCAAAACCAAATGTTTTTATCTTTTTCAACATCAAAAAAGTTTTTTTTTAATTTTATATATACAGGCTTTATTCTATTCTGAACGCTCGACATCGAGTCGAATCGATCATAAGAATAGAATACGCCTGATAGTTTGTGTGATTGATTGTTTTAGTTCGAGTACTGATTCCAACGTTGCTGTGACAATTAAGAACCAGATAGTTTTAGTATGCCATACAACAACAAAAAATACATCCATAAACACGATGGAAGTTCAAAACCAAAAACCTAAAGCAAATACAAAAAATGCTAACAATTAAACATGGATAGTAAATAACGATCAGTATGCATCATGCAGAGTTGAAAACGATTCATTGCACGGATATGAACTGCAAATGTTCGACACGCGGCTGGCTAAACGCTATGTCCAGCCTCGCTTCTTCTCATCGCCAACGCACTATTCACGTTTTGGCTTGCTTAAAAAGCGTCAACCGCGAGCTTTGAGAAAATCTAAAACATAAATGTTATTGTCGCCGCAGAGACAGTTATGCTTCCTTCCGGGGTTTTTTTGTTTGTTTGTTTTGTTTGGTCCTTCGTTGTGTGTGCGTAGTGTTTCCGTTAGCCAGGGCGGCATCGCTTCCGCTCCTTGCGCCGCGTTTGCGGCCGTGTAAGCTCGTACCAGTTGCCGGCAACGGAAGCTGGGCCAGACGTACCTGTTTGAGCAAGAGATCCGAGTTGGCGGACAGGCAGGTCACCAGATACTTGGTAAGACTCAGAAACGATCCCAGCACGTCTAGCGAGAGGTGATCGCGGGAGGAACGCTGAAGCATGAAGGATATCACCAGGAAACCACGATTCTGTAGAGGTAAAAGAACAAACAATAAAGGTGATTTCGGTGCTGGACGTATAAGCTCCCGTGCGCTTACCTGTATCATGTGCTGCTGTACCGTTTGTGAACTTTCGACGAGTTCGCAAATGAATCCAAGCAATTTGGCACTAAGTAAAGATAGTTAAAATTAGTATATAGTTTAAAAAACAACACAGAATTCCCATTCCTACCATAGCGTTGGATCCTTTCGCACATCTGTGCCTTCGTAAGGCATATCAAGCTGGGAAAAGAGCGGAAACAGCACCTGTATACCGCCGATGGAGTTCAGCGTACAGTGGATGGAATGAGTCACGACAGCCTTTACGTCCTAGAGAATACAAAACCAAAAAAAAAATCGACACGAAAAATATATCAAAACGATTCAGTGATGCATGACACAATCCATAAAAGGGTCTGGTAGCAATGGGCTGTGATGTAACCCCAGTTACGCAATGCTTACCTGCAGCATAAGCGAGTGCGGTGTGTGCACAAAGTACGACAGATTGCCCTTGGGAGCCGACTGTAAGCACAGCTGACCGTCGGTAGCGACCGGATTGTACATGAAGACGATAGCGCTGGACAGTTTGCCATCGTACAGTACCTAGGGTGTGGGTTTTATTTTAAAATACAACCGGCGATCGACCGTTATAAACCACGAGGTTTGGAGGGGGGGGGGGGGGGGGAGAAAAAGCAGAGCATACAAATGTTGAATATGGCGGCAGGATACAAAATAATCCGAAGGGAAAAGCGCACTTCTGTACGATGGACGCTAGAGTTCGCTCTCGGCACCGCTCACAGTTTGGAGGATGGAGTTTTGAAGCGAAAAGCGACGGGCAAAACCGAAAGTACTAACTAGTAGGTGGATTGGTCGTAAAACTGAACAGAAAGGAATATTTTGCTGTTCGTAGAAAGACGCGATACAGCACTGGGAAAGGTAAATACAAAATTAAAACGAAAAGCAAGAAATTCATGCATTCAAAAGCTACATATTTCTAACTTGATTTTTCCCTTTTTTGTTTGGCTTGATACACACACACCCGCGCGTGAGACAATAGGTGAGGCATACAAAATGACACGCGGTTTTCATTCGATTAGACAGGCAGCAAAGGGTTAAGAAGGGACTGAAAATACCTTTATGTAAAAAAGCTGAACTGTTCAGTCTAGATCAGTCAGGTGAAAACTAGCGATCTGAAATGACCTTTCAAAGGAATTGACTACGCAATATACAGTAGGTGACCACTGGCTGAGACGTAAACAAACTCCTGTTAGCTATAGATTGTTTGATTTCTTTGACGATTAATTGAACGAACATATAACACTTCTTTTTTTCATTTATGTTGACAAAAACTACAGTACTTCATGCTCAGTGCACATTTGCGATAAATTTCCCTTCATGAGACTCGGGATGTTTCATGTTTTGACGTTTAAGTGTTTTTTAAACTGAAAATCACTACAGTTAGCGAACCTCCAGTTAATCTGTATGGTACAGGGAAAAGGTGTAAATAATTGACTTGGCTTACTGTTCGATTGATTAACAAAATCTACAGGAATATTTACTAAGGTAGGTGGGATATCGAGGGGTCGGAGGGGTTGGGTTGGAAAACAGAATTGACAATATACGGAACATAAAAAACAATAAAAGCATGCTTACGGATACTAAATCAAACGGTTCGCCACCGGAGCCCGGGGCGGCGGAAGCAAGCGCAACACCGGGACTGGCCAAGGCCACGGTCGTGGGTGAGGAAAACGAGGATGGGTGGTGGTCGGCAGCGGCGGCACTAGTAGCAGCAGCGGCGGCAGCAGCAGTGCTACCACTCACGAGCGTTCTATGGATAGTGGACTCGGTCGGAGCCAGTGGCGTTGGGGAAAGCGACGATAGGATGGCTTTCGCCTCACTCACCCGCTTGTGGTTGTCCGGCAGATTCAGATAGCACTCGTTGTCAAAGCGGAACTGGGACTGCGGAATGGTGAAAGTGACGATGGGTAAGCCATTGTTAGCTGTGAACGTCGAGGGTGGAGCTGTCGGGAAAATGGAATTCCTTACCTTGTAGCCAGGGCCGAGCCGATGCATTGCACAGATCTGCTGCGTGGTTAGTGCCTCCGAGAAGAGATAGATGGCGGCCATCTGTCCGCAGAACACGCGCTCCTCGTCCAGCTCCGGCGTGGCGCCAACGTAACACTTGTCGAACGGCTATGTTGACAGTGAATGGTTAATTCGGTTAGCGAAACTAGTTCGATGCGACTGCTGTCGCGAACCTCAGTACTCACATCGTTCGTCGACACTAGCCAGGCCATTTCCGTGCTTGACGCTAGCTGCCCATTCACCAGGCACTTGATCTCACTCTTCGTCCACCGGTTGTAGATATATACAATGGCAATCATGTACCACTTGCGCGGCTGAAACTCGTACTTGACGCAGTGCTGGAAACCCTTACCCTTCACCTTCATGGACGTTAGCACCAGGCAGTTGCCCACAAAGTGTGCCGTGTAACCGACACCCTTGGACGTTTTAAAACTGTTTCGTTAGCGCAAGAAAGAGAAGATATCGTGAGCTTGGCAAAGAAAGGGTTACAATGTGAAAACCAACGCTAGGACGCGACTAGAACGTACCAGTATAGGTAGGGCTTTTCACGCTCTATGTTAACCGAGTTAATCGGATCCAGCCGAAACCAGGTGCTAAAAGTGAATCCGTTCTCGTACGGCCATTTCGCCAACGGTGGCAGCACGATTGCCTACGCAAGAGACGCAAAAGACAGAGATGAGTGCGTGATACGAGCTGTATCCGTTCGAAAACCACGTGTTACGTACCGAACCCTTACGGCCTGGGAAGCTGAAAAACACGTCAGGCCCGTTCCGGTGTGGCATCTGCTTCAGCACGTTCAGCAGCTTGGCCGAATGGCGGGGCCATTTCCCGTTCACCGCCTTCATTGCGCCGAACAGCAGCTTCAGCTCCTTCACCGTAATACTGTAACTGGCGAGCACACCAAGCATCTCGATGAGCAAATCTAGCGACGCAATGGGAGAAAGGGTAGTTATGTGGTTTAAGTGGCGGCTCAGGGGACTCGGCGATTCCGACATACCGGCCACGATGGGTTCGGCCTGCTGCAACCGTGCCAGCACATGCTCGATCAGGCCGATCTCGGTGCACGCCTGAAGGTTGCGGACGCTCTTCTTCAGGATCGCGATGAACACGCTCCACACCTCAGCCTGCAGGTTGGCCGGACAGTGATCCAGCAGCTCGAGCATGTGTTTCACGTTCTGCGCGTCCTGCACGACGAAGTTAAGCTCCATGTCGAATTCGCCGCCGACCAGCTGCGCACGGGGGAAATGGTAAAGCGGGAGATTAGTGATTCTTGTAGCTAACAATTCGTTTTCGAGGGAGCAACTTCGCTCCAACTTTCACACCAGAACGCACAGCACAGCCCGCGCGACAGTGGCAGGAGCTGAAGGTGAACGTTATCGGAGTTTGCCGGTGCGTTTACGTTGCACTCGATCAAAGTTTATCGACAGACAGAGATAGAGAAAACGAGCGAATGTGTTTGCTGCCAATAATGGTATAACTTATCACGTTGCTCAATCGGCGTTACAATTCATTAAGGCATTTCATTGCAAATTTGGTATTTGGGTTGTAGCAAACGGTTATTTACGTCCGCTAATAATTTACCTAACATTTTGGAGCATTACTGTTTTCTACTGTACTCTGTTTTCTAAGGAAAGGCGAAAATTAAGCATAAGGGGAATTGTCGGCGCGCAAACACCCAGTAGATGAACATTGGTGCTCTGTTGGGCTTACTACCACTGCTCGAAGACGTCGTGCGTCTTGGGATTCGAGATAAGAGTGCCAACTACCGATAAAAGTGGCACGATAAGGCTGCTACCCTCTCTCTCTCTCTCCCTCTAGAAGGTGCACCATTGGAGGGGGGACCAGAATCGACACTTGAAGGTTTCCATCCGCGGTGCGGCGAATCATCAATCTGCTGCTAGGCGTTGGAAATCAGAGCGCTCGAAAGCTATTACTTTGTATGATAAAGCTGTTTCTGATAGTAGCAGCAGACCATCGAGCAGACCATCAATGCTAACAAATGCTGTTACTACTTCCATTTCATCCCCAGGACAGATCTCTGCGCCCATGAAAATTTGTCTGTTTGTTTATGTTTTTTTAGGTTCAAATGTTCCGTGAGCAAGTGAAAAAAAAACTCTAATTCGTTATCATGCCTGTCCTAATTGTTTCTTTGATTTAATCTAGCTCCACGGTACACCTTTCCTGGCCGGTTTGTGACATCAATCCGATGTGTTCGGACGGCAAACCTGCTCGACACCCTATGAGTACGGCCGTGACGACACTGCTCGTTAGCACCATCCATCGGTCGTGTTAATTCAGCTAGTCTAAAATGTTGTGTCTGTAAATGACCATCTTCCACGGACAGCCTGTGACGTTAGAGCTTAGATTCGAACAAAACTTGGCGATTATCCGACAATCCAGCCGGAATGTTTACGTCGCGCCCTCTTACCAGATGCAGCACCGTGTTGACCACCTCCCGGTTCGACACCTGGCCCACCTCGATCAGCCCGATCAGGACGGCGAACTTGAGGTTGTCCGTCATCGACATTTTCACCACTTCCTCGGGTCGCTTGATGTCACACAGCGGCGGTCGCGTAAGATCTGCCATGGTGTGTGGCGTACTCTAAAATGAGGAGAAACAATAGATGGATTAGGAAAAACAAACGAACATGCAAACGTAATTCTGATAATGCTGTTGTTGAGTATGCCGAGGAAAAGGAGCAAAATGACTAGAACAAGGGAGGTTGCACTCCCTCACATTAATGGTCTAACTACACGTAAATTCCGGCTGACACATGTATGCTCGGGCGCCGATGATCGATGGGTGATGGGTGTTTTTTTTTATTCATGTGCGCCTGTTGTATCCGTGTGTGTGTGTGTTTTGGTGTGTCTAGTGCGAATTAAGATAGCGCGAGTTGTTTGCGTAGAACAGTACTTGTCTTGCTCGCGCTCCCCTCTCTACCGTGCTCAACTGCTTCCACGTAGGCCGCTGCACCTGCAGCTTTTGTACGGGATTTTTTTCCGCAAGTGTGATGTCGCGGTTCGCGACAGCGTAGATATACGTCTGTGCAACATATATCAGTACAACACGACAAATGATAAAGCAAACATCATAAACACAAATGCACACACACACACACATACAATGGCCGCATGATAGAATTCAACCCCATAAAGTCACCACCACCACTCACTGTTAAGGGGAAGAGTGTAGCAATCGAACACACAAACACAGCACAGCGACGGAAACATGCAACCGCACTGTGTTTTGTGTGTGTGTGCGCGGATGTATGTTGAACAACCCCTTACGTCACCACGTCAGCCGAAAGGATTTTGTGCGTGTCTGTTTTGTGTGTGTGTGTGTGTGTGTGTGTGTGTTTTTGAAGCTTTTGAAAAACGGTTGGTTGTTGATCGATGATGTTGATTGAAGCGTTGAGGGCGCGTGTGGGCGACCGGTGGTTTCGGTACGCACTAGTCCTGTCCCCTGCCTTCGGGACACTCCAACGGGCGCTGGGTGGCTGATTGTGACACCCAAGCGAGAGGGATGCGCATGTGTCTTTGGTTGTATGTGTGTGCGTTACCGTGCACATCGGTCCTGACCACTGGAACGGTCAGGCGCACACCGGATACCCATCCCCGAGACACGATATGTCGGCTGAGTGGTTGATGAAGATTTTCTTTTAGCGTTTGTATCTTGTCTTCTTTGCGACCCCATCGAAAGCCACAAATTTCCACCCCTGTGCTCTAATTGTCACCACCCGAGGCACACAGCATTTCGCTCCCCAAAAGGATAGACACACACACACATATGTAGCTGTTCACCTTTGAGAAAAACAGGTTCATTCTGTGCTTGTTTTTCTCGCCTTGGGCCAGAAGTCGTAAAAAGGGGTTGAAATGAAGAAATAAGGGGTTACAAGCGGATGATGGGGTTCAAAATTTTATCTTGCACACGTGCGCTTACACACACACAGACACACGCGCACATAATCGTACACTTTAGGAGATACGCACGCAAAAAAGCACACACAAACACGTAGAAACAGGGGAACGGATGCGCGCGCGCACACACTATACACACTCATTCACACACAGCTACAGACACACAAACGCACATCATACATATACAAATTATTTTTCCCTATATTAGCCCTGTTCGACTCTCAACAGTGTGAGTTTTTTTCATTCTCTCTCTCTCTGTTTTTCGATTTTTTCCGTTCTGCTTTTACTTATTCATAGTCACACATACATACACACATTCACTTTAGATGACAGTTCGTGGTAGAATGTAGGTGGAAGACTTGAACGATATGAAAAAAATGGGGGAGGGCACCCACAAGGGCGGGATGTGTGCGTGTGTGTGGGTGGCTGTTGAAGATAAAAAAAGGAAAGGGTGATGAGATGGGGAGCTTTAGGATCGAAATGGATCGCACAATTCTAAGCGACCGGTGTATCCGAGATTTTACACACACACACATACACGTACACTCGCACATACACCAAAAGGTACCAAAAGTCGATGACGACGATTCCGAAATTCGTCCAAAACCCATTTAGATAAAGGTGCTTTGATAATAAAGCAAAAAAAAGAAAGAAACGCCCCGCTCCGTCTCCCCCACTCCCTTGACTAACACAAATACACACGCGCTTGACAATGGTGGAGCAGATGGGTTGATCAAGAGAAGGGTGTGAAAACCCCCAGATGGACGGAGCTTTCGGGAGTGCTTCCTTCGGACGGGATTTTCATGTGGGGGATGGGGGGAGGAGGACAAAAAGCGAACACTTTTCTTAGTGAACATATCCTTCCGTACTTAATTGCTCCACCGCCGCTGCACCATCCCCTTCTCGGGTGCTCCTACCAATGCTCCTTTCTGGAAAACGGGAGCGAAACGGTTGCACCACCTGGTTTCCGGTTTACCTTTCCCAGCTCGGTTCCAGCGTTTTTCCTCCGTTTTCCCTTTTACCCTTCGTTCGCCCGTTCACTCTCCAGACGTTTGCTATGTTCTGGATGGCAAAAAGATGGACACTAGCGTTGACTGGCTGGCTGGCTGGCTGGCTGACTGGCTGGAAGATGATCGATTTTCACTTTTTCACATGCTTCTTCTTCCGTCCTTTAACTTTCCTACCCTGTCTCGCTCTCTTCTGCCTTCTCTTCCCCCACCCCGATTACTTCAGTGTTTGCTGGCTCGTCGCTGTGGTTTGTATCGTACTATCTGATTTTGCTCTACATGGGGCAGTGATGATGGTGGTGGGGTGGTGATAGTGACAGTGGATGGGATATGCATGTGGATGTGAGGGTGGCGGTCCTCACCGAAAAAAGGGCCACTCACTGTGCAGCGGTGTCCGCGTCGTCGCCGTACCTACACTTTAGCCGATGTGGAGTGCGACCCGCCGTAGCCTGGTTCCCTTCTGTACGACCCAACTGGAGAACACAGCTGTGGCCACTGGGTAAGCCACCATGTACACTTTTGCTGCCCCCGAAAGAACGCACTTGAACGCCTATTATACCTTTTCCCTTAATTAAATGGTCGAGATTTGTAATGGGACAAAAAAAAGGTTATCGCGTCCCCGTTGACAGCACCTGTCAAACTGGTTCCGATTGTGCTCTGGCGAAGCGAACGCGACACGGGAGCAAGATATCTGCTTCTTCCTCTTCTCGGCAACGCGCAGTTCACAGGTTCGCAGCGAGAGTGTTAGATAGTGCAGAGAGACAGAGAGAGAAAGAACAAGAGAGAAAGAGAGGAAGAGAAGCATATTTTGTAATGCGTTGGTAATAGTGTTGGGTCATACGATTCATTTCACGACCCGACCCGGAGTCAGGTGCAAGCCAGTCGGAATCGATTCCTGATCTATCGGGTCGACCCGAACTCGCTGCACCCTCGGTTCAAACTGAACCTACTGTGGCCCGACCAAGGATAATGTATTTAGAAGGTTGATTTTTATCGCTTTTGCTGGGCGACATTGTGGGGGACATCTGTCACTCTGTGCATATAAATTTCATTACCCCGCACCAGCCCTCCCCGATTTTTATACCGGAGCCCCCGGAAGAGAAATGTCAAGTCGAGAAATGTCATTTTGCTCTGAACAACTTCACCTTGTCATTTATAACACCTTGGGCCCGACCCGACCCGAACTCGCAGCACCAACGGGTCGGAGTCGCTTATGCTTTCTCGCACCTACCGGAGTCGTTGCACCCACTGAACCTACTTGTACCTTTCGGGTCGACCCGAACGACTCCGGGTCGCTTACGGATGGCTCCGACCCGATAGGTTCGGGTCGACCCGCCCATCACTAGTAGGTAAGTGGCTTGCACTGACATCCCGCTGACTTTGTGTGTATGCGCTACAGCTGTGTAGGTGTATTGGTGAATGGATAATTTGCAGGGTTTGTCATAGCGTTTTTAAATTTAAAACTATTTCGCGTTTGTGCAAATCGCATGCGATACAGTCTGTTCCCGACTTACGCGGTTCTCGGCTTATGCCGATCCGGAGATACGCGGTTTTCTAAATTTGACAGATCGAATATCAAATCAGTTAAATCAAATCAGTCACGTTTAAGACAAACACAATTTATTTCTGAAATATTCGTGTGTTGCAGTTGATGGTCTAGTTTGTTATTTTAATAACCCTGTCATTTACATCATTTACAAATCTCACGCGTACGTCCAACAAAACCCGGATAGTAAATGTCAAACAACAAAGCAATATGGGTGCAGTGGAAGAATTTCCAAATTTTATTTTGCCAGATTTTGCACTAACAACACAATAATTTTAACAATTTTAACATTATCTATTTGCTAATAAATGTATCCTCATATTTGCAAATGAATGCTTACGTCATACCAAATACAATCGACGTACAGTCTGTTCCCGAAATATGCGGTTAATGCATTCGGTGTAACTCAAATATCGACAGCCCAAAATACACTTGATAAATTGGTATTTGCAATCAATATACAGTCAGGATTGAATAGTAAACCCTTTTTAGTTGTCATGCTTCTTAATTGACCCCAATTTAATTTCAATTGAACCCTGTCGTAGGTTAAAGGCTACAATAGACCGTCCCCCGTAGCAGGGACTGGATATATCTAGAAAGCTGATAGGCCGGAATGTCCGTGTAGGAAGTTACGCCAAGGAGCTTTTCAATAAAAGTTCAATGCAATTAAACGATATGGGTTTTTTTATGGATAGCCCTGTTTTTGAAAAAAACACAAAAATGTCAAAGCCTAAAAAATCAGATTGTTGCATAATATAACGTGTCAACTAAATAGCACACATTAAATAGAAGGCAGGTAATCGCAATACAACCAACGAGATATCCGGCTCTAGTATCACTTTTTACACTTATCATCAATTGAATAAGATTCATGCATAAATTTCACACATTTATAGCTTTTTTATTATTTTAGAATGCAAGCTAAAAACTTTTTTTTGCTTTTGAAACTCCTTGGAGCAAATTCTACAATTTAGACACATTAACCGTTGAATTTAGAAATCAACGTATTAATAAGAATAATAATCAATAAGAATAAGATTCATGCATAAATTTCACACATTTATAGCTTTTTTATTATTTTAGAATACAAGCTAAAAACTTTTTTTTGCTTTTGAAACTCCTTGGAGCAAATTCTACACTTTAGACACATTAACCGTTGAATTTAGAAATCAACGTATTTCCGATTCCATGTAATTTAAGAATCGCTTGATTCGGGAGCTGGCTGTACAGTGGCGCACATTCTGTACCTACCTCTTCATATACAATCGTAACTGCTCGAGTTCATCTGCTGGAATTGCAAAAGCTCTTGTTGCCAGAAACTTCAAAGTTTTTGTTGAAAGATGGTAAGATGGTAACAGTAAGAGCTTTAGCCCTTTTCAAGGACTTTCTTTAGATGTGGAACATACAGCTGCATAACTCTTTTTCATATATTTTGTATAATTGGTTCTAAGGACAACACAATTCTATAACAAAGTTAACATCATCTATCTGAAAATGTAAGAAATCCTATTAAATATTTCAACACATATTTATTTGAAAATGATATTTTCTGTTTATTTTCACAACATGATACCAACCGCCTCTTCTGGCCGCCGTTACAGATTAATTGATTTTAAACATTAACAGCACAAGTCTTTATAAATGTGTAGTAAATATTACAAACAGCTTTTGTCCATGGTGCTCTATTCTCCTTCTCTTTTCAATGTTACAACATTACCGTTCATGATACAAAAATGTATTAATAATGCAACAATTGCTACACGTTTTGCGAGATTTTGCTCGTTAAAAGGGATATTTGTTGAGCATTTAGATTAGTTGGTTCGTTATAAAATTCGTTACGAAGGTTACTAGTTATGATAGGGTCAACTGTACTTCAAAATTTAATATGGAAATATCCTTGTTGTGATATACTTGCATGTATTGACCTTTTTATATGTACTACTTCTGTTGTATTTCTTTTGGCTTTGTATAATAAATTTAATGTTTTTTATCTAAATTTCAACACGTTCGAAACAAAACAACGCGACTGAAATATTTGCATAGTATATTGCTTTAAATGTATTACTTTAATAAATTATGTTCACGCCCACCATCGCTCAACTGCATACCGATGATGCGGTATTGATCGTTATTAGTTTTGCTCGGCCGTTGCGCCTTCCAGCAGGCATACACTACCGCTAACAAAATGATCGTAAGGCCCGCGACGCAACCAGCCAGCGCTATCTGATGCCCAACGTCGAGTAGATGCAGCAACTGCCGAAGCTTTGCTGCCTTCAGCTCGCTCAATCGATAGTACCGAGCAAAACGAAACAGTGGTATACGCAGCTCGGGAACGCTCTGAAACAGCGCAATATGCTCGTTTGGGCGCAGGAACGTGTGGTACGTTAGATCAATGTTTGACTCGATTACCGTTCCCGTGGTAGGTTCCAGCAAATAGTACAACAGGTCACTGTCTGAAGAGAACGAAGTACTTTCATTGCTGGAAACATGCGCTTGGTCCGATTCGTACAGTGGGAATCCGTTACACTCGTTCGTGTTCAGTATACCATATCTTCCCAACCGGATGGACGTGTCCGGACAGCTCTGCATGTTGCTCTCCGACATCTGTGCAGAGCGGAACGGACGTACTAACCGCACCGCGTATCGGAAACCCATAATACCAGCCACGAGCTGTTCGCGATCAAACTCCAGCGTTAACCTGCGACAGAGCTCGGGCAGAACAATTACAATAGCTTGGTCGCGTTCGATGCGAGATGGAAAAAACTCTCCAGTAAGGCCGGCAAATCCGTCGCACGGATGAAACTCTCCGTGCGCCGCAGGTACTGAAGCAGCGCCCCACGATCGTACCGTTCCGTACTTCGAGCGATCCTTCAGCCCGACGTCCAGACTGTAAACTTCGCTAGCACGTCGGGTAACGTTGAACGTGCGAAAGTAGGCAAGCCGTTCATCCTGACATGCCACTCTGCGACGTTTGGTGGGGCAGACTAACTTGCGCAACGGTTCCATCATGGGTTCCCGATATCCGGTAAACAGCAGCTGTCCGATCGTTCTAGTCACGGTAACGGTCTGGCGGAAGTTGTGCAGCATGAAGGATAGCTCGCGTTGCACAGAGTAGTCCATGCTGTGGCCAAAATGGGACGCTAGCAGGGCGACGAAATTAACGCTGATGATTCGTTCCGATTCGGTACCGTTGGTAGTTGTGCTGTGGGGGCCACTGGGCCGGAAGAAGGTTCGTTTGCGATATGACAGCGTACCGTTTGCTTGATGGTACTTGACGTCTACCACCTCGGCGACCTCTGTACGTGGGCGTGCGGCGTACGGCGAATGGTAATTGAATTCTAATTAGTATCATTGGGTGCTTAGTTTACTAAGGCACTACAAATACACACCTTCATACTGAAAAGGTCCGATCTCCTGAAAGCTAGCCGATGAAGCTTGATGCTCTAGAATCGCCTGCGCATTGCTCCAGTTGTACACGTAGAACTGCCAGCTTGGACGCTCCGTAGGACGACGCCATTCTTTGTACAACGTGGATCCAGGTAGAAGTGATTTTTCCTTAGAAGTTGACCAAAAATACGAAAACAACAACAACAAAACAATTAACCTCATTAACGGTAAAAAGCTTACAAGAATAAGAATAAGGGCTTGATGATCACGCCACCAATGCGCATCCCCATATACGCCGAACCGTTTTTGTTTTGCCGGTTTGTTTTTTCGCCGTGCACGTGCGGAGTCTATTAGAGCACGTCGTTGATACCGATACCGGAACAAAAACGAAATCACCTTACAACGGTTGACCCCACTGAGTGCCCCACAGCTGAGAACGGTTTTGTAAGAGGACTGTGACAACCGGGCGCCTATTAGTTGTGCATACACGATCATGTCAAGTTATTGTCGTCATCTCAATCAGGTTTGCGATAGAATTGCGCGGTAAACAACCGCACACGGCGTCCTTCTAGCTCGCTGCCAGGGTTAGGTGGCAAGGAAATGTGGAATATATTAATAATAGAAGATACGCTAGGAAGTGACGACGATTCCGTAGATTAAAAGAACCAGCCGTCGGAGGCCTATTCCGTTAGTGAAAAGCACTGTGTGAAACTTTTTCAATATTTGTAATGCATCTTTTGTGAATTCGGTATGAATTGCAACTGATAGATGATAGTAGATTTAATTTCTTATCTACGAATGGTGCTAATCATTGGTCACATTTGGCGATTATTATGTACTTATGAATAATAAGATTCGCTTTGAACTCTCTTAGAACTCTTTTAGTGAAACGGTTCTTAGTTAATGGTATATTCTAATACTGAATTAATATTTCTTAATAAGTTCTCAATGCTGGTCAAAATTCACGTCTTAGAACTCGCCAAGTCAAAAATATCTAAGTAAATGATGTACTCAGGCACTAGTGGGTTTTTTTTATAACGTTGGTACTACGCAACGTTGGTCAAGATACACGTCTTTGAACTCATCTACTCAAACGGTTCTAATTGTACGGCCTTTTCTAACACTGGCAGAGCAATAATTCTAATAGAAACACTACGTAACGTTGGTAAACTTTGTTATCGTTACTGCTGTATATACAATAAATGTGAGTTTTAACGAATTTACGATAACCACACACATAAATATAACCACTTGCACTTACCTCTGTCACCAGTATGTCGAAAATGTCCCTCCAAGCGAACAGAAATATCAATCCTGTTCCTACTTTTCCCAAACCTAATCCCACCACCAGATACCACCGACAGCAGCCCATCGCCTGGAATTGCCGGAATGTACACTTTCCACTTGTCGATGGAAGGATCGTTCGGCACGTTCGTGGTTGATTGGTGATAGATGAGCCAGTGGACCAATCGGAAGGATCGAGATAACCTGCGGTTGACTGTCGATTTTATCCGAGCTTGTGCCACTTCCAACCAATGAATCGCTGCATGACATTCGCGAACGATACCTTAACTACAAATGCTTCGCTAGTGAAGAGTGCCAGCAAGCTAGCCAGCAGCCGCAACTACTTTCGATCTGATGGTGGGGCGGCTTAGGTAACGCGACTAGCTCCGATGCACTTTGCTGCAAGGCTGAGTAGCGTTATTTTTCTCAGCCCCTTCCACTGCAGTTGAAACTTGTGGCTGCTTGTCATGTGCGTCATGTGAAGTTGTCGCAAAATACCTGTGCCGTGACTTCGTTGACGGTAAACCATGTGAATGCCATTAGCGGTATATGAAATATGTGTGGAAGACTTGGTTTGGCAAATGAAGAGTTTACACTTGGCAAATATTAAAAATTTAGAGCTCTAGGTATCATTTCAAAATCTAATAAAAAAAGGAACTTAGACGAAATGATAAAACAATGAAACACGTACATCGTTTATTAGAAGCAATGCGAAATGTCTCCATGTTTCGAACTATTAGGCACGGAGAGGAAGAACTGCAGCTCACAATTCAATGTCCGGAAGCGCTACCGAACGGAAGGTGCTTAAAGTCGTAAATGATGTACAAACCTTGATCTAGTGCGCTGGCGTTACAACGGTGTCAATGATTATCGACCTCTCGTGCTCTCACACGAATTCTCTCTCTCTCACTCTCTCTCTCTCTCTCTCTCTCTCTCTTTCTCTCTTTCTCTTTTACTCTCTCTCTCTGCTTTAATTGCGTCTACAGCCATTGTATCAGCAGTACAAGATCCTGCAGACCTTGTCACAGTTCTCGTCAGCATAGCGCCCTTTCACTGGACCGCGCACTGGCACCAGAGGCTACCCGCCTCGCAGGCTGTGTGTGTCGGTAGCGTAAGTCTGTAGAGTGTAATTATTCATACGCTCTACCAATTCGCGTCCATTCATGAGCTCTTAGTGCGTGGTGCGCTGATGTCCAGCGGGAATTTGGTGTCTTATCAGGTTTCAGTCATTTTTTGTGAGGAGGGGGGGGGTGGAGGTGAGTAACGATTTGATTGTTTTAATGTAACGAATTATCTGCGTTTTCTTTCATTGTCGCATCTAATCTCGGAACGTTTGCTCCATAATCTGGCACAAACCTCTAATTGTGACAGTTTACAAATACAACCGAGAGAGATGAAAGTAATCGAACGGAAAAAAAACAACACAAAACCGATATTTCGCTCAACAAATCATCCGTACGCGGACTCGATCGATTTCACAAGTTACGACACGTTATCAAAACCGGTACAGAAATAACTGATCTGACTTTATCAGCACTGGGACAAACAAAAACAACAGAGACGCACGCAATGAAACAGTTAATGTTAGCATTTATTTGACACAGGAACAGAAAAACAGTCAGTACTTCTGATTTTTTTACATTGGTTTGGCGCATCCGGGCGTATGCCTGATTTGAGCCGCTTAATAGCTTGTCGGAAGACTTTCCGAGTTTGATATGAATGAAACGATTTGCTTGCTTTTTACCGTTCAATCTTAAACAACCTTCATATATGCTCAGCAGCTGCTACCTTAAAACTAACAATCAAAGCTAACGGTTTTGGTATAGGATGATTCACGTTGGGTGTGAATGATTTCCTAATTTTTGTTTTTTCCCTTTTTTTGTTAAATAGTATCCCAACGTGAAATATTAGTTGCTCATTTACGGTTAATCTTTCATTCCCTTACAACAAATTGCTTAACGCCTAAGTATTTGCAGTATTTTTCTCATCAAACGCACTGAGAAGCGAAGCGTCACCGAAGGTCGACTTTTAAGACTTTTAAGAAATAGGTTATGGTAATACAGGTAGTGTAAATATGATTTCGACCATCTTGAATCGCAGAACGCATCTCGCTAGTAAGGTTTCGGGGACAGTTTCATTCGACATTGGGTTCGACTCTTGCTCGGTTTATAAATATTCGGTTCCTAAGATTGACTTCGTAAAGCCATTGAAACACGTATCGCGAGTGGTATCGTTTGTTGTGTTGGTATAATACTTGTGTTGTCATGTTGCAGTGTTTCATAAGAATGTTACTTTTAGAATGTTCGACAAGAACCGGTCGGTTGCTCAAGGAAGAACTTTAATTTCGTACTCCGTTAGGTTCTTTCTTGCATGTGTACAGTTGATATATAAACTCTATGATCAGTATTTACAAAGCACCCCTATGTTAAATCCTTGCTATCAAAAGTACACCTATCCGAGCTATACGACAGATCTGTCTAGCGTGTTTTGTTAACGCTTGTTAGTAAAACATTTTTTTGCGCAATTATTGAGCGTTTTGCTATACCGAGTAAGATGTTACACTTAATACAGACAACCAGTTGCTGTTGGTTACCATCGCTCGGGTACTCTAAGCTATCTCTAATTCTTTTATTGAGCTGGTACAGACACCATGTTCGCGAAGCGCTGTTTCTGGGCATTTACTGAATTAACATTGGGCATTGTACTATAAAAAAGCCCGTAAAAAGACATTACATCGCACTGATTCCCACACATTTGTTTGCACAATCCCTCGCACCTATCGCACCATTTGCAGCCTTACTTTCGGGACTGTTTACAACTCTATGTAAAAACCAGTCGCCATATCACCTGCGCTGACGATCCGAACGGCAACATCAACTGTTGCTACTGTTCGGTCCGTCTCCGCTCAGCTTCTCGTTTGCCGTTCCTCCCGTTCGATAATACTACTGCTGGTGGTGCTAGCGGTGGCGGCACATAGTGAAGGTGGTTCCACCTGTTGGGAGTCCCGGTTAGCACCCGTACTCGCACTGTCTGGCAGCAGCACCGATAGGTTTGGTAGGAGCACGGGCACACTTGCCTGACGCTGCGATGTCGTTTGGGGGGGATGGCTGGTAGTCGGTATCTCGGCAAACTGAATCTGGCCGCGGCTATCGGTGATCGGTATCTCGTACCCATTGTCGGTGGGCATTGGCGGTATCGGGCTGACCCGATCGACAGATGCGACAAACCCGTCCGGCTGATCCAAATCACCGCTGTCCTCGTACACCAGCTCCAGGTATTTGGGCGTATTAGGACCGGGACATGCAGTGGCGCCGCTGCTGCCACTGCTGGAGGTTGGTGGAGTAGCGATCAGGCCAGCATCGCTACCACTGTATCGTAGCGACCCTGCAAACAGATGAGCAGATATTTGTGAGGGAGCAGATCTTTAGAAAAGTAGCACAAAATACGCAGCACCTTGCACAAGCAGTTGAAAGCAAGCGTGTGAGGTTAGGGATGAGCGGTAAAATATTGCAGTAAGTAAACTCCTGATCTATTCCATAGTGAAGAGGTTCAGTATCAGTTTACCTGAAACAGTTGGAACCCTTTCTGTAACTCATTGGGATACGATGAAGATGCCATAGCAAAACTAGACAGCTTCAAGTTCAGACAGCGACAAGTTCAGAAGGTGTACTAAGTTGTGTTTCAGAAAAAAAGAATACCTCACAAAAATTCATTTCATTTCATTTCATTTTCTTAGAGGTTCTAGAATCAAGGTTCTAGTTTCAAGTAACGATCAGAAGCCATGATTGAAATTTCGATGAAACGATGACAATGACAACGAGCAGGCATGTTAATGACAGTTCAATAGTACTGGTAGGTGCTAGTTGATGGTTTTGGATGTAATTCGGGCGACATCGTGCCGAGGTGCAAAGGCTATCTACCTGACAGTGGTGACACCTGGCCACTTTCGGACACCAGGTAAGCCGGATTGGTAACGGCCTCTGCAACGAGATGAATGAGTTTGCTTGATTGTGGAGCAGTGCTCAAAGAAAGTGTAAAGTGCGCGCGCACGAAAGTGTAAAGTGCTCAAAGATAGGACGCGCGCGTGTGTGTGCGTGTGTGTGCGAAAGCATTTTTTTACGTGCAGTCCTACCTTGCTGCAGCTTCGCCGGAAATGGTGCGATGATCTGCGTATCTTCGCTGGTATTTTCGCGCAGCGCTCTCAGCACCTCCAAACAGTAACGGAACGTCGGTCGCTCCTCCGGGGAAAATTTCCAGCAGTACTTCATCAGCTCATACCTGTCGGTGGAAAAGGTGGTCGTGTATAATTTAGGTCTTTGCCTCCCCCCTCCCATCTCTTCTCCGAAGAGCTAGCTTACATTTCGTTCGGGCACACCTTGGGCCGGTCGAGATGGCCACCCTCGCGCACGTGGTTTAGCACTTCGACGTTGTTTTTCGCCTGGTACGGCTGTTCGCCGAGCGTCATGATCTCCCACAGCAGCACCCCGAACGCCCAGATGTCGGACTGCGAAGTGAACACACCGTCCACCAGGCTTTCCGGCGACATCCAGCGCACCGGCAGCAAACCTTCGCCCTCCTTCCGATAGTAGTCGTTTTTGTAGATGTCGCGCGCCAACCCAAAGTCACCGATCTTTACCACCCGGTCGCGCGGATCTGTCGACGACACGAGACAGTTGCGGCAGGCGAGATCCCTATGCACAAAGTGCATCTCCTCCAGATACCGGCAGCCGGACGCCACGTCCTGGCACATCGAGATGAGGTCGAGCATCGTAAGGCGGGCGGCCTGACCGGGCAGGGAGCGGCTGCGCCGCAGATAACTCAGCAGATCGCCACCCTGCATCAGCTCCATAATGATGAGCAGTGCGTCCGCTTCCAGGCAGACACCCAGTAGGCGCGTAATGTGCTTATGCTTAAAGTTACTCATCAGCTGCGCCTCCTGGAGGAACTCCTGCTTCTCGTGCAGTTTGGCACCCTTTTTAAGTGTCTGCAAAAATAATAAATTTTAAATAGTGCATACGTATCGAGCAGCTGCGCCCCATCACCTATCACTTACCTTGATGGCTACTCGAGTTTCCGCCTCGCCATCAACACCCTTAACGACTCCCTCGTACACTTCGCCGAATGCTCCACTGCCCAGCAGCGACGAACTAGCCATGAAGATCTAAAGAAATACAACGGATGAGTGTGATGTGTAGATGATCTTGGATTTCCCTCTCCATACCTGATCGAGACGAATGCGGGGCAACAGAGCTATTTCCGAGTCTGTCATCGAGCCGGAGCTGTACAGAATGTTGGTAGTCTGAACGAAGTTACCACGCCGTGGCAGTTCTCGCAAGTTAGCCAGCTCCACGTCTGACAGTCGCGCATTAGCCGGATCCATTTGAAAGTTCTTCATCTTGTCGGTTTGGCGAATTACTGCACGCGTGTAGACGAACAGACAACATTATAGCAGATATTTGCGTACACGTCTGGTAGTACATCAAAATACAGTACTTACAAAATATAACAGTCAGAGCGACAACCACGACAATCGTGCCGAGCGTACTAACGAAGGTGGCAATGTAGATGATGGTGCGCTGCACGTACAGCTCGGGGCCGGTTGGTCGGCTTTCGTCACTGTACGGGCCCCAGCCGTACGAGTTCCGGGCCCGTACCCGGAACAAATTCCTCTGGATCGCATGCCGTTCCGGGATGATCCAGTAGACGTCCGTGCCATTGTACACCTGGCTCCAGCGCTCATCGTACGTTTCCAGCTCGCCAACCGTGGCTGTCCCATTGCTACCTTCCACGCCGGGCGCCAGTTCACCGGCTGCGGTGTCGTCATCGGGCGACAGCACAAATCTAGCCGCCCGGTTCAACTGGCTGACCAGCACCTCGAGCGCGTACTCTTCGATGATGGCACCATTATCCTTTGCCGCTTCCCAGCTTACCTTGTACACGTCCTGGCGCAGCTTGGTTACGATCGGGCGACCCGGGGCGGCCGGTTTGTCGGCTGCCGTTTCAAAGATGATGTCCCGCTCGCGTGGCCACACATAAGGCTCGTCTCGATACGGATAGTGCAAAAGCACTACAAACTGATACCGCGTCTTGGGCATCAGCCCGTTCAACTCGTAGTGGTAGTTGTACCAGTGTGTGCTCGGTCCCTGCGAGTCGTACATCGTCGTCCAGGTGCTCTGGCCAACGATCGCGTACTGAATCTTGTACCTGTATTGGGAGCGAAAGGTCAATCAATCAGTAACAGAAGCAAAAGCCGGCATCTCACAGGTTACGCACTTCTGACAATTAACCGGCGGTATCCAGCGCAGCCGTATGCCGGTTGAATTGAGCGACAGCAGCTGTATGTCGCTTGGTTCGGGAAAGGTCTGTATCTGAAATTTGTCGCTGTCGCTGTAGGCGTGAAAGTTGGAGTACGCACGAACCCACACGATGTACGTTTGGTTCGGCTGCAGGCGCGTAATCTCCACCGTCATGGATGTATCGTCCATTTTGAAATCTGTCAACGAATCGATTAGAGGTTAATTAGAAAGGTTTTAGTTATACACTATGCGTGCAATCGAACCGTTGGTTTTTTCTAAATATTGTGTGTGTATTATCGTCAGTGCATTTTGAATGCAGTGTTTTATTACTATGGCAAAAATTGTCTTGAACTGTCCTCGTTAGGCACTGTTCGAGTAGAAATATGCTGGTTATCGCATGTAGTTTGAACAGCAATGAACAATCTTAATTCCATACAAAAATCGCTGTTACTTTCGGATTCTGATGATCCGAATTCGAATCCGATAGTACCGGTTGCCCATCATCTAAACGGTACACCACCAACACATACCTGTAACAACCTGCTGCTGCCGGTTCTTATGTTCGTCGGGCTCTGCTCGCCAAATCTCGTACCAAACGTGATGGCTGTTCTTCTGGCGCGATGGTATCCAGCTTACAATTGCCTCGGTCGGGCTGACGGGCCACGCAGTAATGTCCTCCGGTCGGGACGGTGGACCGACGGCCGTCCGGAACACGACTGGCATGGAGCGCTTAGGCAGCTCGGTGATCGAAGGTTCGCCCCCAACCAGCAGTCGCTGAGCGGTCGTCGCCGCCGCTAGGTAGTAGCTTGTGAGCACCACCCCGAATCGGTAGTTCGTGAACGGGCGCAGGTTCCCGATCGTGCGGCTGCTCTCGTACGAGTAGTCGATGTGCAGGTCGGCAGACGCTTCGTCCTCCTGCTGGTACAGGATGCGGTAGCGTACGGCTGGTGGTCGGCGCTCACAGTCGGTGTGTCGTTCCGGTTCGGGAAGTCGCAGCGTGATCGAGCTCTCCGTGTTGTTGTACAGCTCGGGCAGGTATTGGATCTGTTGTACTACCGGTACGAGACAACGCTCTGGTGGGTAGGCTTGTCGGTGCTGCACTGGCAGTAGGACAACGGCACCGGTCAGTGGGAACTGTTGGGTGGTAGCGTCGCTCGTTGGTGCGCCGTCCCGTGCACGCACCGACACCGTCCCATCATCTGGACCGATCCAGTACAGATAGCCCTCATCCTGCACGATTCCATGCTGACCATCCACGTCAAAGACGCCATCGTACTCGCCACACAGCCGTTGATTCCACTCGTTCTCGACGTCCTCCCCACTGCAGTTGAACGGAGTCGGCTCACGGTCCGGTTCGTCCAGTGACACGATATAACCGGCACGGGCGTACCGCGACACAGCCACCAACTCCGCCACACCAGGCCGCACCTGCAACAGATCGATCACAGCCGGTTCCGCCGGTAGACTGACCATCCGATGCACTGGATCCGACCCACCACTCTCGAAGCGGTTCAGATCATACGCATGCAGAGTGCTCCCGTTGCCGGACGGTGTCTGTGAACGCACATACACTGCCCTCGCCACCCAATCAACAGTGAGTGCCGTCGCACGTGACGGGACTTGTGCGATTTTGCGCTTCCCGTCTGCCTCGTCGTACATGAACAGCTCGCCGTTAAGGTTCACCCACAGCAGCTTGCGCTCGTGGCGCAGCTCGGCCAGCAGCAGGGCTGGCACGGCCGTCGCCACGATCGGTGTGCTCTCGCGCCTATCGAGATCCAGCAGTAGGATGTGATCTTGGGTCGCTACGTACAGCAGTGGCAGAGGTCGACCATCTGCCAACCGAATCGAGCGCATCTCGCTCGGATCGCCACTGTGGTCGACGTTGCAGACGCGCACCTGCAGGTAGTAGGTCATGTTCGGCTGTACTGCGCCTGGAATGAGCAGCTCCGTATGTCCCGTTTGCACCTCCTCCCCATCCAGCACAGTCCGGCGCACATCATCCTGTCCAGTCGACCAGCAGTCGACACGATACGCCACGATCGGCCCGTTCGGTTCGACGGGCGGTGACCACCGGAACACAATACCGGTGCTGAGCTCGTGCGTCCCAGGCAGGTAGTGATGCTGGATGTAGGCACGGGGCGCCACCGGTACCGACGGTTTGCCTGCTGGCGTGTGCCGTCGAACGGTCGAAAACCCGGACGACCGCCAGTACGTAAAAGCGTGCACCGTTATGTCGATCGGAGTGTACGGCGGTATCGGCCACTGTTCGGCACTCGCTGCTGAGACGCCTTCATTCTCGGTTTCGTCGCCTGCTCCACCACCGTAGACAAAGTACGGCACGGTGAGCTCCTGCACGATGTCCCGCGCGTCCGGCAGCTTGAGCGTCAGCTTGTAAAACACCCCACTGTAGTTGACGTTCTCGACCGGCGTCCAGCTCACGTTGAACCGTCGCCAGTCGCCCGTCACCCGTATCGAGCTAGCGTTGACGCTGGCCGGCAGCACGTTGATCGAGGGCGTTGCCGGCATTGGATCGATCAGGGCCAGGGCGCGCGTCCCGTTCAGATGGTGGTTGCGAATGTAGGCCAGATTTTCTCCCCTCGCGTCCCCCACCACCACTTGGCTTTCCTTGAGCCAGAGCAACCGATCGCTAAAGTGCACCAGCGAACCGAGCGGTTTTTGATCGGCGAGTGGAAGGGAGGGAAGCGATCCCGATCCGGAGGCAGATCGAGCGGCGGCCGTACCGGCCAGCGGTGCCCAGTAAAGATGGGAATGCGAGTATCCCCGTACGATCCAGTATAGCCGCTCGCCGTCGTGGTCGAGCGTCAGGCCGATAATCTGCTTGTCGGTGAACCGCTTCTCGCTGAAGTACAGCACCCGGCTCTTGCCGTTCAGCCGGAACGCCTCCAGTATCAGGCCGGACGAGCAGTAGATGAAGCCGCGGTACGCATCGAACCGGATCTCGCGGACGTTCATCACGCTGTGGATCGGTTCGGGCTGCTCGCCCTGCAGCCCGGCCCGTACGATCAGCTGCTGGGCCGGGTTGGAGTAGTACAGCCGCTCGCCGATCCAATCGATTGCCACGCACTCGACCGACTCGAGCTCGCGCACCTTTGCCCATTCGCCACCGGGTACGGCTGGCTCGCGGTACAGCCGGAGGGTGGAGTTGCTCACCACGTACAGGGTGCGGGCGTGCCAGGCCAGGCTGGTGACGGCCGCACCGTCCAGCTCGGGCGAGCGCGGTATGAGCGTGGCCACGTGCTCGCCGATAACGTCGCTGCGCACGATACCGTCCGTGCTGGCCCATACGAGATGGTGCCGGCTGGCGGGGCGCAGCGTTCGCACCCGGAACTCCCGGCTCCAGGGGCCACGGCCTGCCGCGGTGAAGGCGGCCGCCCGCACGCTGTAGACGCGGTTCGGGAGGAGCCGGCCGGCCGTGTCGCACGCGTAGCTCGTACCGTTCACGGTGGCCACGTGCAGGACGCTGCCGAGCTGTTCGTCGCTTACCTCCACCCGGTAGCTCCAGGCCTGCCAGGCGCCGCGCCCCTTCACCCCGAGCAGGTACGGTACATCCCAGGACACCTTCAGCTTGTCGGGGGACGCGAGCGCCTGCAGGTTGCGCGGCGGGTTCACCGGCACCGGGATGGGCTGCTCCGCCGTCAGGTTCACGCTGATGCTGAAATACGTGTTGTTGGCCGCGATCGGGAACGCGTTGTGGTAGTAGCTGTCGTGCAGCCGGTGGTAATCCTCCGCGAACACCTCCGTCCCATTCGTCCAGTAGAACAGGCCGTTTGCGCGGGCCAGCGATTTGACCCGCTCGAACCGTGGCTGCTGCGTGTTGTTCCGGATGTCTTCCAGCTTTTTCCCGTCCAGCGACACTGCCAGCACCGTGTTGAGGCCCTGGTCCGCCAGCAGCACCCGGAAGTTCGCGTGGTCGAGTGTAAACGCGCCCAAGCTGCGTCCACGCACCATCTGCAGCGGTCGAATCTCGTGCCGCACACCGTTCGAGATGTCGCCCAGATCGAGCCGGAACAGCCCACCGTCGGGCCCGGTCCCACCCACCACCCAGAACAGGTACCCATTGTACGGATCCACGGCAAAGTGGTCCGGACGCCTCTGCAGCCCCGCAATCGCCACCGTCAGATGGCCCCCGTTGAAGTCACAGTACGCAATCTGCCACAGCTTGGTTGGTCGGGCCTGTCCCAACACGTACAGATGCTCGTTCAGCCAGTCGATCGAGAGCAGCGTCGGACGAAAGTTGTTGGCCGCACCGGGCGCTAGAATGACGACGCGAAACTTCTCCGCCCCCGGCCAGTAAGGGGCCCGGTAGATGTACCCGGCATCGTCCGATACGAATAGCAGCCCGCGCCGGATGTGCGTGGCCGTGCCACGTATCTTGTGCTCGGCGCTCGCGTACACGCTCGTCGGCGGGTCAGAAAACAGCGTGAGCGAACTCTGCGCCAGGATGGAGCGTTCCGCGCCGAGAATGAAGGTCGGTTGCAGCGCCTCCTCGTGGCCAGTCGGTTTCGGGGGGGTGGCAACGAGCGCCACCGAGGCCGGTCCCTCGCCGGCCGGATTGCTCATCGCGACCGACACCGAATAGTTGCGCTCGGGTTCCAGCTTCTCGAACATGTAATGGCGGGACGTGTTCGATTCGGGAATTTCCTGCCGAAGTGCAGAGCAGACAGCATTAGTGATTGTCGCTTGGGAAGGCGGAGGAAGAGATAAACGAACACATAAAAAAAGAAACAAACAAACAAACGAGAAACTCATGCAAGCGGCACAAACACTTAGATGCGTTAGTATAGACATTGTGAAGAAGGTTAGGTGTGTCAGATGCGTATGTGATAGATCAAGAAAAGCACATAGTACGGGAAAGAAGGCAGAGTGGGTCGTGCGTATCTCCAAACTCCAAAGCCAAACTCCAAAGCCAAACCAACTTCAAGAACGTAAGAGTAGTGATAGTAGCAGTAGCATAAAAAGCCTTCGGAGGCATTATAAAGAAGTCCCCAATCCCTGGAAATTCCCCCGAACTAGAAACTCGAAATGCTCAGTATGTAAACAATAATAGTGCATGAAACCGGGCAGCACCTTGAGCGCACTGTAGCCTATCGGATGAAGGTCTTTGATTTGCAGCACGTATGACAATACGGGGCCGTTGGGAAAAGGTCCCGGCTCCCACGAGATGGATATGCGCGAATGGTCGACGGCAACGGCCCTCACGATGGTGGGCTCCGAAGTAGGAACCCCGGACGGTAACGTGCTGATGATGACACTCTGCTCGGACGTCAGTACCTGGTCGTGGTGGGGCGATAGTAGCAGTGCTACACGGAACTGTGGAAAACCGAAAATAGCAAGAGTCTGTTACGGAAGACGTTACAAAGGATGAGGTAACGTCAACACCTTACCCGGTACTTGGTGTAGGGCTGCAGGTTGTCGACGCGCACGGTCGAGCTGTCACCCATGCTCTGGTTGCGGTAGTACTTCCAGTCGCCGGCCACCTCCTCGTACCGCCACTGGACGAGATAGCTGCGGGGCCCCCGGTTGCGGTGCCGGGCCAACCGCACCAACCGCTCCGGCACCTCCCACTCCAGCGCGAGTGCTGTCGCGGTCAAGCTATCCGCCACGAGGGCCGGTGCATGAGGCGTCCCGATCTCGGCCTTCAGCCACCGAAAGTACCGACTCAGCCCATCATTGCAGCCCGCAATGCAAGACCATTCGCGGGCCTCCAGCAGCTCCTGGTCGCTGACGTTCTGATGGGGACCGCAAACAGAGATCATTCGATGTGAGTGAGTGAGTGAGTGAGGAGCTACCGAAACAAAAATCCGTTCGAATACTTACACACGCATGCTGGCAGCTCGACTCTAAGGCAAGCTCCCACTGCCGGCAGCCCGTCGTACACTGGAAGACGAAGAAACGGAACATCGGAGAAACGGTAACGTGAGGTGGAGGAGCGAAGAGGGGATGGTGTTGGAACGTGCCAGTAGGGGTGAAGTTGGGGGGAGGGGGGGGCGGGTTTGGCTGAGGTTACAATCATCCCGCAACCGTTAATAGATTTAATGGCCCAACAGGCACTTGCTTGCTTGAACCCTGGCACATCTACTACCATCCGTCCTCTGGTGCGGCCGCTTAATTCGACCCGGAAAGCGCGGGCGGACCAGCACGATCGCGCCGTCAGGGTCTTGCGTTGTTGAATTTGTCCACCTTTTTGATTTGATACTGTGAGAGGGGCAAAAGAGAGAAGCTGATCCTCTCTCTGCTTTCTAGCAGGCGGTAGCGCGTGTGATGCGCAAGGCCGCATCTTTTGCCCGCTGTACAAAAATCCGGTTGGGATTTTTATTCCCGTAGAAACCCGGGGGGCGACTTCGGGATGAAGTTAAGTAAGATTGGGGTGGAGGGAGCAGTGTGAAGAGTATTTCGTTTCGAAATTGATGTTGTTGGGTCACGAAATGTTCTTAAAACCATATCTTCCATATTCGCAATGTCGAAGAACCTGTCCTTTTGAAGTCCTTTTTCTCGTAGGACTTCTTCCTAAATGTGACGTTCATATCGTGTATTTGTGCTGGCTTTTTATACTTCCTTACCGAGATACACTGAATTCGTTTTAAGATGACTCTTCAAAAGAGCTTAGAGACATATTTATCTAAGCGAAAATAAATCAACGCATTGGTATGGGATATCCAGGTAGCAACTTTGGCCTCTTTTGATCGTAATCGATAAAAAAATCCATGTTAAACCTCGGGGCCGCGCGGAAAAAGACCAGGAGTTGAAAAAGTTCCGTGGCCATTGTTATTTTTTGAAATATCATATCACTTGATCATGCTTGATTTAGTGAAACATAAGAAAACATATTTGATGTTACATTTCTCTATAACTTCCCAAATCAAAAACATTGAAAACAGTTTCCAGTGCAATTACCGGTAATCAAAAAGCATAATTACTTTTATTTCGGATAACCGATCGCTACATCATCAACATTCCTAGCGATTCTCGAAAGTTTCTCAAATCGATTTTTTGCTCAGTCTTCAGACCTTGTGAAGACCTTGTGTTCACCATTTATAGTGAAAAGACAAAATTCATGTTGCATAACAGTTCATGTTTAAGAGACTACGTCTTAGGTAAATGTATATCACTGTACACAAATAAAGATTTTTACTACTTTTATGTATTGTGCGTTTCTTTTGTCAGGATTACCTTTTAAGTTTTGCACATATATTCCTGGATATATTATTTACGTAAATCAATTTAAATTTACTTGTAATCATCAAAGAGCACATTTCGCACGTCTGCCTCATAAAAAAGATTGAAGACTTGTTTTTTCTGTTCAAAACAATCATCCGATCGAGAGAACTTGCTTTACATAGAGGAAGAGGGCACGCAGGGGATAAACAAAAATGATTAAAAGAACGGATCTGCTTCCTCTAATTAAAGATTTCTTCCAGCTGATAGGGCCGCTCGGGAGCGGTCATCAACGAAAATGATACTTCCCAGCAGTGCCCCTCGGTTTTTCGACAAGATTCGTTCGCTTAGGATCCTACTGTACCGGGACCGGACACGTCTTCTCGAAGCAGGCGATCTTTGACCCACCTCGCTAGGAACTGAACTTGCCTCGTCGGCGGCGAGATTTTCAACCCATTGGCCCATTTGCTGTTCTCGTGCCGCCAAGGCAGCGTCCGGTTGTCCGTGAAGGTTTTGACCATTTTGAAGAGTGATAGAAGGAAAGAGTGAGATAGAGTTCAGATCGACACAAAGAGAAAGAGAGAGAGAGACAAAAGAGAGAGAAAGAGAAGAGAGAGAGAGAGATCGACTCTGGCACAATCTACTATCTGCTGTTATGATACATGCGTGCGCAATGCTGGCTGTTTAATGTTCACTCATAATGCACGCCTTTAATAAAGGCAATTATTGTAAAACGTTACAAAAAACACGCACGCACGCACACACATTTTATTCTCTCATTTCCCTTCTACTTATCTTCCTTCCGTTTGCTATTAACCATTTGAAAAGTCGGGATTGAGACTTGAAAGAAGCGAGATTAGTACCGCCAATAAAATCGAAACTGTAGGAAAAAAACACAAACACCCTTACGAATACACCGCGTACACATACACACCATAGCCGTCACCACCACGGCGCAAACGCATAATAAGTGCGAAAATATATGTACGAAACAATCGCAGGAAGTGCATCGTTAGCACAAAGGGGGAGGAACATAAGAGTGCGCACCCGCTAGATGGCGGGCGTAAAGTGGCCGGGAATCCAGGCAAAGTTTTCAATTGATTTGTGTGCGTGTGTGTGTAGCATTGTCCGATCGAGGTGGCTGAGTGAGAGCACCGTAAGTACATGCATAGGTACCGAGAGCCCAATCTTGAAAAAAGCACTATTGGAGGGTTTATGCGTTCCCTTCAAGTCGTCGAAAAAAGGATAGTGATAAACAACGGCTTAGCAAGGCTTAGTCAAAGTCTCAAGCAACGGATGAGATAAACCGAGATCGTGAAAACGTTCCTCCAGCCGTGCACCACGTGGGAAGCAACTACTTCGCAACTCCGAGTGTGTTGCGTCGTGTGATATCGATATTCCTCTAATCGACCACATGTTCTTTATGTACTATGCAGGGCTTGCATGGGTGGTGTGTTATTATTACCGCAAAAAGGTTACTTCAAATGTTTGAAAATGATTCTACAAATTCAACACAGGTCGATAGTCGTGGCAGTGATTGATCTGGTTCCGACATGAACTAAAATTGATTTTTATGTGTCATCTTGTGTCTGATGGGTTGTTGTTGACCAACGCTACAATGGGGCCCTTTCCGTTGTAAGTTGGTAGGCTGAAATTTCAGCCTATCAGCTGTTTGCATTGTATAGCAGTTTTCGAGCAGCTATCTAAGTGAATATAATATACAGGTGGGCTTATCCCTAGGTGTATGAATTTTGAAGGCTGATTTTTATCGCTTCTGTTTCTGAACGAAGATTTTAAGAGTGTTTTGAGTATTTGTCAAGCTTCAAGAAAGCTTGTTTGAACAAAAGTTTTCACTCATCCCGTCAAAAAGTGATATTCAAATTTGGTTTTAAAAAACATACAATGAGACCACCTACACTTTGATTCTAGATTCCACCACCTGATCTCTTTAATGCACCTTGGGATAAATGTAAACAACACCGTGTTTTCGAGCAGGTACTCGAATCTAATTCTAGCTTTTAGGCTAAAATTTTCTAGACTGAAAATCGCAGGCTAGTTTTTTGTGTGGTTTTGTATGGAGTGTTTACATTATTTCAGCCTCCAACTGTCAAACTCCATACAAAAAACAGACTAGAAATCCCCAATATTGGATTTTTATTTGTGCCTTACAAACACATATTGACAAACATAACTAACACCGCGCCGACGAGGCCCCGGACACTGTCAAAAGGTCAAACCCAATGGCGGAGCATTTGTCAAGCTTTCGACGGTGGCGGCTTCCAGCCCCCTCTCCAAACAGATGTGTCGTAGTGATGGTGCTGTGGGAACCAACCCGCTTAAACCACAATATAGATAAACTACTGTAGATCAAGATACGGTAGTAGCGGCCGATCGCACGGCACGTCAGCTACGGGGAACGTTGACGTGAACGGTGTCTTTGAAATGGATGAAGCTATTGACGCGTCATGAACCTTATCAAATAGTACCAACTTCTGGATGTGTAAAGATATCACAGGGTGTCTGAATTCGCGGCTATTTTAACCACTTTGGTTGAGGAAACCCATCAATCGCACGACTTCGAAGAAGTTGTTATGGTTGCTAAACCACCCTTAATACTTCCCGCCGAATCAGCACCACAGTTGCGAACGTGAAATATTGCTACCAAAAAACCCTCGCTTATTTCAAACAGCCATGGAATGTGAAGATGCGTATATTGGTGGTTTTAGATGACTTGAATTCTAACAACCCCACTGCGAGAACTGTCCACAGCTGGGGCCTGGCTGGAGCCATCGAAACCAATAAGCCCTATTCTCGAACTGCAAACCAGCCTAGTGCTGGCGCATCATCTGTCCGGCACGTGGTTTGAGGAAGGCCAACATAAAAAAGCAGAAGTGTGTTGGAAGCTGATTCCCCGTCCTGCCCTTTCCGTTATGCTCAGCTGATGGCGATGGTCCGCGGTGACACATTACATCACTACGACGTCTTTGTTGAAGGGGCAGCGTATCTTCGTAGAGAAGAATAAGTTCGATCTCGCTCAAATGTAACACAGCAAATTAGACATGCTAACAAATAATCGTACCAGATGGGTGTTTTTGGGTACCCTCGGTGCCTCACCGCAATGGTTTTGGTGCGGTTCAACATTTTCGTTTACAAAGGAACACATTTGTATGCCGTATTCTACCGGATATGAGACATCTATTTCTATTCGGCTTTCAAGTGTAGATTTGCTACACTTTACACGTGTCAGAATCATAAAATAGTCATTGCCTCGGTGCAGCTTAGGCAGCTCGGGCAGAAAGAAAGGCTTGTTTACTGGCAGGGTGGAAAAACATTCCAAGACATCATTCCCTCCCGTTGATGTCATCCTGATGAAGAGGTGTCCAATATCTATATTTGTGTATCAAAACAAAGCAGTGAATGCTTCCGAGAGCATTCGGACCACACTTTACCAGGATCGTTGGTGGTATTATTTACACTCGAAAAATATGCATATAAAATAAACAGGCAGCAGCAGCTTCGGTTCACGCCTTGCAGGCGACGATAATTGAGCGTAATTAAAAAGCCATCAAAGATTACGAGCGCTCAGCGCGACGATAAACAAACCGCCAAGCGTGTGCATCGCTCATGTGACTGCAGTTTTCATTTTTTTTTTTTGAAGCCAGGCCACTTTATTCGGACGAATGCAGCATCCAATGCGCTGATATCTACCGCGGAGATAATCTAATGCACTTGGTGGTCCCATCATTCGACCGCACAGTTGGTTGCAGCAGGGCCAGCACGGATTTAGTTTTACGAGCATCCGTCGTTTGTTTGTACAAAGGCAAGATATTGCAGGAAATATGTACCATTTGCTAATTGCCCACAAATAAACCCAAACATTTGCCGCAACGATCATGTTGGAACGTGATTATTATTTGTTCTCGAGACGCAATAAACACAATTCGAAATGCTAAGAAAAGACAATTTTCCATCCAGCGTATGGTTGCTGGTCTCGAGGATCCGATGACACAGAAAATGAGACAATTGTAGCTGGAAGTTCTTTGTTTGAACTAATTGCTACAGATCACTGTGGGATGTGTTAGAAATTCGAAGTAAGTTCTTCTTGTCCTGCGATCAAAATTTCATCTATTTTCAATTATAATCGGAGAATAAGATTTAAGATTATTTCCTGTTTAAATCAGTTGATGATAAAGTGTTTGCAATAAATTATTTAGATAAGCAGCTGATTCACATACAAGTAACACACAACAACGATACACAATATCGAAAGCAAGCTGCTCATTTCGCTACAGTAAACCATTATGTTCCATGCATGCATCCACACGCAGTTGAGCGGGCCCAACTTGTGCTCACAACATGTTCCCGCACTCAGAATTGCAGAACACATGAATTCCACTCCTCTGCTTTCGCCAGAAATGCGGAACCATGCTTGAATTCTCGGGGCTTGCGCTAGAAAGGGTTAGTGCGCAACCGGTGTGACGAACAGATTTCATAATGAGTTTTTGTCCTCTTTTCTGAGGGTTGTTTTTTCGATGGGGCTTAACATGGGTCCAGTTGACTGCAGGTCAGGATGCATCCGTTCAGTTTTACCTTTACATTAGGCAATCCTGCCACAATTTCCCCTCCAATTGCGCGCTCCTCCGCGCACACCGGTTGAGTGAGATGAGTTATGAGGAATGACAACGTACAACACGAGCGAACATTGAGCGTGAACGAAGGGTGCCCGATAGAGTTCCAGGGAAACCTGTTGTCTACTTACCTGTTTGATGTAGCAATCATTACCACAGCTGGCATCGATATGCTCGGTGAAGCTCGTTTGATTCTGGTCGTGATCGTCAAGCGATTCGCAATGCCGAGAACATGAAATGAAAGAATTAGCAAAGTATTAGAGCAGCGATGTCAAACTCATTTGACTAAGCGGGCCAAAATGCTACTTAAAATAGTAGCACGGGCCGCAATCTAGTTATATTATAAATAGTAAATATTACAAGGTTTTATAACAATGAATGGTCTGACAAATAGTAGAAAAATCTGCAAAGTTGTACATCTCTTCAGATTTCAGGTGTTCGGAATTGACGAACATTTACTGTCGAAGCGCCACACCGATAGATAGATTTGGCTTGTGGCGGCCAATTTGACAGCTCTGAATTAGAGCGAGGCTAATTTTCTGATTTGTGATATGCGCGATTCTGAATAGTTGTATAGAGATGCTTGTATGATTTTTAGACACTCAAGGGACAAAAACATGACGTCTTGCAAGGACAAAGACGCTGCCTCGTGCAACGGTCGTAAAAAATAAAAGGGTCGAACCGTTCAACAAACATGCTGACGATAATCGCGCATCTCAAGTTGCGGGTAACAGAATCTATTGGTCGGAATCCCTCTAGCCAGATTGTTTAGCGTAAGAAATAGCACTCAAAGGATTGTTTACAAACAACCGATCTTCCGTCATGCACTTGCGTATGCATATGCCTGGAGAACGTCCGGCTAACCATCGGGGCATCGGTAATAAAATTCTGGTTTGTGTTCGTCGCCTTGCGCCACTGAAGTGTGTCGCCCTATGGTCCCTTATTTGGGCGCGCATCTTGTTTACGCAACCGGACAAGTGCCTCAAGTGTTTCAGTGGCTATATGTCTATGTGGTGGACTTTAGAAATGGGTTCAAGCGTTTGGAACTCTCCCGCTGTGTTGGGATAGGACCATGGCGCCTCGGTTAGAAATTTGTAATTGCCCGTAACGGTCAGGTAGATTATCTGTCTTTTTGACTGTAACTGGGTTTCCAATTATGTGCACAATGTTTTAGAACTTGCCCTATAGTGTTTGAAATATTATAAATAATAGAATAGATGATGTTGGATTACGATGCATTACGCGCACGACATTATATCTTCAAAGACAAAAATAATTAATTAATCTTTGAAGTAGTTGATACATTTTGGAAAAAAAAAAATGTTTTCAGAGAACTTGTTTTATTCCCACTTACAGTTATAACGATATTCGGAGATACGTGGAACATGCAAGCACCATTGCGACTCTGTGGAAGACTGATTAGTAAAAATAATTCCAAACCTAAAGTACAGCATTGTCATACTAGCGTTAGGGATTGTCTCAGCCACAATTGCTGCTAAAAGTACGCTCTATTTTTCTCTCTCTCTCTCTCTCTCTCTCTCTCTCTCTCTCTCTCTCTCTCTCTCTCTCTCTCTCCCGTGATCATATGCCACAAGCGTCCAAGCAAATGCGTTAACAAATTGAGGAAAAAAAAGGTCAACTTTCGCTTGGTAACGATGCTGGTGGCGTTTACTGCACTTGCAAGTTGCGTCCACATTCATTACAGCACCGGAAATGTGCCGGCTTCCGGAGGTGCAGTACCTCCATGTCCTCTCTCGGGCTGCACTTGCCATCGTTTCATTATTACCTCTTCATTCAGTGTTTTTTGTTTGTAACTTTCCTACCCTGCTCCCTTTTACTGTAATGCTGCCCCTGGTCATCTTAGGGCCCAGGCCACACATCATTAATACAAATTGAGAAAAATCGCCCCTAGCCACATCGAGTAACGCAGCGAGAGAGAGAGAGAGAGAGAGTGAGAGAGATAGAGAAAGAGAGAGAGAGAGATAGAGAAAGAGAGAGGGAGAGAGTGAGACAATCGAGAACAGTGGGAGGCTTCAAAAGATCACTCTTCTGTGTTGTTCCCTTGCATTTTGATCCTTAAAACTCATGAACGAACGGTGAAACATGATCTGATCAGTGTTACAAAACCAACAACAAAAACAAGCCATATTCAAACCCAACCGCTTGACCGTACCCAACAGCCATTTAAATCCTTGTCAAGCCTTTAGTTTGCTTTAGTTTGCTACGAGGGAAATAACAACACAAAAGCAAAACCATACAACATTCCAAAAGGGATCAGACAAAAATCAGAAAATAAATAGAACCTAATGCACCTAAAAATCATGTTATGATCAGATCAGGGGGTGAGGAGGTACTGGCAGAAGAATCGTAAAAAAACAATGGAAACACAAAAAATCAACTATCAACCGAGAAAGGCTTCACACAGACTACGTATAAGGGACGAGATTATATTCGTATAGTCTTTCGAGGATACCTCCAACCACGCCCCCCTTCTTCCCCCTCTCAGCGTCCCTTTTGCTGCCCTGTGACTGTATCTCGCGTCCTGGGCTTAATTTATTATGATTGGCCGACCGGCCAATTCGTCCCAATTCCGGCAACGCGGTCGGCATTAGGGCTTCGTTCCTGATTTACGTTCCGCGGTGCCGGTCAGCCAGGGAGCTCCCCGGAAGCCGGAAACAAACAGAGAGAGAGAGAGAGAGAGAGAGAGAGAGAGAGAGAGAGAGAGGGAGAGAGAGAGTGAGAGAGAGAGAGAGAAAGAAACCTTGAAAGTGACAGCTATAAAATGGAAAAAGTTTGTTTTAATTTGATAAAACAAACAAACAAACACATTTATATACCAAGTGTGAAAAAGGTAGACATCGTATATTGTTCTATCAGTGTAAAGATTTCAAATTCCTGATCAAGGTGAAAAGTAATATAAATAAAAAAAAAATAACAACTGCCCAGCACCTTGAACCCGAAAGGGTTATAACAAAAAACTCACACAGTTAAGTGTAAAATTAAATTTAATAAAACAAGAACAAAGAGGAAGCTAACAAAACACATCCAAATAATGAAAACACAACGTAATTATAGTGGACACTGAGATGGGAAGACCAAACATAGCACAAAACACTAGCAAAAAAGGGGGAGAACCGTACAGGAATAACAGTCGGAATGGGAAAAGCTTTCAGGCGGTCGAGGAGTGTGCGGTATGCATTTGTAGCGATCTGTCTCTGTTGCACTTTCTCGTTCTTTATCTTGTCCCGCTCTTGCGCCCTCCTCAACCGTGCATAAGCGCGGATTGACGCGGCGAGTTGGCGTTTGCTGGAGCGCGCCCATGCGTTATAAATTCTAATTGAGCCCCTAAACTAAACCTTCCGGTCTCAGTGGGGGTGGGGGGAGAAGGGTACTATATTCTGGGGTCCACCACTGTCAACTTCAGATGTTGCTCTCTCTTTCGTTTGTGTATCGTACCAACAAAACAAATCCAAACTGCAACAACGTAGCCAAGGTAGTCTTGTTTTTTTACACATGCGAAAAGTTACCAAATTCAGCTGGAATTCAACCAATTCTTGCCAGATCATCCCGACAAGCTGTCAAGTTTGTCAGTCGGTGGCCCCAGTCAAGAGAGTAAGTAACAAAAAAAGCAGCACGTCATAAGCATCACCACTTACAACTCTCGGGCATGCCGATGGGTCTGGTCTGGTTGGTTGCTTTGACCTGGTATTTAGAAATAGCGAAGAATGCGCCCACAATTCCTCAGGCAATCTGTTGTCATTGGCTGCGGATAGACAGCTCGCGATAGCATCCCGCCCATTGCATAGTGCGAATTTTTCGCAAATTATTATTGTTCGGGTTCGCTTCGCCTCGCGGGTTTTCTTCCCCGATCCATTCTTTGCGGCATGTCGGTGACATTTTTGCGTCCCAAACTGTGACTCTTGCGTCACTTGCAGTGAACTAGGAGCAGCGGGTCAAACGGAAACAAGAACAGTGGGAGTAAGGAGTGTGAAAAATAAATGTGGCCAACACAACCTTTTCGACACAGTTTATGCATTTTTACCCCCCTTTTGCGCATTTTTTGCCCTTCCCACCACCTCCCGTTTGCCCATTTAACGCGCCTTTCTAACGAAGGGGGAATTTGTCACGATGCTGATTGTTTCTCTCCGTTCTATTGTACTTGTTCTTCGCCGGTACCAGGGAAGTTCCTCTAGGGAAGATGGAAGGAAGAAAGATCTGCCAGAAATGTGCAACCATTCCCAGCCCAACCTGCCCAATCACTCCCCCTCTCCCCCGAACCCGCAAGATATGGCCCATTATTTATAGATTAAATTAGACAAAACGCGTTAAAAAAGAAACGCACGTAAAAACCGTAAGATGGTGTGCAGTAACCACTCCTCCCCCTTCTGAAAAAAGATAACATGTCGGCTGGGCAGGGGGCAGTGTGGGCACAAAATAAAAAGAAGAAAAAAAAACCCGTGATGCGATGGTTCCTTCACCTTCCCTGCCAGTGTATTTAATAAGCAACGGCCAGCCACGCCACGCGGTAGGAAATATTTGCAAACATTTTTGCCTCGTGTCGATTTTGTCGCTCTCGACAACGCCGCCGTTGATCTTCTGAAGAATGAGGAGTCTCTGAAGCTGGGTTAGTATATGTTGGCGACCCAAGTCATTGGCTTCTAATCACCCCCGTGCTGTCTCGATGGCACTCCTAATTGTATTGTCGATCAGAAGCGCTGAGGTATTGTGGTTTCAGGGGTTGGGTTGGAGATGAAAAATGAAATAGGACCTGCTAGGAAATAAAACTTTCACACACACCGAGTGGTTGCGCTGGGGTACTGGGGTGCTTATTTTTAGCGACCTTTACTTGATTGCAAGCGCATTCCGAACCTTTAGCATGACTTGTATGGATGAAGGCGAGAGAGAGAGAGAGAGAGAGAGAGAGAGAGAGAGAGAGTGAGTGAGAGATGATGAGATAACTTTCAAGGATGAACCCAATAAATTTGTAATGTATATCTTGGACCCTGGGAGGACGTGCTTTAATACTCCTGGGAAATCATCGGAACAGGTAGCACACACACACTGTCCGATGCCTAAATCCGGTTTTGCGGTTAGAAAGCGTTCAACCACCAAGTGGTGGTATCGATGACGACGCAGTTCGCTCATGATCGAAATTTCGTTAGGATCGAGATCCAGAAGAATACACAGACTTACAATACACAAACACCAACTATGTCCTGAAAACGCAACATAAGCTCTAACGCAACATAAGCTGAAAACGCAACATAAGGCAACAGCCAGCCGGTTCGATGTGTCTTTTCTGACATCAGTGTTTGATTGAGATTTCCGTGAACTCAATTTGCAACTTCTTCTGCGTGCATTCCGCGGGCACTAAACCCTCCGAGGGGACACTGTGTGCTGTGCCGTGCCGTAGTGTGTCCTTTTTACGGCCAATGTGAACGAGCCGGCGGCCTTTGTCACCACTGTATTCGTGTGGTCACCGCCTCTTACTGGCTCACGAGGCTGCGACTAATCGCTTGCGTTCATTCAAAAAAATCACCCAAACGAATTGTGCTTCATTGCCTCATCTCTCTAGCAGGAACTTCCAGCAGCGTGTACTAGTCGGTTTAATTCTTGTTTATCTCTCTGTCAGTGCTCTCTGCTCGCTCATCTATTACGTTCTTTCTCTCCTTTTTTATCTCTCTCTCTATCTCTCTCTCTCTCTATCTCTCTCTCTCGCTGACATAAGCTCTGGATTGCTCGTCGCTCATCTCCGCAACACACAAGCAAACAGGAAGAATGCGATACTCAGAGTGGCGATTCATGGAGACGACCCTATACAGAATGCAGAACCATCCGCAGCCTGTGGCTGAGAGGCAGCGTACCGGAACGACTATGATCTCCTATTTGATCTTACCCGATTGCAGATCCACATTACAATAACAAATGGCTGCCCCCTTCCCCTCCAGAGCAGAAGCGTTCTGCATACATCGAACGAAGCAAACCCCAGGAGATACAGGTGGAGTACATGGTAGTGGGTGGAAGTTTGTTTAGTGTATTGTTCCGGTGTCACGCTCCACTTTGACTGGATGGCGACTAAACATACCTCCCCACATGAACCACACCAACAATGCGTCGACGCATCACCTTTGCGCAATGTTACGGTGGTTTGTGTTGCGTCGCGACGTTCAACAAGAAGCTGCCATAAACATGACACACACCAGTAAACCTGTTCCATCCCGTGCATGAAAGCGTTGATGCGCTAACGCACTACACACAACCCTGAAACCCCCGCATTGATACGAGACGAGGCTTCCACGCTTCGGAATTTTGTGAAGTACTGCAACGGCCAACCTGACAGCCGAGCTGACAAGCTTAGCTGAACCGTGCTGATACCGGGGCCGGTTGGTTGTACTTGCCCGTTGATAATAGTACCGGCGCTTCGTTCACGAGTTCAGGCTTACCTTGGCACAGCCTCCTACCTAAGGCGTAGCTCCACGTTCCAGCTGCATCAGGACTTATCGTGAAACAAATCTGGCGCGGTTACGGCTCGCAGAGACACCGGTCCAAAACAAAAGTAACTCTAGCCGGTTTTACGGGGACGCGAGACGTTTGACCAGAATCGTGTCTGTGTTTGTATGTTTGTTTTTTTTCTCCACAAATGCCCTAGGGCGTGCAAAAGAAAGCATAAATCTTAGCGGAGGATCGACAGGATTCATACCTCCGAGCCGGGAAGGATTGCCGGAATCACGGCGCGCGCTGCCTGACTTGACAACTTGAAGGGGTTGCACAGGTCATCGCGAGTCAGCGCGATAGCGGGGGGTTGTTCGAGTACCCCGAGAACCCGAGAGCTTCATGGTGCGTCTGTTTCCGATGCCCTTACGCCCAGCAGCGTAGGGAAGGAAGGAGGTATTTTGAAACCCGACGAGTACGATAAGGCGTCAGACACATCGAACTAAGCAACCAATTACGATCAGTGGCTCTATCGTGGTGGGTCGGACGCGAACGAGCATAATGAGTTGTGGCGCGGTCCGGCCTGAGCGATAGGGCGATGATGGTCGAAATCGAAATCCGGCGAGCGTTTGCGTGCGACGCGAGTGTTTTTTGTTATTGCTTGGGCTCAGAGTTTACTGGCCCTGAGCCAGCAGCATGCGTTGTTTGTGGATGTAAGTAAATTACTAGCTAGCATTCCACGTTAACTCCTATCCGCTATGCGAGCGGTGAGAGAGCGCAATCGGCTTTTTTTCTTGCTCAGGATGCATTTCCTGCGAGCGGGAAGGCGGGATAAGAGCTCTAAAAGTTCCAGTGTTGTGAGTTGCTGCTGATGCGGAAATCAAGCGCATGACACGGTTGGGAGCCTTGCTCATGCCGTCTTCTTTGGCTCGTCAGCGTGTAAGGAAAATATTCTCCTGCGTAACGCTACATGCTGTTCTATCACACATAAAAATGGCAAAGACCATAGCGCATGTTGTGTGTTGCTCGCACCTATATCAACTATATCATGAGGCCATTGCGAGGTCAAACCAAACCATTCTAAACGAAAAAAAACGACATCAGCATAGAATATATAGAAATGTGTTAGAGAAGTCTCAGCTAAACCCAAATCCATACTCTGTATCACTAAGCCCCAAAACCTTCAACACGCACATAATTTAGCCCGGGAACCCTTCGAACCGCCGCCACCGTAATGGCGGGCAACGGTAGCGACCGCAGCAAAAAGTGTATGTCGAAAAAACTGCAACAATAATGATTAAATAACTGCCGGATGTAGGCTTCCTGTTTTTTTCAGGGTCTATACGGAAAGAGAGACGAGAGAGAGAGAGAGAAAGAGAGCGAGAGAGAGAGAGAGAGAGAGAGAGGAAGAGAGAGAGAGAGCAAGAGTGAAAAAGACTGAATGTATATAAAAAGATCCAAAAGATTGTCCCTCCCGTTCCCCTCAAAAGTTTTGGTCCACGCTGGTCAACTATCCATCGCGAGGATGGTCAGTGGGCAGTGTCATTCCACTTGCATCGCCGCTTAGAACGCGCTTACAATTTTCCATCCCAGCGTTTGAAGTTGTTTTATTATTTTTACATTTTTCATGTGCCCGCTTACTGTCTCTATCTCTCACTATCTGGCTCTCTTTTTTTTTTCAACCGCATATAATCCCTCCATTGCAAATGGTCCAGTAATTGGCCATTGACGAGTATCGCGACACGCGAAACGTTGCGACAACTGTTGTATTCGGCACTGTACGCAAATTACTCGGCGAGCCAATCAGAGAGATACTTCCAGCCCCCCTCACGCCTATCGCAATCGAAATGAAAGATCATTTTTTCAATTGTACTGGTAGTGGAGGATGCTGGTTCCATCCGTTCGACCCCTAAATAATAAAAACAAATAAAAAACAACAAAAACTAATGGAACAATGACTGCGTCAGTATTACCAGCGAATTACTCTTTCGCTGCAGCTATGCTGTGATCTACCGGGAGCCGGGGATGAGGTAAGCGACGAACGCATTGGCATACGAAATTTTGATTTTGGAACGATAGGTTATCGTAGACCACACTACCGGGGGGCACAAGTGTTTCCGGGCAAGTGTTGTCGCACCCGTGTCCATCCGTTTCGCTAGATTGCACAATATGGAATTTAATTAAGTCTATGCTCTATGCAGTGGGAAAGTTTTCGGTTAATTGCTACATTTCTCGCTAAATTTAATGAGCATAAGCTCGTGTTTTATGGCTTGCCAGCATTTTACGACAAAAATGGTGAACCGTGCTACCCCGTGGGGTCACAATTTCAATCGCCCAAAAAATGATGTACTGCGTCTTGGGCGTCCGGGCGCAGAAGGCTGATAAACCTTGGCGGTTTATGACGGCACGGTTCACCCATTATCGGTAGCAGTGTGGTGTTGATTTTTTTTTTTCTAAAATTCCAGGAGCAAAAGTCCTGACCGTGCTGCATCATGAAGTATAGGGAAACTGTCATAAAAATCTAAATTGAACTGTCTGTCTGACGGGGCCTCAGTTGGTCTAAAGGGTGTTAAAGTGCCTGCAGATCAATTAGGTTGCGTTCGATACGGTCCCGTAAAGGGATGACAATAAACAGTGTTGCGGTAACGGTAACGTTGCGCCCTCGGAGATGTGTTCTTGCGGTTCTGGAGCGGATGGCCCATCCCAACAGTATCTTCCGTTGTGCTCAAGCCTAGCTGACACTCCTTCTACTGTAACCAAAACTTCTCAACCATTCTTTGGAAACCAGCCTGCCAGCCTACCAAAGACCAAAGCAGCGACACTAATCGGCGCGTGAGGGTGTCAAATCGCGCCATAAAGTGAGCTGCGCACTGTCGATTGCAGGCGAACCGTCCCGGTGCCTCGAGCGGTTACAAAGGCAAATGCACCGAAGCAGCACTCTTGAGCGCACTTGACGAAAGGAACGTAACGAAAAGGACGCTCGAGATAGCAGCAGCAGCAGCAGCAGCAAAAGAGGCAAGACAACAGGGAAAAGGCACCCGCGAGCAACAATCCTAATGTACAGTGGAAGCACCTCATACAAACACCGGGATAAAAATATGGTGTCAATTAAAATTTAACATTAATTCCATTTTTCAACCCATAGTTTAACGCTTTTGTAACAGATTCCTTGTGCTGGTACAGTGAATTCGCTTTCCTATTATTACAGTAAAGTATCATGCATGTAACAAAAATATCATGAGAGAGTGAATTGATATTGGTTTTTACATGTTTCGAACAACATTATGAGCAAGAAAATTTGAATAGAAAATCCGGCCTTAGTCCACCAAGTCCAGAAAAGAACCAAGTAATTAAAATTAAAGCGGCAACGCTAGTATTTCACAGTATATTGCAGTGCGTGCTTAACTTACATTTGAAATTAATCTTCCATATTACCTACATATATCTTGTTCTTTTAGTATTTGCATTTATGGAAAAGCTTTCAAATAATATTTTGATCCCAGCTATAATGTATATTCTTACAATCTTTATCTTGAAAATGTACTCAAATGCATCTTTGTCTGCTTTAAAAAATAAATTAATAATCAAAGAATAACAATAAGAATAAAGAAAATAGTTGCAATTATAAAAACTCATAATTTAAATGTTTGCTATTCAGATTATCTATGTTGTTTGCCATTCCTTCCAGAATAATACTATTACAAGAAGTAATATAGTAATATAATAATAATAATAATAACAATGTGTAGGACTATGGAAATCGCGAATATACTAAGTCCTATTGTTGAAACCTTACAACAGCAAAATAGGATGGTTCCAACGACCTGTCGACATATGCGTTAGGAATTGGTGAGAGAGGAAAAGAGATGGGAAAAAGAGAGAATATTTTTAAGGAAATAGGATAAAAAGGCTCGCAAGATTAGCCAGAGCGTTATTTACAAACGAACTGGCGGAATAAAAAGACACATTTTTTGGCAACAGCTAAAGTACAACCAAAAGGCTTTAACGTGTTCGGCATTGAATTATTTTTCCGCTTCGTTTTTTAACACCTATGATTTAAACCGTGTCAAAAAGAGACATTAAACATTTTGAATTTGAAACATTTTTCATGTTTGAAAATGTATGCATTGGGATTCATGAGGTTCAGAAGTTTAATGTTTTGCCTTTCTTAATGAAACAGTATCTACTTTGAAGCAAAAATACTAACAGTGAACCGACCACTCCGGCAGTCAGACAAAAACAGTCTGGGTTTGGTTGTTTCCTACCTCCTATTCCTGTTTCTATTGAACGGCATCGACGGCGGAGGAAATATTTGCGGAACAGCAGCATACTTTCGTTTTTTTTATAGTAGCGTCGTTGTCAGTATTACCAGTGGTTCGTACACGGCGCACAACATTTTCTCGCCATTGCCATGCTCTACCTCATCCGGCGACAAACCCTTCCGAGCCCACCAATCCCTGGAATACCTTGTAGAGTGTTTGTGCTACCTTTTACATGGGATGGTTTTTTTTATATTTACCTTTTTAAAACACCATCCCTCTTCCCTCCCGTAGCTTCTTCTCCACATCGTCATGGGTCTCGCCGGCCTTCCTCTGCAACGTAGTTTACTGATTAGCAACGGTGGAAAGCACCACGAGTGCCAACAGGGAGGCCGTATTAAAACAAACACTATCTAATCACTAAAGGGAAGACGATTAGACTTACGGCCTCACGCGGGCCAGGCCAAGAGACACTTGGCGCGGGAATAATTTCGATTTTGGAGGCAAGCGCTTCAATAAAACAAAGCAAAAAAAGATGAATCTAGCTCTCACTCTAGCTCGGTCTATCTCTTCCCGATTATTTGCCCCGAACGGGCCTATAGCCGTTACCCGCCATGTTCTAGATAAGAAGAAAGAACCAAAAAAAGGAAAATCGTTTTTCGTTCAATTGGCTGTGTAAGTAACGTCCGTTGCATGACACACCGTGGGCACGGGTACGCAATTAGAAACCGAAACTATGTGCTGGGAACCATCGAAAATAGCATGGAACGCATTTGCATCCGCACATTTGCGAAAGATTTTCATCGCTGATCGTTCTGTCAATTACAACTCAACCACTAAATTAGGCAACAAGTTTGGAAAGATTTAACTGCACCAAAATCCACATAATATATCTAAAACCAGGCTTTGAGGGCCTTCAACCTGAGCCGCCCGCCAGACCATTTAATGAAGATGTACTTGGATCAAACTCATTGGAATATTAACTTTTTTTTTCATTGTAGTTGATCCTTTACGGTATAAATATTTAATAAACAATATTTAATATTTAATATTTAATAAACAATATTGTTCAGCTAAATGATTGAGTGTCGTTTTACTCATACATCTGATTGACTTTAGGGTTGAACTGAGAGAGAAATGTTGGGCTATCTGTCAACAACAACTAATTGTCAACCTACCTCTAGCGGCTTTCGAGTTACCCAATGTTGTGTCATGGTTTTGACCCATTTGCTCTTGTCTCTTATTAAATGTAAACAACATTTCTTGCCTACTGCTCAACCAAATTCAAAAAGCCTAATCAATAGATTCTTACATGAGTTAAAGGATTTTTTCACATAACTCTGGGTTCACCATCAAATCCTGTTTCCAGTTGATTTGGCAACCAACATTCTATCTATAGCGAAAAACATGTTATGGGCTACAGGGGTTTTCAATTGAATAAATAACGTTTTGATTGATCTCAACACCTTTCATTTCGATGTCACTATTTTCCACGACTTACTAATACATGCGTCCATATTGTCAACCCATTTTCATTCGATGTCAACATTGGCTGCTTCAATGTGATAAAATTCAAATGTAGAATGTTGATTCAAATGTTGTATGTTGTTAACGCTTGTTTTAGGATTTCATCTCGAGAAATGTGTGAGGATGGTGCTAACGCAAAACATATTTTATTATGATTAAAAGATTAAAAATTAAACAACAAGGAAATTGCAAGCATAATTAAACAATTGGATACTATTTACTAGCAACAAAATAGACAATATTGCATTTTTGTTGCTAGAAGACGCCATAACATGGGGTTATACAAAAAGCTCTAGGCTAAACTTTTGACATATTTTCTGTCAGAACAGTGGTTCACCGAATTTCATCAACAGAATGTCTGTCACAAGCTCAAATTTTGAATCGATCGTGTCCTTGATACTCAAGACTGTTTACCCGGTTATATGGGTAAACCAATCAATTCACTTATATTCTGGCCAATGAGTAGTTATGGCAGATTTAGATCATCTACTGTCATTACGTCACATAAGAAGAAACGATGATTTGGGATAGCATTGTTTGAATAGTTTTTGTATTTCTCGGACTGCATACTCTTGTATTATTTTTTTTTATTGAAACGATCAATTAATGCTAACCGGTGTGAAAACGGGAAACGCTGCGTGCGTTAACAATCAAAAACGTTGTGCTAAAGTTTGCGCAACATATGTCACGCTGATTTCTAGTTGCCATTTGCGATCCGATATAAAGCAACAAGTGCGCGCTGCCCGCTTATACTGGCAGCGCGTTTGTGCGTCTTTTGGCGAAAGAACTCTCCCCTATAACCCTTGCCAGAAGATGCCAGGGATTGTTGCGCGCGGTACAAAATAAAACGAAAAGCATACGGCGCGCGAACCGTCGCATGCACTGGAGCATGGTGACCAATCATTTTTCCAGGTCAGCCCCAGGTTCCGGTAGGCGAGCGTAAAATTCCTCCCTCCCCCCCTCCTCTCTCTCGCTCTCTCTCTTCCATCCTCCACCCTCCCTTTTCCGGGCTGGTGTGCATGCGTGAGTGAGTGCGTGAAGCATGAAGGGGACCCGAGAGCCCAGGGGGAAGGTGACTCCATCATTGTTCGCTGGCCGATTGCGGCGGCGCAACCGAGCACGGTAGTGAAACGGCAGCACCTCAAATTGTCACAGATAAGGTCAACACGGGATCGGGAAGTGGGACCGTGGGGATGACCGTGGAGGCGGGTTTGGTATTATAATTTTGCCTCCATTATGAGTGTATTAGCTGCGGCTAAGCTAGGCAGCAGCACCATCAGCAACAGCAGCATCCACAGAGACCTGGTGTGCTGGTGATGGGTACCGGCGGCGGTCGACCCTTCTTCCAACCGTACCAGTGGTGTTCAATTTGACGCCAGAACTCCTACTACCTGCTACCGTTGGTGTGGCACATCATCTGCCCCACTGTACAGCTAGAATATTTGGAGCTGGAAGTTATTTTATTTACTAGACCCACTTTTAGCTTAGTGTAGCTTCATCGGTGAGCTTAGTTAGTTATATAAATTAACAGTTAAATCTTGAACTGTATTCGCATTAACACTTAAATGACATTATGCGGGTGACTTGATTTGAACCCGTCATGCAAACTATTAAAAACGAAGCTACCGTGCCTCTCGTCGCAGAACCGAACGATAGCCTTGAGATTTTGCATCCAGAGCAAAGCATAATCAAGATAGATAGAATTGAACGTAATTAAAAGCAATCGTTTTCGCAAGGAAAAGACGATGCAAAAATGGGCTAGAGAAAGCTCTGGAGGAGGGCGGGGGATTGTTGCTGATATGAATTATTTTGACAGAGGGCTAAAGAATCGCTCCCGCTCTGGTAAAAAGAACACAGCCGTAACATTTGGCACATGGCTAATATGTTGGGTTGCTAAATGCGCAAAGAATCAACAACAAAGCAGCATCGCATTTGTGTATGGTTCTATTAATTATCATGTTTGTAGCATGTTGGGCTTTAAACTTTGACGTTTTTAGCTTGTTGAGCATCTTCTAAACTTTGGTTGCATTAATTATATAGAGCCATCTTTATGTTGCCTTGGCTAGTGATTTGAGAAAAAATATAGTAGCTCCAAGAATTTACCAACAATTGTTACATAGAAATCTATGCCTCATCCTTTAAAATTAAAATACTTATTTTTGATTACCTTTCAAAGGATAAGATTTGACAAAAAACTAAACAAGCAGCCTTGCACAAATAAAGCATTAATTAGCTACTAACTGCTTTGATTTGATGTTTAATGCTGAATTCACTCTACCACCATAGTTGGTCCAGGTTGTGAACTATCTACAGCACCTCCCGGAGAAACAGACCAGATGTTTACCTACCTGATCGGGACAACGGTTGATGCAACCCGTCTCAAGGTCCTGAATGGCGCCGGAGTAGTCATCCTCCCCAAGCTCGGCGGACGTCGGAACGGTTGATCCGTCCACGCCGGTTGATAGGAGGACGGTAGCTACCGTTGCCACTAATGCTAGCAGCTTCACCGTTGATAGCGACCGGTTGACAGTAGACGTGTGCCCCGCAACCCATTGATTGATGCGCAGAGCTACACCGCCACGGTTCCGGGCCCTTCCGGTTCCGGTTGGCCCCGGGGGCCACGTGTTTGACATTCCGTTCCCTAGCCTACTGCTGGTGTAATTATTGGGATAAGACAAGTTTCCCGATTTCTCCGACTCACCACTCCCGACAGTCTCACCAGCTTTGTATAGAACAATTTTTCACACGTTTCAGATGTTGAAGTTACACTTTTAAGCTAGAGGACACTCCTATGCTGCACCGAGTTTGACTAGCGCTTACAGTCAGTCCTATTTTGACTAGATTAACTCCGATCGCTCGATTGTTTAATCAGCCTTATTTATAAAGGAATAAAGCAACTTTGATCGCAATTGCATTTTTTTATCAAGCACTGCAACTGCAACTGCAATACACATAACTGTTAACGATCACCGAGCAAAAAAAAACAATCACTTGGGACTTTCTTGCTAAATATGTTACAAATTCATTTCCACAAAGCTATCTCCACTGTCTTGGTTAATAATCACTTCTAAATTTGAATGCCAGATTCTTGACGGTAAAACACTTCGAACGCTCTTTCTTTCAACTACATAAACCAAGCATAGTTTGGACTCGATAAAACTACAAGATCATCTTTCAAACACATAAAATCGTTACACCGAACAACGCGTGCTGCCGCAAAATATCAGAAAACGACACGATCACACGTCACGGGATACGGAACAGCGGCAGCGTGCGCGCAATTGGCTCGATCACTTACGACTGCTCGAATGAAATGCTCCCGACAGAATATTCGCTCCCAAAGTGGACGCATTGTTCATTTGCGTTCTGCACCAACCGATCCTCTCTTTCTCTCTCTCTCTCCCTCCCTCTCTCTCTTTCTCTCTCCCTCTCCCTCTCTCTCGCTATCCTTCTATCTTTCTCCCAGCGTTCGCACTTGCTCACGCCAGTTGCCAGGTTATTGCTTCCCCGCTGGAATTTGGAAATGGAGTAAAGTTTCGAATATGTTCAGCACGATCGGCAAATCGGTTTGTTTTGTTACTTTCGCTCTCGTGCACAAGTCCTCTCTTGCGCACACAGGCGCATTCATTTATGAATGAAACGATCGCCGCAACAAATCGGTGCAAGAGTTCATGCAGGAATATATTTGGCCGTTGCAGGGATTTTTGTACTGATTTAAGTTTTAAGCTGTTTTTTAGCTTTAGAGACACGAACAAAATCTTTTAATGGAACTGATACTCTATCAAATGAAGATCTATTAAATCTGTAATTACCTACGCAAAAAAAATCTGTAAAGACACTTTAAAAAATAAAAATCTGAAACCATTTCGAATTTTCAGCTGTATTGCAGTCTATATAGCAGCTATAGTTCGGTCTATTGTAGACTCTTTTAATTTTTATTTCTATCTGTGACGTCACCAATTTGTTTTTGAACATTTTTTAAACTTTTTGTGTAAATCTAGTAGACGCGAGGCCACGGGAGTGACAAAAAGTTGAAATATTTGTCAATTTTGACAAAATAGGTTATGAATTTGAAAAGCGAGTTTTCTCGTGGCTGCATATAAAATACAGCGTCAGATTACGCTGTAATTGTTAACGTTTTTTCGCAAACGTCAATTTTTTTCACTTTTCGTCAAAAATTTTCCCCTTTGGCTGCGCATTCTTACTGCTCGTTGTGCTACTTTCATTTTCTCAACCGTCATTTTCTCAAGTTCTCTATTTTTCTCTCCGTCTTGTGAGTATGTCTATGTCTAACACTATCTCTTTCATTTTACTAGGCCAGTTGTCACCTTACTTCTTCTTCTTCTACTGTATTGAAAGAAATTGTTTACTAAGCAGCAAGCGATATTATTTTAAAATAATATATAATTGTAAGAAAAAGTTGCCGAACACTGCACCAGATGATCCGAACTTCTTCTGCACGTAGCGATACACCATTTTTGAATCCAAAATGAACTACATCATATCGCGCCATCCAAGCCAACTGCTCGATTTGGAGAAGGCAACACGCAGGTTGCACTAGCGTGATGTAGATGGCAGCACTGTACGTTCTAAATTTTTAAAGCTATCAATGAGCTACTTTTATATACCAATTTACATTTTTACAGAGACTTTGAACCTGGGTGGCTGCTTAACAATCTTAACAATCTTCATATACAAGGCATATCCCAATTCTATTCTTTTCCGTTCTTTCTATTCCAGATTATTTTTCGTTCTCTTCACTTATTTGTTGCAGCGAAAGCGAGTCATCCGATTGGGTATCGATTTCGTTCAACCGCTTGAAACGGTTCAGTGCTTACTCTACTGCTACATTTTCTCAGGTTCAACTCTTCGGAATCACATCATCCACTGCCTATTGAACAAACGGGTTAAACGATAGGCAGAGAGCAGTTCCACAACTGAAATTCACCAGATATTTGATGTCACACTTGCCATGATGAAAGGCAGTTATGGATCTAAATATAACCGTTAATAAATGTATATTTACCATATACTGGAATGCGTAAAATCTGATTTTGATATGAAATCGAAATAGAGCAAAATTTAATGTTTTTAAGCGTCTCCTAGGCCTATCGGTTTTTAGGAGCCCACAAGGATTGGAGAAGGCAGCCCTGGATCAGGCAACCTGAAGAACGGCCAACAGCCTGGCCATAACAATGCGGCGTACTCGTTCTAGCTACCGAAGAAGAAGAAGTAAATGTAGACGACAGACGTGATATTATTGATCTGAAACTGTGTATTGCGACTCATCTGCTAAAACACTCCAGCATGTCATCATATCGGAACGCCAAACATCACCATTTCATGTTAACAAAAATCTTTACAAAACATACAAGATACCACAAACGATTCCAATAATTACCGAATCTATTTTTTTTCGGTATTTTTTCTTAGTTTCTGCATATGTTACGTTTTAGTTTACCTTTCCAAAACAGCTCATTCCATCCACGCCGGTTCACTGTCCTACCGAGACCAGTCCAAATGACATTGAAATCGTTTAGTTGTATCATACAACAGGGTTTCCACTAGCTGCTGTGTGCTTACGTGTTAGTTTGTTAGTGTAAATGTAGGATTTTTTTTTATTTTCATTATTTAAGTAACCGTTCATACATTTGCCGCGGCGCCAAATCTCACCGCGGGCTTTACACAGAACTAACGTTAAACTCTAACGCCTGCCAAAGAGGTCCTCTGCAAGGGGTTTGCTGTGATTCGTCTCCCGCCATATGTACGGCTTCAGTACAGGTTGCCATTTCTTTGCCACCTATTTGCTTATTTACGGGTCAGTAATTGTCAAACCCTTACCTCCCTGCTAGATGATTATTTTGTCCTATCTAAACAAAAATGAGAGAAATATTCCGCATAACGTCCTGCTCATGCCGAAAGAAGGTTCTCTATGATTCCGGAGACATCACATTGTTCTTGAAGTATTGTGTTTGGTTTTTGCTTTCTTCCTCTTTTTCTCTCGATTTACCGCTCTGTTACTTTCACTTTTGCTATGTATTTCACCTAAATTTGTATAACTATAGAATCGGTTCTTTTCATATATCTCAACAGGGATAGAAGGAAGAAATTAGCACTAGTAAGGAAAAGGGATTGAGAGGAGGGTAAAAATGAACAAGAGTCTAACAAATTTAATGAAGCTAGGATGAGTTTTTTGCAGCACCATCGCCTCAACACACGTCCACGTTTTTAACCTATGGGTACTATCTTTACACCTCGTGTCCGTGCATTTCAGAGTTTCCTTTCAGGTAGTTAAACCAACTCAGAATGCTTCACGACACCAACTGTTTCAGGTTGGCTAAGGAAAAATACAATATATTATATGTATATATATCTATTATTAATAGTGTATATCTATCCATATGGGGTTCTTTTGTTTTGTTTTAAAACAACTATTCCGCAGAACAGTGCGCACCGTACGTTAACCTGCTTTTGCTTCACAACAACGATTCAATTAAAACATGCACATTGAAAGTCACACACTAACGCCATTACGGTTCAGCCGTGTATAAATGTGCCCGCTGTGTGCTACACTAAACACGGCTCGACCCACCGAACTACTACTGGTACTTGCCGCCAGCAAACCACCGACAAACCAAATGCGTGCACCGTGCAGGCAAATGTGGGTGTAAGTGTGCGGGGGTGTCTAAGTCTACGACTGCCCGTCCAGTCGCGAGCGAAATAGTGTTACCGCCTTTTTTTCTTCCTATCTCGCCTATGTTTCGCCTGTTTAACTGACACTTAAACCGCCGACAGATTGATAATAAATGCGAAGGCGGCAGCTTTGCGGGTTCAAGGGGTAGGCGCATCCCGGACAACAACCATTTTTGAGAAACAGAACCAGCGGGTTTATTACAATGGGTTTAAACAACCAACTTTGCAATGTGTATTATTGCATGATTTTTGGCCTGGTATTGCCTACGACGCTTTGAAGTACGCAAACCGTATATCGGAACGATGCAATGCCATAGTTCCTTTGACAGTATATCTTGCATAAGTAATTAACTGTACTTTCCTCGGCACAACGATGTGTTATCCAGGATGTACTGGAACCTGAACCCGACAGTAACAAAATTATCGCCCCTAAAAGTAGCAGAAGACTATTGGGAGTATTTTTGGTTTTCTGTATTATTCAATAGTATTTAGTAAGGCAAGCGATTGCATAAATTGAAAAATAGTTTCTGCTAGAGCACGCTTTTCCTATCAGCACTATCCTGATCTTGATTTCCTTTCACCGACTGCAATGACATATATCACTCGCTATATGTTTCACTCGCTTTAATGTTTCCTAACCGCGCGTCAGTGCAACGTGTATAAACGTTTCTGATATCCGTTTTTATTTTTCAAACATACTTTTAATTAAAGTAATGTTGGAAAACAATCACAAGACGAACGCGTCGTTTATAGTATTGTCATTTAAAATTGTATTAAGTTTACGTAATAGAGATTAAAGTGACAGTTTGGGAGGTTTTTGTACATCTTCTTTTGGTAAGATGGCTTTGAACGAGCTATGAATTTATGAACAAAGAGTTCTTGATTTTTGTCTTTACTTTCCTGTGCAAAATATAAACATATAGATGAAAGGAAAGATAAGCGATGTTGGGCAAATAAATTAAATGTATGAGAAGAAAACACTGCCTTTTGACATGGATCGCGAAGTAACGATCAACAGCCAATGTCCCATTTACTATTTCATTATAATCTGCAGCATTCGGTCTTACTCTCTTTCTCCCTCCCTATTTCATTATCTTTCGTTCGCTGTTGTCCATCTCAAGTATCGCGTCTGTACTGTCGGTTGGTAATGTAATGAAAGCATCCAACAGCACTATGGCCTTCCAGCGACAAATCCTAAGACATTTAGTATTTGAACAATTCCTTACAGGGATTTTATTATTTTTATAAAATCATTCATTTTTATCGCCTATCTCTCTTTCTCTCTCTCTCTCTCTCTCTCTCTCTCTCTCTCTCTCTTGCTCTCTTTGTCTCTTGCTCTCTCTTTCTCTCTCCCTTTCTTTTTAACTTTCCCCTTTCTCAAAGATACTCTAACATGGCGTCTTACAGATAATAACATTTATAGTATCACAAAATTGGTTGTATTTGAAAGTGTTGTCCTGCTGTTGCCGGCCCGCACTCAGGTCAGCCCGCTAAGATGATGGTCCGATAACTTCTATACGGCCGTCTCGTGGTCGGTTTCATCGATTCGTCCCAGCCGCCACGCATTATGATCGGTTGCTACTAAAAGAGGCCACAAGAAGGAAGACAGTAACGTCATCTATACCGATTTTCGAGCAAAACAGGAATCGAACTCAAAATTGATGGACTAAGAGGACAATCATTCAAATTTTGAAATTTTAATGGGAATTTAAAATTAAAAGGATGAGGACCGCAAAGTTTTCCTCCAGATGGTAAAAAGTGGATTCGGGAACGATCGACATGAAAAAACCGTAGAGTACACGTAAATTGTTGGTAAAACACCAGAAAGGAACCTGTGCTCGAAATGAAATATTTTCAAACAAAGAGTGATAGAGATACACAAAGATAACAGGGAATATAATGAACATTTTCATGGCACCATTCAAAGAAAATGAAAGCGTAAAACAAAATATAAATGCAAGCAACAACATTTTGTTAGACAAGATAATTTAAAATATAAAATAGAACGACAGAGCGGCAACTATCTTTCAAACGTTTTTTTATCCCACCTTTTTACTTAGTACATATTAATATATACTTTAAATCATTGTTGAAAGTTATGTGTTCGATGAATGCAACAACATGACACACATGTATTAAAATATGAAACTGAATAGAGTAATAAAACGATGTAAAAATAAATTAAAATAAGAAAAAAACACAACAAAAACACAGCAAAACCAAACACATAACTAATTTGTTACAGAGTTTACTTTATTTAATTTCTCGTGTTAACGACATTCCATGTTTCGTTTAGTTGTTTCTTCGTTTGTTCTCATCCTGAGCCGTATCGCAACAGCACACACACTTCGATGTTGTACAATGTTCTCGTCTTTTTTCTTTAAATAAAACAATAATACACTCACATACATACAAACTCCATATAGATATTAATAATGACGGAATTAAATAACACATATTAGTTAAAACTAGTTCCAAGAAGCATTTCATACCGTCACAGATTACCGCACAAAAACAACCACTCTTTCACATTCATGAAAATGGTACCGCACGCAATCCTGAATGTATTGCGCATTCGTTCGTCGTTCCGTGAGTGCACCGATAGATCCGGCCTCTCACACGGTGGTTTGATCGCCGCGCAATAATACCATGTTATTAATATCGATCTCCTATCACTTAACGATAATCAATTTTATCTTTTTTACGCTACTTAATCCCTCCATCCCTAAGTTATCAGTTATTTTGAGGATTACATCATGTCGAAATTTGCTGCGTACATCTTAACCTTACCAAAAAAAACATGTGTAAACAAACCAAAACAAAATAGACCATAAATTATAACAAACAAACCAACAAAAATGATGCTCTTTTAAGCCGTCTTTGGATGTCTAATTCCAAAACTTGTAACGCATCTGATCAGTGGTTCCGACACTCCGACAAAGGCGGATTAAATATTCGTACAGGAACACAAAACATGCTCCAACAGCTTTTGTGTGCGTGTGCGTGCATTGACAAGAATAATTCTTTATACACGTGCTTTATACAGCTCAGATAGGTAAAACGTACTAGCCGACACAACGCACAACTGCTAGAACATTTTAAAAAGCAAAACAAATGCACGGAGAGAAACATACAAACGGACACAAGCACACAGATAGCCCGCCCTTTGCCAACAGAGGAAAAATAAAATAAAAATAGGTAACTTTTGTTAATTTAAGAGCGCCATTCATACATGTTTATCGCATTTCATTAGAAAACGTACATCGAATCTCTTCTTATATACATATACAACCCCTCCCCCCGCCCCCTCATCCCATCAGTGGGTTCAATCCAGCCAGCCAAAGGAAATGAACGGTAACGAAAATCATTGTAAAGAGGGAAAAGTAAATGATGAAAAAACACACACACAATGCAAAATCGAACCAAACGAAAACTTTGAGGTGACATTGTGTGACAACTTACCACAGTAATAATACTTCGAGATCCGTGGGAGAGCTTTTTTGTGTGGCATGGTCATTCGTAGTAACAATACGGTAGACGAGGTAATTGAAAAAATAATAGTACGAGTGATAAGATAAATTGTAGTTGCAGTAGACGGGTAGAAATAGGTAGACGCAAGAAAGGATACAGTGAATAATGGTAGTAGTACAAAAAGAATGAATAGTAGCAGAATAGCAGGATAAAGAGAGAAAGAAAACACCGAGAGGCAAATGGGGCAAAGTGTAGATAAATTGAAAAAATAAAACACTTTGATAGTTCAATAAAAATAAAGAATGCGATACAAATGAGTTGATAAGAATCCAGAACCGTTAGAAAATATGTTTGTAGAAAGAATAATAATACAAGTAGTAACATATGATGCTCGAGTAACAAGCGGGAAGCGAACAAACCACATTGGAGATAAAATAAGAACTAAGTCAAAACAGTGTGTAGCGCAGAAAAAGATATAGAACAGATTAAACTTAAAAAAAAAAACAGAAATAGTTCTGAATGAACATGTGTAGGAAGGTAGTAAGTGCTAGCTGTAATAATATCCACTTTCAGGCGTATTATTCTCCTTGTATTCATTTAATTTCTTTTTGCCGCTCAGCTAGTTACTGCCTCTAAGTCTATTTGTGTAAATCATATGTTAACAGTCGTTCGGAGTGTATATCACAATCACCCTAAAACACAAAAACGCGCTCATTAACTGGTAGTGATTAGAGATAAAATTAGAAATTAACATAACTTAGTACGAACACACGGAACCGTGTACTAGGCGTAAAATGGCATGCAATTATGTCCCACGCTTTCCACGGAAACGAAATGGGATGTTGCGGGGTAGTGGTGTGTGGTTGGTGTGTAGTAGTACAAGACCGTGTGTGGGTTTATAAGGACGACGTTTTTTTTTCTCTCTGTCTCTTCCGCTTGGGAGTCAGTGCTTCACTGCTGTTCCGTGAACCTAATCGTAATATTTGGACGCTTTCTCCAGTTTGGCGCTACCGTAACGCTTCCACAAGCAGCGCGGGAAATGACTATCAAACAGGCTTTGCAATCGGCGCTCCTCCTTACCGGAAGAAACACACGCTCTGCGCCTTTTCCTTCCGGACGCTTCCTACGACTCCGTTCCCCCGCCGTTCCCTAGCTAACCAAAGGGCGAACAGCTAGACGGAAGCGAAGGCGAAGCGAAGGCGCGGTCGCTAATCCACCTCCACCACGTGGTACACCTTTTCAATCAGCGCTTTGCCAGAGTTTAGGGCGACGGTCGGCAGAAGCGGTAAGGTCTCATCTATAATCAAGAGAGGGGTGAGGTGAGGAATAAAAAAAGAAAACAAAAACAAAAGCTACTAGTACCAACGCAAAACCGCAAACCCTCGGGAAACCCTCCCACCGGGTTCAACACCACCACTGGTCGTTTCGACCCCCAAAAAGCAACTTTACGCACGGTTTCTAGTTTAAGGAAAAGAAGGGAGAAAAGGAAGAAAGGTTGGAAGGCACAATCTACGGCACTTGCACAGTGCACAAGTGTACCAGAGTACAATGATATCCCAGCTCAGACGAACCAGAGAGTATAGTAGCGAAGTACAACACGCAGTATTGCCGATTCTTTAGCGCGCTGCCCACCATCGGCATGCGGACTAAAGGGTAAAACTGTTCGGGTTGAGGACTAAAGGGTAAAACTGAGCTTTTGTCTCAGGCTTTATCATTTATCGACGCACGCACGTACATACATGAGAGGGAGGAAGGAAGATGAAAAGAAAAAGAAGCTAATTTAATTGAAGGATGTGGTTCAACACAGGAGAACAAGAAACAACCAAAAATATAAGCAAGTTTAAGGTAAGTCAAATGTGGCGTAATTTTTAGCGACGGGTGCATCAATATCTTGCAGGCAAGTCAGTCACACACACTCAGAGGTATACACAGACACCCGTTGGAGTACATATAATCGTGCATGGCGCCTTCTATTAGTCATAGCCGAAGAAAACAGAATGCAAAAAAGATAACTACAGAGATACACACACACACACACACACACAAACATACATTTCAAACATAAATTACAAACATGGGTGCAAAGGAGGATCAGCAACCCTATCCCATCTGCGGGATGTTCAAGCACGAGTGCTGCACACGCATAGTGTGTGTGTTAGTGCAAACGCAAAACATAGTGCTGCGCCTGTTCCTACAATCTACAATCATACGCAAGCAAACGGGAATGGATGGGCGGGGGTGGGGGGCGGGGGGGGGGGGTGGCGCGGAGGGGGGAATTTGGGGCGATATGGGTTGGTAGTGGGATAGCTCCACGCCGGCACACAGAGTAATGTAGAATGGGACGGGGGTGCGAGGAGCTTTGTAAAAAAAAACCGGAAGAAAACTCGAGGCTATCGTACGCAGGGGTCAAACGCCGTAAACGACTCACCTTGCAGCTGGCGATTTATCAAGGCCGTCAGCCCGTGCCCCCCATTGTCGGTACCTTTGCTCTTCATCACCAGCATCGGTTTATCTTCCGAGTCGTCGCCATAGCCTGACGCAATGCAGCCGTTGCTTTGCGCCATCGTTTCGCTGACCTATGGTTGTTAACAAAACGCGACCGATTAGCGAGGGATGTCGCGTGAATTGCCACCACCGTGCCCGTTACCCGTAAGCCCGAGTGCAAACGAACGTGAAATTTAGGGTTTTTGCTACGTTTCATTGAATATCAATTATAATATGGCTTAACGTACACCAAAAGAAATGAAATTCAATTCCTCAACTATTTCCCCAACTATAGCAGAAAACCCCAAAACATCACGTTCAATTTCACTTGAGCTGTAACCCGGGCTTTAGATACCTACCTGTGTGACCTGCATTAATTTTTTCACCACATCCCGTCCGAGTATGTGATCGAACACGGCCTGCAGGAACGGTTCCGCCATGATGGAAAGCTTCAGCTTATCCCGGTGCCAGATGAGTACACGCGACTCCTCCATCGCCATGATTGACACCTAAAATGAGCACATTTGGAAGTGTATGAGAGTTTGTCCGTGGTGTAAACAGCATTGGGAGGAAAGAGAAACATAGAGAGAGAGAGAGAGAGAGAGAGAGAGAGAGAGAGAGGGGGGGGGGGGGGGGGAGGGATAGGTGCGAATAATAGAGGTAATAGAAGATTGGAGAAAGGTGGCATTATTGCTGTTTTTGTTTGTTTTTGGTTGGTTTTTAATTTGCTTATACCTGAAAATAGTCATCGGTAGAAACACCGAACCATTCGGGTGAATCGAGAAACTGATGTGGAAATACTATATGAAGCGCTTTTTGATTCTGTGAAACTACTAATCTGTACGAGGGATGAGAATGAAATTGAGATATAATTAAAAAAACAGTGCATAAACGAACGGCGGTAGCGTGTTCCTCGAGGCGGTGATGGAGGGCCTGGACCTTTGCGCAAGTCCGGGTGGCGTTCTGACGTCGGTGTGTCAGCACATCCCCCCCCACCCCTCCCCGCTCGCTCGCTCAGGCCCAGGCACAGGCGTCGCGCGCGCATACACGCATGACAGACAAAGAACACAAGGCGCGTACTTACTTTCCCGACAGCACTAGAGACAAACTGTCGACTTTGGTTATTTTTTCCTGCACGTAAATTTCCTGGTACTTCAGCGGCCGTACAATCTTCATGCAGTTCAGCACCTTCTTGAACTGGTGGCGCGACACGCGCAGCGGCTTAAACAAGGCAACGTACACCTGGAAGAAAGGGAAAATTAGAGCGGAAGCGTTGCATTAGCGTGGGCCTGAAGAATGACAATTGATACAGTGAATCGCAGCGAATTTTCGAACAAAAAAGATCTCAACAACTTAGGCTAAACGGAGCTCCATATTACTGTCGAGCGCTTAGACGTTTCAAATGCAATCTAAAACCACTTTAACATATGTTGGGAGTTTATGTTGCATATTCTCGAAACTCAAAATTATGTAATTAAACTTCAAAACAATAAGTCAACAAATCGCAAATAAGTTACTGCTCAAAATGTGCGCTCATACCTAAAAGCAACATATTTTTAAATAGTAAAATTGTGCTGCCTAACTTAAACTTACTACCGACTTTGAACAACGGCTGTTACCATGGTCTCGGCTATCGCAGAGGACACTCAAGTTGCAAGAGCAATAATTACACTTGATACCATACGGTGCATTTATCGTGTTATTGCTGAATGAATAAAATCAAATCCAATTCGCATCGGCTATGAAGTATACACAGGGACCATAAACCGACAATGGCTGATATTTACAGCCTGCGATTATTCCTGAACCTTGAATTACGTTCGGTGAGAGCATGATGTGGAGGAGATTCGCCAATTGGCAATTGATCTCAAAGCATCAGTTGTACAACATCTACAACAGTACAACTGATTAAATTTACTATCTGTTTATTTTTACATTGCGTTAAAACCAACATAAAGAGTTTTGAACTATATAATCGAGCAATCACTAAATGGGATGTTTTAACTGGTTAGCGGAATATTTCAAGCAACCTGTGGAGGTTTCATGCAAGATGTTAACTGTGGAACATTGGACAGGGCATCCCAAATCGTGCGTAGATATAGATGCGATGCAACAAAGGCGATGAGTCGATAGAGCCATTTAGCAGGCCATCGATAAAAGAGCACTGTGCATTGCGTCTTGTAACCGAAAGAGGCTCAAGGCCTAGAAGACGGCACCGCGCAGCATACGGAGGAAGATTATTGCGATCCTGCCAGGGAAGTAGGCGTAGGGCATACAGCGTGAGCTTTCGTTAAATCGCCTCATTTCGAGTAATTGAAGAAGCAGTAGTTGGGCTCCAGAACCGAACGAACGATACTATTGCAGACAGCCTTAATGTAAACTAGAGTAGTTGGTTTCCTCTATAACGTTATCGATTTGCTGTTTACAATTCAAACTTGAGTCTAGAAGAACGCCTAGGACTTTGGCATAATTTTGTCAATTAACTGCAGTGCCATCTATGAAGTAGATACCAGTAATTGGGCTCCTGCATCGACAAAACGACACACAGAAGCATTTCTCGATGCAGATAGTCAGGCCATTCCGCTTGCAACACGAACACAGTATTGCAATATTGAATTTTAATACTGATTTTAGTTGCTTTTTTGTTGTTTCCTCATATTATAAAAATCGGAAAAATTGGAGTTTGGATTTGTTTTCAATGGAAATAGCATTCATGTAAACAACGTTTGTTGAAGTGAATATTTTATGAAATGCCAGGCTAGTATTCATCACTTCGTCCTTTAAACGAAAGCATCCACTGTCTTGTGCTGCTCTTGTGGGTTCGTATCAGCCAGGACACTTTGTTCTTCCTCAATGTTCTCGGCTTGTTGATCTCGGCTATTGCTGCTCCTACGGACTTCGATTGGCATCCGTGACACCATGATCTGCATGACCCCTATGCTTGTAGATGGTTTGTAAACTCGCAAAGTTTCCATCATAATCCCACAGGATACACATATTTCTTCAATCCGATCCGATGATCAAACACTCACACAAAGAACCAAGCGCGCAAAAAAAGGGCCAGTAGTGATTAAACAAAGCCATCCGTAGTAGAGTAGTAGCAAAATTGTTTCCGTGCCCGAAAGAATCAAAAAACAAAACAGCCCCATCCTAACATATGCTGATCCCAGCGTCTCTCGATGTATGATGACCATTACCCGCCAACACGGTACACTAGAGACACAGAGCGAAAGAGAGAGAGAGAGAGAGAGAGAGAGAGAGAGAGAGAGAGAGAGCACGGTGGCAACAACGGACGTCATGGACCATCACGTGCAATAGAAGCGGGTGGTGAGGGATTCAGAGGGATTGTGTATAAGAAGACGAGGCAAACGTATCATAACACTCTTGCGGGTTGTAAAACCAATGACCTAGCAATATAATTTGCCACCCGACCGTTGGCATGGTGTGCGAACGAAACCCGACCTACGGCACCAATCGCACCTAATGCGTATTTGTTTGTGCTAACACTGTCCACACACACACACACACACACATATATGTACACCAAAGTACTAACGTCCTACATATACGTAGGAGAGGAGGAAGGGGGTGGGGAGGTCGCCAGTGTGACGGCCTCGATTCCAATGTGTCCGCGGTGTGCGGTTGAAGGGAAATGTGCTGGATGTAACGCGTCCATCTCGCTGTGTATGAAACTGTTCTTGGCCTTTCTGTTGCTAGCTGCCCGTTTTTTTTGTGTTGCTGCATGCGAAATGCTGGCTTAGAATTCTATGAACCCCCATCCCCTCTATGGCGAAAATGGCACAATCGGCGGCACGTAGTACATCAATCCCACACGCTACTGACAGGTGTGTCCAGCCGAAAGGCGTCTGGTGATAACGGGTCAGCTGCGCCAGCAGATCTTATCAGAGATCCCCCTTAAGTGGGAAACCGAAAACGGGAAGAAGAAGCCTCCCGTCTCCAACAGACAGACAGACACATTTTGGGGGGGATGTGAGATTCCCAGAATAACGGGTCCGTTTTAGGACGCGGTGGGGGGGGGGAGGGTAGAGGTGGTTGAAAAGGATTAAGCCACAAAAACCAAACCATCCCTATGTATGGGAGATCTCGAACATTAGCCGAGCGAAGAAAGGGAAGGCCAGCGATAGCATAAATTACGCATGCAAATGCATATCAATGCACGCCAATGCAACACAGTTTCAGTGGAGAGGGCACACGCACGCAAATGTGCGCTTTCTTCCTGTGCACGCACACACCGAACCGCTTCCCCCACGTGCATGTTTCGCGAATCGCCCCATACGAGGTAGGCCTCGCATACGCACACACACACACACACACATACAAACAGTTCGCAATGCGCAAAGTGCATACTTGCGGTTAGTCACGTAGACACCTTTTGCTGCGCGGGGGGGCTTGCTGGCTTTCGTGCTATATATTTAGCATGACGGGTCCAATCATACGCAAAATTGAGCCGTTTTCGCTCGCGCGCACAAACTTATCATATCTTAGGGATGATGGGAGGGGGGGGGGGGGGGGGGGGGGAAGGAGCGGGATAGGAGTTGGTTCCACGCATCCCTTACGCATGGGAATCCAACGGAAGGGGTTTTTTAAGAGCGCGCATGTACTTTCCAGCAACAAAAAAAAAGGAAGAACAAACAAGTTGTATAACATGCTACCACAGCATGACAGTGCGGGGATTTTGGGATAGCATAAAACATGCCAGCACTGGCGAAGAGGTTGGGGTCTGTTGGTTTTCCCAGCTAAAGGTGACATTGGAAAATCCAACATCTTCAGGCGCAGCACACGCGAGCTGTATAACCACTTTTGATGGCTCGCAAGGCAGAGGAAAAGCTTTAGATAATGGAGGCCGCCGAGCGATCGATCCTAGCTGCTCCTTTGCGCCATCCGGCTAAAAATAAAGCTTTTCGAGAATCAGTACATCCACTCGTGTGGGTGGAGGTGGAGAGAATGTGTCCAATATCCCGCGGCAATGGCTACAAAGTGCGGGATTTAAGCGCCGAGCGGCCGTGACGTGGTGCGCGCCTACCTCCCATACCCGATACCGACGAGCTTGACTGTGCGCCAACACCCGCCGATCAATGATTGGCTGATTTGGCCGAAAAACAACGACGTCATCTAACAACAACAAAAATAATATACCCCCGGCAGTCCCGAAAACCCGTTACCATTTATGGACGTATTTTTTGTATTTGAAAAAAAAAACCAGCGACCGAGCGAACGCGCGCGGTCTTGAACCTTCAACCTGCTTCTCTCCCCCCCCCCCCCCCACCTAAATCTTCCGCCCTGGCCATCGCGGGCATGACGAAACGCAACGCGATTATCTCGTGACTTGAGCTACTCCCTCCTTCCGGCCCAGCCCTTCTTGGGTTGTCGCCCGCATTTGTGACAGCTCACGCCGGATTATTTACGACGCTGCATGACCGTCGGCTACGAAATGTTCTTCCTCCCTTTCCCCTACCCCTCCTCACCCAAACCTCTCTCTCTCTCTCTCTACCTAATAAAACTGCAGCGGGAACCAATTCGATGACGACGATCATTTCTCCTAGGAGTGTGTGTGTATGCTGTACATACACACACAGGATAAGGGGAGTTTAATCCCCCGGCCACCAATACAACCCCCACGCAACCCTTCATATGACCAGCACCACAGGCAAATCCAACTCGATTGACCCAACTCCACACACACACACACATGCACACACGCGCGAGCGCAGGGAAGGGCATATCTCTCCCGATTACAGCGCGTTCGCGCAAGGTTTGCGCGTGTATTCGCAAACGCATGGTTGCGCGCGCGCCAACTCGCTCTAGCGGTGCACAATCGCATGTTCTTCCCGTATCGGTCGCGCGTGTGTGTGTGTCAACGAAACGCGTGGAAACAGCTCGGCAATGGGCCGAACGGGCCACACACACTGGGGATGTAGGGCGCATCTCGTGGAGGGTGTGCCGCGCGGAGGTGCACACGAAAATAAAGTCTTATATATACGATCGGCGTGCGAACACAGCCATGCCATTACACTGTTTGCATTACAGTCAGCTAGCAGCAGCAGTAGCAGTAGCAGTGCAGCTGCTCGAAAAGTCAACAGCGCCCTAGCGACAGCGACGCGGTGTGTGAAAGTTGTGCGCGTTTGTGTGTGTGTGTGCCATTGGTATCCCTACGCTCGGGTGAAACTGCAGTCGAATATCCTGAGCGTTTTTGGGGGGGGGGCGCGAAGCTAGTCAAATTCGTTCCATCATAAGCCAAAACCTCAAACAGTGTGCTGGTAAAATGTGTTGCCTTCAGCGTCTGGTAGACACGAGTCCGCTGCTCCAGCAGGCAACGTCGGACATTCGCACGGGTGTCGCGCTGCTGGCCGACGAAAAGCTAGAGCAGGTGCGTGTCCCGGCTGCAGGCAGCCATCCGGACCCGCAATCATCAAGCGAGCAGCTGCATCAGGACGTGCTCGGGGCGGCCACGCGAGCAACGCGCTCCCTGCTGCAGCGTCTTCGCGATCAAACGCACCGCCTGCAGCGCAGCCCACTGTACAAGTAAGCACATCCTTCCTGAAAGCCATCCAGAAAGGTTTCAAGCTAGCCCGCTATAGCAAGTATTTTCGTTTCCGTTTGATGGTTAGGATACTAACAGGCACGACGCAACCGAGTCACGCAATATCGGCGATCATGGTGTCGATGGTGCTAGTAGCCCTCTGGCCCAACCTGATCAGCGGCCAGGGTGCGACCGGCGGCGAAAAGTGTGAGCACAGCCGATCGGGTGCTGGAGACAGTGGCCGCAGCCACCCCTTGACCCAAATTGCTTACCTCGGGTCCTTTACCATCCACTTTGGTGCGCAAATATGGATGACATTCGTGTCAGGTAGGTTTCAGCAACATCAGCTACCATCATCAGTTACATCATACTTATTTTCACCTGTTCTTAAATAACCTAGTTGTGTTCTCTCTCTTTCTCTCTTCCTCTCTCTCTTTCTCTCTTTCTCACAACCACAGGGCTAGCTCTGTACTTTTCCCTACCGCGCCACACGTTCGGCCTGATCCAAGAGGTATTGTTTCCGAAGTACTTCACGCTCGGTACCGGTCTGAGCACGATTAGCCTGGTCAGCTTCGTCGAGCTGCGACGCAGCACCCAGCCGGAGCTGGCCGACCGCCACTTGGCGCACTGGGATCCGGTCGATCTGCTGCAGATTGTGGCGCTGGCAGTGACCGCCTCGCTCGAGCTGTTCGTACGGCTGTACCTAGCCCCGCCGATGCTGCGCCTGATGCACGAGAAGCATCGCATCGAGGCGGGCGCCAGCATCGGGCAGGAGGTGGGCCAGTTCGACGGGGCGGGCAACGGCTTCCTGGAGCGCTCCCGCCACTACAAAGCGACGCACAAGAAGTTTCGCCAGATACACATGACCACCGCCATCCTCAACATGGTGTCGCTGACGTGCACGTGCGTGCATTTGCTCTACCTCGCAACACGTGTGACCGTTTGAAGCACGCCAACGTGTGCATGTGTGTGTGTGATCCAACAATCAACCATATGATTATGCCCCTTCTGCTAGTGTTGTAAGCATATTTATTTCTCCCTCATGGATGCACAAGCACCAATGAGACCCTCTCCATCATCTGCCACCCTCGCTACCACTGATCTCCACTCTGCGAAAATTTAATCTCAGACTAGGACGCGGTTGCGCACGGAGAGGGCAACCTGTAGGTTTAGCAATCGCATCAGTGACAGGCGGCTGTGCGCTGTCTGCCTGCTTCAAACCCAGCCAGCCCTTCGCGAGCACACTTCCGCCATTATGCAAAAGGCTAACGCACACACACAGAAAGTAACAAACAGTATTGTTTCGTGAAGCGCACGAAGACGGTGCCGAAACTGTGATCAGCTCGCTCAGCAACAGCGGCAAAACCCATGCAGTGCCATACGGAAAATATACGGTCGAAACAACGACGATTCTCAGCGGGGTTTGAAATTGGGCGGGAGGGGGGGGGAGGGGCGTGACCGTGCGATACAGTCAAATAGAGCGTCAGTAAAAAATCGTAAGTGCAGAGAGGAAATTTTAATACAAAAAACGCACACTCGGGCGCTAGGGACGCGGTCATAGTGTCCGTGTGCTCAGTAACCGGTGGCCCCGGAATTAGCGAGACTGTTGCTACGTAAAGCACCAAGTTCCTTTTATGTTTTGTAAGCTCACCATCTGCTAGGTGTTTATTGTAGTTATTTTATATTTTAAGAGAGGCACTATAAACCAACCGATAATTAAGTAGGGGAAATTTTAATAGTCCCCCGCTCGTGGACGTGATAAAACGATAATTGTCATAATAAACCGTAAAAATAAGACGACGGCAGCTCCAGACAGCTCCAACATTTTTAATTTATGTTTACGCTAACTTTTACGTTCCGTTACTTCCGCATTTTCGAACGAAAGGGTAGGTAGAAAGGTTGTCATTTTGTTCCGACCGCAGTGAAAATGGCTATATATATGGATATACATTTCTACAACCATTCTCCTACATGATAATTTGACCCATTCACGTGACATTTACAGTGGAGCCTCGCATAACGAGTACCCTTTGTTATGAGTTTATGGAAAACCCTGCAAATCAAAATCCTCCAGAAATGTCTCTATCTATTCGAGTAAAATCTCGAATAACGAGGAATGTCATTTGTGTCTCTGTTGCCATGTCATGAAGGCAAGTTTCCCCAACGAATTGCTGCTACTTGGAATTTCATGTAACTACATATGTGGTGTGCTAGTGTCTTGTAGATTTGATGCTAATTAATTAATCAAAATGTTTTAACCCCTTTTTTTGTGCTGAAGAATATTTACCACAAAACAACATTTCCATCAAACTAATGTGATGAAAACAATGATCGTTTGTAAAAAAAAGTCTATCAGTAAATGTCTAACAGCGGTAAACCAAACTGCTCCTAGGCACAATCCAAAAATGAATGTTATAAAAACGATCTTTTCGGGAAATATACAAAAAATGCTAAAACAGACAATCTCTTTTTCAACTAAATGAATCAACAGGGTTTTCCAGGGGTTCTCATAGTTGTGGGACGCTTGACTCTTTCTTATGGGAAGTGAACTTCATATGTCGGAAATTGGAGTCTATGGCCTTCCTATTGGATGTGTCAAACAAGGGTGCTATAGAGTCCAATTCCCGTTACATTAAGCCCATTTAACTTAAGAAAGAGTAACACTGAAGCAAGTGAAATTTGAGTAATGGTCGTTGGTGTTAATACCTCCTGGAAAACTCTGTAATAGCGCCCGCCTTGCACTAGCACTAAACAGGCGACCAGGCTTACGTTCCACTTACCGATTCAATCTCCTTCTCGAACTTGACCGGGCGCAGCTTACAGAGCAGCACCACCACGTAGAAAGCGTTCACCAGCAGAAACAGGCTGAACCAGACGACCGCGTCCAGGCTGCAGGCTACGAACCAGCCCCACAGCACCATCAGTATGCAGCCGGCGATGGCCGCACAGCGCAACCACAGGAACCCGCACGGTATGTTCGGTGCGAGGAAGGCCACCAGAAACAGCGCATGCCCGATGTGATAGTATAGATGCTCCTTCGGCTCGAAGCTGAAGCACTTTGGCCAGTTCCAGTCGATCAGCATCCGGATCGTGTGCTCGTTGTCGTGATGGACACCGTTCCCTTCCTGGGGCGCTTTCTTCGTCGCACGGTAGGAGGTGGATTCGCCATTGCTACTACCACTGTTGCCGTTGCTGCCGTTGCTTCCGATGCTACCATTGCTGCTGCTGCCATTGTGCCCATTGCGGCCCTGGGCACCAAGCCCACCGCTTCCACCGTTGGCTCGCTCGTACGGCCGCCCGTGGCTGGCGCTGATGCTGCGCGAAACCTGCGGCACCACGATCGTTTCCTCCTGGTCGTTTTCTTCAACGCCGACGGGTTCAGCCGGCTGCCGGTGGTGATGGTGCCCGCCGGCATGGCCGCTGCCACTCGTTCCCATCCGGCCGCCCGGCCCATCCTCTAGCGCCGGTCCGCCGGGCCCAGAGTCGGACGCGTCGAGCTGGTGCTGCAGTGCGACCGCCTCGACCAGCACGAGCGCGAGTGCGCCCACCAAGCACGCTAGCCAGCGCAAAAGATCCAGCTTGGCGTCAAAGCACACCGGACCGCAGTGGCCGGTGCCGCTGATGATTACTGATGTCGGTTTGTTGCGCAAACTGGCACGTGAAAAAATCCTTCCAAAGGTCGACAAAACCAGGGCAAGCCGTATCACACCTTATGTGCAGACCGGAAACACATTGGCACCAGTACGGAGGGGAATTGCGGCCCCAACAGACACGGCGGGGCACAGCGTGTCTCCAGGCCCCGCTGCGGTCACGCCGCGTACGAACGATTGCGAAAGGAAGCGTTTTCTTCCCGTTACTACACGCTTGAACCTTCTGGTTCGATGCACCGGCAGTTAGTGGGTGCGTTCGAAGTGCGGCATTTAAACCGGATGTTTTGCTGCCTACTTTGCTGTGAGGAGAGGGGGGGGGGGGGGGGGGCTGCTCTTTTTGTATCGATGATTATATCGCTCAAACGGCCGATCTGGGGAGCGGCTTTAACATGGTGCTGTTTGCATTCAGTGTGTGTATTCGTTGCTCATTCCATACAGTCTCGCCGGGTGCAGATCCAAACGAAGGGCGCCACATTTGAAGCCTAAAAGAGAATGAAGAAACTGTTACCAACTTGTGAATGCGTTCGGGAGGGAGGATTTTTGTTTTTGTAATAAGCGTATTGCAATTTTTATACTAAGCTTTACGGCATAAATTGTGGTGAGGCCTTTTTTCGAGCGTGGAACGAAAACGGAACGCTTCCTAAACCATACTGCCGTCTGTTCTGTTGTCTTCTAATCCACTACCAGCAAGTAAATTACCGCTTGTTTTTATGTAAATCTCTTCTTATGGCACACCTACTTAACCATTGCTCCGGACGCCCGACGACCAAGTCGAATATAAACCAGGGCCAATTTAAAGCACACCCACATCCCTCTGATTCTCTCTCTCTCTCTCTCTCTCTTTCTCTCTCTCTCTCTCTTTCTCTCTCTCTCTCTCTGTCTCTCTTTCTCTCTCTCTTTGTCTCACTATCTCTCTATCTCTCTATCTCTCTATCTCTCTCACTCTCTCTTTCTCTTTCTCTCTTTCTATTATTTTTTATGCTCCCTGTCTATGAACAACCTAGCGCACTGTAGAAGGTTAGAGGTTGGAAATGAGGTTCGGCGCGCCCACGTGCCCGCATATCGACTGTTTGCTGCGCAAGTGTCTTAGCAGATCAGGCCAGACCATTTTACGCACCGTAAATGGGGAACATAAGGTGTTCGCCGTCAAGCAGGGCATCTTGATATAAATGTTATCTAAAATGGATAAAACAAGATTGTAAATTAAGGAAGAGGTTAGCGCTATCGAACTTCATTTCCACCGTTCGAAAGCTAGGTCGATAAGTTTATCACAGGTAGCCGGCTTTGCGCAAAGCAGAAAAAAATGCTTTTGTTCCTTTTGTTAGTAAAATTAGTTTCCCGGTACACTGCTACGAATAGTATCGTATCGTAATCGTATTACTGCTACAGAAACAAACAGGCTGACCATGGCGTGGAAAATAGCCACCGTTGTTGTTTACTACTAATTTGCATCCTTCCCGACAGCAAAAAACGTATTGGTCTGTTCCTTCAAGGTCTTTGCGGAGTGCTTTTCCCGAGCCACAGAGAGAATAAGGAGAAGAAGAAGCAAAACATCGACAGCACACAGATATCGATATTTGTGTCGGGAGGCTATCGTGCGGTTCGTGCCGAGAGGCGAAGATAGTGCAATTGTAAGCGATGTTTTGCCTTTCCACCACAGACCTCCCGGACTAGTAGCGCAGCAAATCGCTCCTCTAACAGGAAGTAAGATAAAACATTCCGTCAGCTGCTGGTGTACCAGCGTTTGCCTGGAAAGGAAGAAGGAAATCCGATCCACTGTCACTGCCAACACGCCTTTCTTTCTGTGCTCGGTCTCTCACTCTCCATCTTTCGGAGCAGACCATTACTGTTCCAATAGGCACAAGAGCTGATAGTGCACGGCGCATAGAAGAGCCTCCTACTTGCCGTGCCGATACAATTCTTGCCTAATGGCGTTTGTCGAGTGTGTTTTGTGTGTGTGCGCCGGTTGATGGGGTGCTTGATTGATGATGATGCATCGGGCAAACTGCAAACTCCGGGCTAACAACGTTTACTTTGCGAACAAGCGTGTGGAACAGGGTTTGACCGACTAATCCGTAGACAAAAATAGTGTCAATAACAAGCAAAAAAACACACAACACGCGCGCTCTTCCATATATACCAAACCTCCCCCCCCCCCCCCCCACACACACACACACACACACACACGCTACTCCGTAGATTGTCGATGTTTTTAAAACCTCTATTGCAGTTCTTCGTGATTTGTTGGGTGTTGCAATGCAACCGCTACTCCTTCCATTATAATTTTAACACGCGCATCTACACACACACATATATATATATACACATACACATGCATATGCTATCACGGCAAGCACACTACGTACGCCGAAAGGCAGTGATAATTGGCGTGTTGGAATGGTGAGCTATCTGAAACACAAACTTCGGCATCTATTTGCGGCTGCTGGAGCGTTTGGACACCATTTTATTCCTGGCTCATAGTTTTTTCTTCAAGTGGTAACACAGTGTTTCTACACTACGGCACTTATAATCTCACTACTCTTCACACGGAACGGAACTCTCTGCCATCACACCAGCCACGGGAAAAACGCTACAATTCCATTTCTTTCTCTGCCCGTGTCTTGGGACGGCAACCGGTTCAACTCAACTTGCGCTGAACGTACTCTTCTAAATCCTCGTACCTTTGCGTCGGAATCGAGAGATCAGTCGTGCTTAGATTCTGTGCTCCCTCGCATCGAGATGTTATGTACACTACAGCCTACCTCGCCGATCGCCCATTCGCATATTATTTTCCTCACTGAACGTTCGGTCGCTCCTGCCCCTGGTACAACATTTTTTGGTAAACAATCTCGCCTGTTTGACAGTTCCCGTACCCGAATGACGAGGGGTTTTGACGTTCCAACATCGCTGCATCTCGCTCATTTTCTCTACCCTTCCTCTACTAAGGCCCGTGTCTGTGCTCCATCGCATGCGATTTTATCGCACGTGCTGTCAAACGCTTTTTCGTATAATATTGCGATTATTTGGATGATTTTAATAATATAACGATTATGAAAAATTAAGTTGAGATTGTTCCTACAAAACACCACACATTTAGTTTGACAGATAAAATCGGATGCGGCGTCCGACGAAATCAAAATTTTTTGATTCTGTCGTACGACGAAATCGCACGTCCGACGTTATCTGTCAAATTCCATATAAAATTTTGACAGGCCTTCCGATAAAATCGCATCCGATGGAGCACAGACACGGGCCTAAGTGAGCTCTTTGAAACGAACTCCCACCTCTCCCACTGCACTTCCAACGTTTCATCCACCTTTTTGTCTATTTATTTGTATAGAGACTTTGAGCCAATTGGCCTCATTCACCTCTTTCAATCAGTTGATTAATTCTAAGCTTAAATTCTAAAATTCTTCTTTGCAAGCCATTTGTGTGCCATTATCCGGCTGTCCGTTTTTCAGTGCTGTTGAGAAATGACAGTTCAATACAAAGATGACATTGCGTTATGAGGAGGATATTTGAAAAAGCGGTTATAAGAGCACATTGTCATAACAAAAAACACAAATATTCTCTTTGGCACCAAAATAATTCATAGCAAATTTAAAATATTTTCATTGGAAAAACATGAAGTTAATAAAAACTGGGTTATTATTATCAAAAAATAAGAAATTTTTCCAAAACTTAATCAGGAATTGGTGATAAAATATATCATTTGACTCATTATCCATGTTATTCGCATATCCGGGCGAGGTCAAGTCCCGAGTAGCCCGGATAAACGGCACTCCACTGTACCTTATTCCGGGTAGTCTCGGTTTACTTAAAGCTATCCGTTGATTTTATTGTCTATTTCGAATGTGGATTTGGCTGTGTTACAATTTGCAGGTGATGCGTTCCGTAATTCCGATGGCGGCCCCATGGTACAGTCGTCAACTCGAACGACTCAATGACATGCCCGCCATGGGTTCAAACCTAGATTGGACCGTCCCCCGTAGCATGGATTAACTATCCGGCTGCGCGGTAATGAATTAAGTCTCGAAAGCCTGCGTGTATAGGCCGGCATGTCCGCGTAGGACGTTACGCCAAATAGAATAAGAAAAATCCTACTGAAATTATGCTCGTTGAAATTAAAAAAATAAATTGATTAAATGTGCTTTAAACAATATTTCCTCCGGCTCATGTGTTTTTTATTCATAGAAATAAGCTTTTAAATTAAGATCTACAGAACATCCGACATGCGACCGGTTCCATATGGCGCTATAATTTCTTCATTTATAGCTTCCGTTGATCTACAGCAACCACTTGACGATGTAATAGTTTCGCTTCCCAACCCGCAGCAGCGATATCCGATTGGACAGGATGTGCACTGAGGGTGACAGCACCTCGGCCGGATTTTTGGCCTTCTTCAGATTGATGCTGAACCCACCGGCACCGATAATCCGTTCCGCATCTGCACGGCTGGGAAAGCAGCGGGCCCGCAACGCCACATCCAGCACCGTCATGCCCGGCTCGGGCAGTATCTCGCACAGTGGTGCCCCGCCAAAGCTTTGCGCCACGTCCCGCACCTCCAGCTGCTCGAGCGTGGAAAGGTCGCCGTTGTACAGTGCCCGACTGATGGCCATCGCCTTGTACAGGCCCGCTTCCCCGTGCACCAGCTTCGTCAGCTCGCCGGCCAGCAGCTTCTGAGCTTCCCACAGCTCCGGCGTCCGCCGGTGCCTCGCCATCGCCTGCTCGATCGTCTGCACCGGCAGAAAGGTGAGCAGTCGCAACAGCTTCTCCACCTCCGAGTCGGGCGTACGGACGAAGAACTGGTACATCGCATACGGCGAGGTGCGGTCGTCCGACAGCCACACCGCATTGCCCGCCGACTTGCCGAACTTGTCGCCCTCCTCGTTGGTGACGAGGGGCAGTGTCAGCCCGAACACTTCCTTCCCGTCTGTGCGGCTGATCAGCTCCTGGCCGGACATGATGTTGCCCATCTGGTCCGAGCCGCCGAGCTGAAACCGGCAATTGTGCTGGCGCAACAGATGCAACCAATCGTACGCCTGGAACAGCTGGTAGGAAAACTCGGTAAAGCTCATGCCGGACTCGCTCGTCAGACGGGTCTGGACGGAGGAGCGCGAAAGCATCGCTCCCATCCGAAAGTGGCGGCCGACGTTCGCCATGAAATCGACGAAGCTGTACTGCCGGTACCAGTCCGCATTGTTCACCACCAGCACCGGTTTCAGCGAACTAGGTCGGTCCCAGAAGAAGCGCTCGTGGTTCGCGAAAATCGTCTCTATTTGCCGCCTGATGCAGGTCACGTTGTGCTCTACCGCTTCCGTTTCGAGCTGTTGTCGCTCGGTTTTGCGGCCGGAAGGGTCTCCGATCAGCCCGGTAGCACCGCCAACCAGTGCGATCGGTTGGTGGCCAGCACGCTGCGTGTGCAACAGCCCGATCAGCACCAGAAGATTGCCCACGTGCAGACTGTTGGCGGTTGGATCGAACCCGGCATACACTGTCTGGCAGGTGGAGCCTAACATCGAGCTGGCTTTATCACTAAAATGTGTAACCAAACAAAATATAAGTAGATCAAAACACAATCGATAAAGGGATTGCAGCTGGCTTCTTACGCACATCGTTTCCGCTGGGAAAACGTCCTGTATGAAACCGCGGTCTCTCAGCTTTAAAATGTTTCGCTCTGTGTACCATCGTGCAGGCTGTCGCAGCAATGTTTTGAGTCTTGCCTTGAGCTGAAATGTTCGTGTGCTAGCCAACATCAAAGGGTTTTTTTTATCGAACTCACAGGAAAATTAGTGGAGAGAAAATGCCGCTTTGATGTAACCGGCTGGCGGTTGTTTATTTACCTCCGACTGACAGCTGCGTGAGTGCGTGCACGAAGAAGCTTTTATGGCGAAAGCTTTATAGCTGTTGGGCCTTCGATTGCTTTAAACTATACAGGCGATCCCCGACATACTCGGTACCTCTTAAACGCGGATTCGGAGATACGCGGTCTTCTAGATTTTACAGTTCTCTGAATAAATTGTACTGATTTTACACATCAATTGTCAAATGCCATCTAATTTCCGTATTGATCGAATGTTAAAAAGCCATTTCAAAAGGTTTGAAACTGTTAAATTCAGTCAGAATCATATTAATTAGAATCATAATTAATTTGGTGGCAAAAACCACCCTCTACGTACAAAATTACACGAACGTTTGTGATATTTTGGTTGGAAATTACAAGATTTGACATACGCGGAAATTCGAGATACGCAGTATTTTGCGTCCGTTTTTGGTCCCAATTAACCGTGTATCTCGGGGACCGCCTGTATTTGACTTGCGTTGGATTGAGTTCACACGGACTGGGTGTAACCAAAGTGGGTTTATTATACAGGTGGGCTTATTCCGAACAATTTGACAGCCGTGCTGTAGAAAAAAAAAACGAAATGACAGGAGGGGATTTGATCATTTGTTGATGTAGGCGTGTGAATTCCAATGGCTGTTTTGGTTGATGTGTCGTAGTATGGGTGAAAAACTACGTATCATACGGACGTCACACGAGGCGTTAACTCAAAAAGTTTACGCTTGATTTGTATGGGAGAGCGTAAACTTCCTGTCAAAAGATTATAGGGTTGTATTACGGACGTCACACGAGGCGTAAACTCAAAAAGTTTACGCATGATTTGTATGGGAGAGCGTAAACTTCCTGTCAAAAGATTTCAGGGTTGTATGGCTGAAATCCAGTTTACGCCAAAGTTTACGCTTCGTGTGACGTCCGTATATGGCTGAAATTCAGTTTACGCCAAAGTTTACGCTTCGTGTGACGTCCGTATAAGGGCAGTGCAACGCTGATGGGATGCGATTTTATCGGACAAGATTTATATTTTTTTGAGTTTACGCCTCGTGTGACATCCGTATTACAAAGAAAAGTTAGCATGTGAACTAGTGATGGGCGTTTCGGAGCACACCAACGGTTCCGTAGCGGGCTTCGACTTTTGCCCGGAGCCGGCTCCGCACCAACGGCTCCGGAGCCGGCTCCAGCCCAACGGGTCCGGAGCCGTTAGCGTGATTATTACGTGGTATTATCCTAAACGATTTGACAGCCATGTGCAAGGACTGTGTAGGAACGAGGTCAAGGTGGAATGTATAATGAGGTGTAGTTATAGCGCTTTTGGCGATCCCCCCTCTGGGCTCCGATTTTGACAGATGGTTTTCCGCTTATATATGTATTGATGGATTTTTTACGTTTTGCATGGTCAACATTTGGTGGAGATCAATTTGGGTGAATATTTTAGTTTATTAGAACACAGCCCGTGATTTCAAATGGAAATTTTCCTTCTAGAACTTGAAGCGTTCGCCAAACGCGGAAAACTAACTGTCAGTTTTCTTCGTCGATTCTTCTTCCACTTAGCTGTCAAAACGGGCTTATAACTTGACCTGATATCTTTACGGTCCTTGAACGAGGTCAAATATTAGCAAAAATCGGTTTGGCCATCTTGGATGCCATTTGACAGCACAGTGCCCTTGAAAAATCATCAAATCTAATACTACTAGAAGCATACATACTATTCCTGTAAAATTTATAAACTAATTAACAGTTTTCTCGCGATAACCAGCCCGATTCATCATTAAAATCATAATTAAAATTTCAATCGAAAGGGGCTTTCAGATGTCAAACTGCTGTAACGAAGTTTTGGCTACTTGTCAAATCGTCCTACATTTTTTGACCTCGTTCCTACACAGTTCTTAGCCATGTGGTAAAAAAGTGAATACAAAACGACAGGAGTGGATTCGATCATTTGATGATGTATGCGTTTGACTTCCAATGGCTGTTGCTATCGTAGTGTGAGTGAAATGATATAGCGCGTGGCCAAAACGCGAGAAAATGAACTGAACTGAAATTATTCCAACTTTGTCGAAATTGCTTACCAACTGCAAAAAAGAGCTTTTCGCGTGGCCGCACCAAAAATATACACAAGAACGACAAAAAGCTCAAACATCCGAATATTATCGATATTTTGTTTAAGAAGTACTAAATACGTACATATATCAATTAGAAACATGCATTTCAGCGTTATTATCATAGCCATGGGTCAAAACTGCGCCAAATAGCTTTTTTCATATGAATCTTTAGCGTTCAGCGTGATGAGTGAATCAATTCTCGAATCGAATCACCAAATATACGTGAATCTCGAAAGATCCATTAATCTCGAAAGATTTGTGAATTTCCAAAGATTGATGAACCTGCAAAGATGTATGAATCCATTCATGTATTTCTAAAGATTCATGTATTCCTGAAGAGTCGTGTATCGCTATTAATCATGTCTGAAAATTCATGAATATTTCGACATTCATGAATTTCAAGACATTTAATTTGGGGCGGTCCCATGATGCAGTCGTCAACTCCAACAACTTGAAGGCGAGGCTTGAAAACAGGCCTGTCGTAGGTTCAAGCCTCGCATACACCGTCCACCCGTAGTAAGGTCTGTCTTATCCGTCTGTGTGGTATTTACTAATAAGTCTCGAAAGCCTGTTTAGTTCGACATTACCGTATAGGTCGTTACTCCAAGGAGAAGAAGATGCACAGAATATATGAATCTTATGAGATACATTAGTCTTTTCATCCGATATTCCAATTCATTCAACTATTTCAAAAATTCATTCCGTTTCATGAATCTGAATCAGATACACCCAACACTAGAGTGACCGACCCCACCAGTGTTACAAGCGTTATCGCGAGCTTTTGTAACGCAACACGAAATCCCGCAGAAGCAGTCGAACGGATCAACGGATGATCGTGGATGAAATACAGTTCAAAATTGCATCATTTTAGCACGATCGAGAGAGAAAAATCCGGCTGATTGTGTACAGGACGCAAACGAAAACAGCAACAATAAAGGTTAACATATTTTACCACTACGTCGCTGCTGTCGTCCTTCTTTGTCACTCCACGAAAACAAGAAAACGGGCGACTCAGTGCAAGTAAACACGTTGTAATACAAAGCAGTTCATTAATTAAATAAAATAAGAGATAAGATTTGCTGTGATAGTGCTGATTGCTGTGATGCCGGATGAGCATAGCACCCACATAGCGGTGGAGGGGCGGTTCCCCTTCTTAAAAAGTGTGTCGCGTGATACACTCCACGCGGGTTCGTCGTCACCGTTGTTTGTTGCCGCGCGGTGGTTGTTTATCGGTAGCGCTCACAAAAGCTTTATCCTTTCAGGGCCACCGGCCGTGACGCCAATCAGCAACAATCGCTTTATGCTGCGTATGTTATACCGCAGGGGAAATAATTATTGTTGTTACTATTATTTAGAGAATTTTCATGCTCTTGTTTTGTACATTCGTCAGCCCGAATGACTAAGCGAGCGCTGGCTGCAAAACTGCTACGGCGCCATTCTGCGCGAAGGCGCATTTTTTGTTTTTATTTCTCTACGCTGCGCATGCGCAACAGCAGGTACCGAGTATGTCACTAAAATGGAAACACCGTCCAACTGTATTACGAATTATGAATTATGCTGTCAATCATTTACGGCTCCGGGGCAATAAATTTGTGCGACACAAGTGCACAGATCCTTATCATCATTTTCCAGGGAAAAATTACATGATGTACGAATTTCAGTTTCTCAATTTATGTATGTCAATTGAATAAGACCCTTACGGCCATAATGCGTCCTACGTCATAACTACAAAATCTGCTGTATTTACTATCAACATTTATCTTGAAGAAAATACCATTCAAATTCACCTAAACTTATGGGATTATTTCTAATGCGTACCTTGGTCCCAATGCGTGGCCCATCTTTTGGTCTGGCCTAAAGGCGCAAATTATAATCGTGCGTACGCGGGCCACTCCTACAATGGTATGTATTCTACATACGCGGCGGTATGTATTCCGTTTCATTTTTTTTTTTTTTTTTTTTTTTTTTGAGAAAAGCGAACCCTGAACATTCTGGAATTAAGTGAATTGGCCGTCAGAATGCGCGACGGGGCTGTTTTTCGCTCGCTCAACGGCGATCGACCACAATTACTCTCAATCAAAGTGATCTCCCGCAGCCGGGCCGAGGGAAGCAGCTGCACTTGACTGAGCTGGTGTCGGGGTGCAAATGGAGGTGAGCGGATGCCCTTTTTTGCTCGATAATAGAATCGATTCGCGCGATCGCGAAAACAGAAACGAGGTTAGGTGACTGCTCCCTGCCACTACCTGCGCCAACACGTTGCATTGGTTCTTGGCGCGCTTGATTGGCCGAGCCCTGAGTCGAGCCCTCTGCCAATTGACATCCCTTTGCATGTGTGCATGCGAGTGACGCGCTGTGCGTGAGAGGAACAGCCAGCTAATGATACTACTCTAGAAAGAGCAGCTTGTTTACTCGCAGTTTGTGTGTATGTGTGATTGCGTGTTGACTTGTTCGTTTTGGAGAGTTCGTTTTTTCTGACGAAGAACTCCCTTTCCAAGAACTATAGCAAAGAAGGCATGGAAGCAGGGGCAGCGAAGGGAAGAGTTATTTCGAAGGACTTCTCCAGCATCTCCAGCAAGAAATGGCAAACCGGTCGGGTCCAAAAGGGGTTACATGCAAGAGGTTGGTGAGGACGTGGAGAACCGCGGGTGTACAACAGCGCACCATGATTGGTGGACGTGTTTTGGGCTCGACCGAAACCGGTTCCTCTATCGGTGTCGCCGCGTGTCTGCGTGTTGGCTCGTTTGCGCTGCGTTTACTTTACGTCACACACCAGTCGCAAACTCTCGTTCGCCAAACTCTCCCCCTTTGGAAAAAACCGTTCGCGCCACCCGACACAAACACACACACACACACGCATACACGAACAACTGTCTGCGCCATATCTGTTATCATTTATCCATGTCATCTGCCTGCCTCGTCAGCTCGAGACTCGATAAAACATTTTATCGTACTGCTATATTGATGATTGATTTTTTATGTAAAAACTTAAAAAAACGCATCCAGCCACATGGCTACCGTGCGCCTCCATCGGCAGTGCCATTGGGCCGCGGTGAGCCACGTGATCACCGTTAACTGTCGTTTTGTGCCACGTTGTGTTCTGTTGGAATTAAATGAAGAGGTGAAGGAGGAATGAGGTATGAGGAAAAGTCGAAAAAATAGCACACGCTGGGGCATGTTCAATCGCTTACCTTGAAATGATCCGAACATTGACAAACTATATTGTTTAGGAGAGCTAAAGGCAAACAATGAAATGGCCAAAGAACGCAAGCTAATGGAAGCGCAAACATCAATGAGGCCATGAGGCTCGAATTTGCGCGTTGGTGAAATAGTACCCAACGAAATGGGGAGCTTTGACTATGAGAGCAGTTTGTTAGTTCTCTGATATAAGTAAAGCACGTAGAAGAAAAGTAGAAGTTATCAACAGAATACAGCATAAGAATTAATCAATTCATCACAAAATATACGCCCTCTGTCGGTCTCAACCGAAACCAGTTACGCGTGGTCGTGCAAGAAACAAACGAACGAGCTCAACCGCGCGTACGCAAAAGAAGAAGTCAGCGCAAACTTCGAAGAACGAGGAAGAACGGCTCCAAAGCATCCCCCTTCCCTTCCCTATTATCATGATGATGAGGTGTCTTTTGGAGATACTTTTTTTTGGAAATCGTGTAGTCCTCCTCCTCTTTATCCATCAGTTCCCTCTTGCCTCACATCTCGTCCCGTGCGTGCAACCGTCCAATAAAAAGTAAGACGCAATTTCGACGCACACCCGAAATTATATAAGCTTGCGGAGGAGCGGAGAGACAGAGAGAAGATTTCGAGGGGAGCTTTGAAGGCGAACGACAGGAAAAGAGCGCTAGACAAGATGGAAGTGGTAAGGTGCAGGAAGTCCTGAGGAAGAGGGAGGAATAAAATTCGGGGTTTTTGGTGAGTGGCGAATTTTGCAGACGTCTCCTTCACTCGCCGTCACACACACATACAAATTCGTTTGCCGTTAGCCGGTTTTTGGCGGATCGCAAGTAGATAGTAGCAGTAGCAGCAACAGTGCTGGTTGCTCGATTAAGTTCGTCAACACACACATACACACTCGCAGAGACAGTGTGGAAACAGAGACGGGCCCCTTCACGAACATTTTGGCGGGGCTAAATTTTGACTTGTTTTCTCTTCTTGTTTTTTCTGCGATTACCATGTTTGGTGTTTTTTAACAGCGACCAGCCCACCACCCTTATCGAAATGCAGCTCATGCTCTTCAGGATCCTGCTCTTGGGCAGTGGGTATGTGCGGGAAGGAACACTAAAGCAATCCCCAGCAGCAGCCAGGGTTCGCTATCGAGAGGACTAGCTAATGTGCGGATTGTTGAGTTTTACTACAATTAATCGCTGGACGATGACCAGGTTTCCAGTGTCGATGACCATAGCTTTTTTTGAATAGCCTGGAGGGTCAATTATAGCGCTAGACAACTGTCTGGATGATCTAAAGATATTTCTAAAACAATAACTTCTCGGACACGAGGTAATCTTGAAGCATGGCTGGGACTTTAAAACATTGTAATGTTATCGGAAAGGTACAGAGGAATAGTTTGATCGTGATAAAGCTCTATTTCCTGATAGTTTTGGCGGTTGGCTTTGGCTAATGCTCTTCTTGCTTTCATTTCAAGAACTCAATTTAAAATCCTCGTCGTCTCTAATATGATATTGTCTGGTACCTTTTCATGAAGGTCAAAGTTGGACAAACATTGAATTCTACCAGGAGGAAAAGTATTGTAGGAATGGTGCAATACTAACTACTTCTATTTCTAGCCAACAAGCTGAAATTTCAACCTATCACTGGATCAATATTTATCACCCCGGCTGTATCCATTTGACTACTACGTTCCGCCATATTGGATTTAGCAATTTGTGTACAAGCAAAGATGATGTATAGAATGGGGTTTAGTACTTATAATTAATTTTAAAATATCGATCCGAACAATGTTTTACCTTTCTTGACACAATATTTATGCTTCAGCTTATCAAATCAATCCTTCCATTAGCTCACCTGAACAAGCCTCTCATCAATCGACGTTTATTTACACATTTTTCAGGCTGAAATTCTGAGCCCCTGAAAAATGTCAGCCCTTCAGGCTGAAAATCTGAAAAAATGTAGTCGTCAAACTGGACATCCATCTGGAGATAATAAAGATGTGTCCAAAAACGCCCCCATCCAACATCAGGATTTTTACCAATCGAGATTTGCTTTAAGCAAGGTATTAGCAACCTAATAGCGTTGCATCAATACCTCGGCTCAACTTGCACCACTGGGACCTTGACAAAACACCCAATTTGTGGTGCGGTCCAAGATGTTGCAGTCCAGCACCATCTTGCTGGTGCTCTGTTTTAGCAACACACATCTTGCCGTGGTCGACGTCCCCACTTGGCAATAAGGAAGGAAGTGATACGGACGAGAGATGCCCGCTGATATTAATGTGCGATCGGAGGTGTTGGCCTTTCCCGTCAACCGCAACGCGGCTCCGCGATCTGCTCGGTAACGACTAGCCGTCTCCCTGCGGACGTCAGACGGCAAAGAGAAGTGGCAGGCATCAGTGAATGCACGCGGAACCGAAACGTGTGGTGCAATCTGATCCGAACCGATTCGATTCTCCCTAGCAGGTTTGTTTGTTTGTGCATTTTGCAGCTATACCGGTATTCAAGGCAACAACGAACTAAAGTAACTTAGAGCAGGTGGTAAGAAACAGAAACTCAGGAAACCAGGAAACCAGGATGGCTTACATGTCTGTAGGCGTGTACGGAGGTCACGCTCTCCGATGCGACCTTTCGTGATTCGGTTCGTCCTGGGCAAGCAAATCCAGGATTTGTCAGAAATCGGCAGCAGCTGATGTCGCTTGGCGTAGAATTTGTTTGTTTGTAAATCAATCCACTGTGTATGTGTGCGTCTATGTTTGTTACTGCCTTTTCCAGCCCGGTTGTTTAGCTTCTTCGTCTCTCATGCGGGCACCCCATCGTGCGTCATCTCGGCGCGGAAGGGATGCCGTCAACGTCACCTTGTTTATGCGCTGGTTTCGCTAGTTGTTGCGAAAAGTACGACCACGCGGGAACTAGCGTTCAATGCCATTTGCATTAAGGCGGTTTATTGTGCAACCTACCCAATGCGCATGCCAGATGCGTTTGCGTGAGCCAGGAAATTGGGCAAGAATTGCCCATCTTCTGCCGAAGAAAAAGGGTAAACGTTTGCAAAATTGCATGCAAGGTAACGCAATAATGCGCACCGCTCCAATGGACGCAATTGTCCCTGAATTGCTGAAAGTATCGAGCTGCATCAGAGCACCAACGCGTCTATCACGCACTATCAATCGGCAGCTGGACCTCAATTCTCGCACGAAAGTCCTCAGTGAGGCATAACAAGGAATTGAGATTAGCAGTAGGAACGTGTGTGTAGTGTTCCGGCACAAACATGATGATCATCCCATTATAGTAGTTGAAAGGTTGGAAGTAGCAAGCAGTCCAAGCAACAAAAAAAAAACAACTCTGCTAACATTGCTTGATTAATTGCGTCAGTTATTGAAGAGGCGATGCAGCGACGCTCGTGGTCGGTGGCGTTGTCTGCAGTGCAGCGTCATCACGGGTTTACCACGCGGTATGTGCTGCGTAACGCCTGTGGAGCGTTACTGCGCGGTATTTTTCGCCTGCCTGTTTTGATGCAGCCCAAACCATTGTTTACGCTGGGGTGCGCGAGCTCGCGCGTGTACCTGTCAACAGTGTTTTTGCAATCGATTGGGTACAATTGCTGTGCCCCACGCCCGGACTGTTCCGAGACACTGGATAGTGTGTCGCTAGAGGTGCTTGTTAAGATCATTAAGATCTTGCTAAGGTATCTAAGGTATGTCTAAACTCTTGGCAATATCAAAAACCCCACCCCCTCCCAAACAAACCACAAATGTGTAATCTGAATTGTTTTTGATTGTTATTTGCAAAGTATTACCAATCACCACAAGAGACCTCTTCCTACCTCACAAACCATGATGTTGGTATGCTAAATGCAAGCTGTTTGCCCACGCTGTTACGACCGCATAGACACACCCTCGAATTTTCGTACCAATTTGCACCCGATTGTGAAGCGAATTAGGAACTGTCACTTAATGTCACATCAGCATAAAGGTTTTTCGCTGGCGGGCCGGCGAAACACCCGTGTTGGCGAAACAAATTTGCCAACTCGCTGGCATTCAGGCGTTAAAATAAACATTCGCAGACAAACGGTCCAGTTAGCGATCAATCGTGAAACGGTAGCGTACAATAAAAATAGCCCCAAACAAACCGCATTAAAAGCGCGAAAACAAAACAAAAATGGGCTTAATTTAGGGCACAACTTGAACAGAATTTGCAGGAAATTTGCAGCGAAGGCAACGTGCAACGCTAAACAAACACCTCCGCTCAATCCAACCCCCTCGGCAAAGACACACGGTGCTTAGTAACGGTGAGCCACGTTGGCACCACGTACGTTGCTGCAGTGTGACGGGTCTAATTAGAGAAAGGGCCTGCTCGTTTGCTGGCGATCGCCTCCCACCACCCTTTGCATGGGCGGGTGTGGGGTGTGGGGCATTTGACCACGCGAATCTGAACCAGCGCGATCAACAACTCAATTTATCCCACTTGTCGCCGCAACAATGTAGTGTACCCGGTTGTTTACGGGGTCAGGTTCGTAGTTGTTGTTGTTGTTGTTGTTGTTGTGGTGTGGCGCGATGCTCGGACGTCCTTTACCAAATGTAACGCTGTGGTCTTGTGTCGTCGTGGCAAACGTCACGTCATGCGGTCCCTGATGATGATTAGAGGTTTGCGCCAAGATATTCCTGTCCCATGGGTTGCGCTCCAGATCCGGTTTCCGGTGCGCCTCACATTGTCTTTGTTCACAAAATGGTTAGGGTTCGGTAATCATCTATAATGCGCCAAACGGGAGGTTGCCTTAAGATCTGCCACAGTTATGAGTGTTTTATTTATTAATTTTTTTTTTGCACAATCATCTTCCGACCGTTCCTATACGCGCGTCAGCAATGTTGAAAGAATGAAATGCCACACACAGGCATGAACGCATGTACGTACGTCACCTTAAAATTTGATTCCACCGCAACGCCAAACTGGCAACAAACAAACAACAACAACAACAACAGCAACACGAACAATATCTTACAGCACCAATTAGAAGAAGAAAAAAAGCAAACACACATACACATCAAATCCTACCATGTGCTAGGGCGGTCGTTTCCAGGGACGCGCGGGGTGTGTTATCAGGCGATCCCAAACCCCCAAATTTGCCCCACCGCATGTTTGTGTGTGTTGTATTTGCTTGCGCGGCAGCAGATCGTAGGTTTTTGGAGGGTATCGCTTGCCGTTTCTTCTTGCTGCTGCTGCTGCCTCTGCTGTTGCTAAAAGATTTGCCGAAAACACCAATCGCGCCTCACCGTGCTCACGCACACGCGCGCGCGCGCTCTCACCGCCTCTACGCAACGTGGACGCACCGCGGGCGGGACGCGCGGTTTCGGCTTCGGCGCGCGCGCTCGTTCGGCGGCGTTCGGGTGCGTCGCAAAATTAACTCCGAATATACGTCCCTCACAAGAACAACCCATCCTGCTTACGCACCCACAAAATGTGGCCATACGAAACACGCACACTGAGGCGCACAGCGCGCTGCCAAAAAGTTGCAAGCTCCAGCAAAATTCGCCACCCGCCCTTATCTGGCTGCCGTGCTTGGCTGACAGTGTGCACTTTTTGTTGTTGAACTTCGCTTTATCGACGTACGAAATATTAATTACAACCCCCTGCTCCCTTCGGTCCTTACCTGCAGTAGCCGAGACAGCCGCCACCACTATCAGCCGCGACAATCGATCGTTCGATCATGGTGCAGAACACACTTGCTGCCGGCATCTATAAGGGTAGGCCCTTCAGCTCACTCTCACTCGCATCCCCACCCCACTCCCTGCCTCCAAATTAGTTTTATACAGCGCACTTATGCATGCTAGTGGTGGTGGTGATGGTCGTGGTCGTCGTGAAGCTCGCCACGCGATTACCGCTCGCCTGTTGCCGCCACTAACGTACGCGCACACACATACATGGAACAGGGCCGGCGGTGGGGAAGGGCTCGCAGGCCAGACGCGAGAGGAGATCACCCGACGGGACGGCGAGCGGCGGACGGGAGGGTGGGCAAACCCGCGAAGCCGGACACTTTTTATTCCCGCGGCAAGCACGAAGGCCCGCCAGTGTCGAATAGCTTCTTCAGGAGTGAACACAAGCTCAAGCCCGCCTTGGCCTTCTCCTCGCTCGAGATCAGCAAAACGAAGCAAACAACAAACAACAGAACGCGCCAGAACTGCAGCGAGCACGAGTGTCCTAACACGCGAAAAGAAAGATTTCACTTTTTTTGGTTTTTGCAAGCAATCACTCATCGTTGTGTAAAACAAAACAAAAAAAAAACAAGAGAGAGAGAACGATATTACTAGCAAAAAAGGCAAAGGTACGCAGGATTACGCTGGGCGTCATCATTATCCGATTTGTACCTTTTACCCCGTTCTGAAAGTACTGACATACACATCCTTGTCAAGCTTTAGTTTACTCAGTAGCACATCCATAGTAGCGATACGTTAAGTAGCTTTAGTGTAAGGAACTAGTACAGATACACCGAAACTCAGCATGGAGCTGTGATATTACAGCTGAGCTGCTCGCTTAGTGTGGTGTGTGTTTTTTGTATTGTTTTTTTTTTTTCACTCACTTTCCTTTTTCACACGCATTCCGGCCTGCATTTGTTTTGCTAGTGTACAGTACAGCTGTCAAATGCGACATCTTCACAAGTATTGCGATCGCTCCCTTTCTATCAACCGGCTGTTTGTCAGTAATGCTGGATAACCCATCATTGCACAGTGGAAAGGGAAAGTGTATTTCTAGACCATTCCAGTCCAGTGAATAGTTATCTCCTCCTGTCACTGTCGCAGCTAAAAGCCAGTAGGACGCTCCTTAGTAGAGCGAAATTTGTCAGTAAATAGTAATAGTAGTACGTGCTCGATCGGTACTTTCGACTTCGGTGAAACAAAGTGCTTGCTTTTTTCTCTGTGCTACTCCTCCGTTTATATTGTGCATGTGCGATAGTGTGTATGTGTGTTTTTAAATGTGTATCTGTTGTGTGTGTGTGTTTGTTTATTAAGTGAGTCCTATTTTGAACCATCTCATCATCATCTCAACCCGTTCCAGCTAGGTGACAGCCCGACGCCTACAGTGAAGCATCAATCGCACCCTCATATCCCGCTGAAAGGAAACATCGAAGGCGGTGCGTGCCATCCTAAACGGTAGACAACTCCACCCTCACACCCCAAAACACAGAGCGCATCAAGATGGTCCTGCGAAGCAAGGTGAGCAGTTTAGTAGCAATATAACTTTAGTTCCGCTTCTCCGTGTCATGTAAAGTGTCCACAAGTGTGTGCAGGCGAGAGTGTAATTGCGGTAAGCGGGGTACCGTGTGGCTCACCCAACTCATCTGTTTATACAATCGCAACGCGTTGTTTGCCGCGTGGATATTCTAGAACGATCGTGTGCGTGGCGCGCAACGAGAGAGCCATAAAGTAACAGCGAGTGTCGAAATTTCTAGACGACAATGCTGCGGGTCCCAAAAGTTGTAGCGGCGAAAATGCTGCTTTCGCCTTGCTTTTGGGTGTACAACGTCACACACTCACACACACACACACACACACACACACACACACACACACTCACACACATGATGTAGAGTCGCGGTCTCTGCTCTGCTTGCAACATCCCCCGCTCCCGTGGCTGTCCGTTTGGCGGGGGCTCGACCTCCCGTTCGGACAGGTTTTCACTATTTGCGTGTAGGTCGCTTCCGTGTCGAAGGATGGGGGGGGGTGGTAAGCGCAGAACACCCGGCAAGAGGTGTTGCTCTTGATCGACGTCTTGTACGGGAAGGGGAAGGGTAGGTTCATAGAATCCCGCTGCCCTGGAAACCGGATTATTCTCCACACCCATTCGCAGGCGGAAAACAGCTTCTCCCTTTCTGCTGCGACCACCCTGTAGTCCTTCGAACACGTTATGCCTCCCTGCCGAAGGACACGGCCCCATCTCCGAGAACCAGGAAAGGAGCGATCTTGCGTCAGCCGCCGCTACGGCAAACATACCAGGAAGAGTTCATCGCACGTTGAGAAGGCCGCACAGGGGACGGGAAATGGGGGCTGCCGCGGGTGCTGCTGCTTAGAACGGCGCGTGATCAACGTAGGTTTTTGCATAATTGACAGGCCTGTGCCAAGGGCGACAGTGATGGCGATGACGATCTATTGCCTGGGCGTTGGAACCGCTTCGGAGCACATGCTCGAGCTTGTATTGGCTACTATCTGGCGTACTATCTACTACTACTACTATTTGGCGAGAGTTCTTGGGCTCTCGTGCTGCTCCCAGAATGCAGAGCGCCCAGTCATGTAGCATGGTCAACTTCCTCTCCCACGAGCATTGGTGCGACACGAAGGGCCTCGCTTCGCCACGGTCTCTGCTGGGTGTGGTAGACGGCAATTTAATTCACGACCATTCGCTGCGTTGTGACCGCTATTGGAAGGATAGGGTGCTTTCGTGATCAAGGTACCATGTCCACGGGCTATTACTGCTTGCTCCACCGAGCTTTTGGCTACAAGTGTGTGAAATTACGCTCGCACTGGAGATGGATGGTAGGCACGAAGACGCCACCGTGTCAACAATCAACCAACGGCAGATCAACGGCAACTCCCCTGGAGGCCTGTCTCTGCAAGCGCGTGCGCACACATGGGCTACGCATCAATCAACCTCGCGCACAAACCAGGCCAGAACGTGCGGCATCCTATTGAGGCCAGCCTGCCGATGCAAATGCCGTTCGAAAGGCCGACTCTTTGTTGAGGGCTCGCCAGATTTCGCCTTTCTTATCTTTCGCCGACCTGCCGCCGACCTTGGGCGAATGGACGCGATGGCTCAGCCCTGCGATGCAAGACATCTTCCCGCACAGGATATGGCTGGCATCTTCCCGCACAGGGCCCCTTTCCACTCCGGTGCGGGTTGCTGTGACGTCACCAAGTCATCAACAGCAGCCCCCCTTCCACATTCTCCTCTGCCGATCCGGGGTAGCGATCCTGCAACCCCCCCCCCCCCCCCCCCCTTCCTCAAAATGGTAATGGTGCGCTCGTTCCCTTATCGCTCCACCTAAATGACGTCGACATATTTCCAGTGTATGTGTGTGTGTGTATGCGTGTTATTTTTGTTGTTGTTTTCTGTTGCTTTATTCCATCAAACGTCCGTTTGCGATTTCATCATGCTCCATTATCACGCCCCGGGATCCCCTTGGCAACCGGATCGGAGAGCGCGCGAACGAATCGCTGCAGTTGACGCGCACGCACACGCCTCCTGCGGAAGACGGCCGAAGATCCTGGCCCGTTTGGCCCGAGGGGCGGGGTGCCAACTACCAACCGTGTGCCCCCGAGATCCGTATCTGCGCTTGAGGCTCTGGCTGGTGCGGCGGTGCGCTAACAACAAACCCCGCAGGGCAAGGAAAAACACAGTCGGGGCCGTGGGTCGCCCGCCAACCCGCCCTTACGAACATGCGGAATGTATGTACAACAAATGATTATAGCGCATCGCGGCAAGGTAAACACGGTTTCGTGCAATCGTGGCAAAATAATAATGCTCGATTGATAAGGCATAATGCCACAGGCCGCCATGCCTCACCTTATCTTCTGCTGATAGGGCCTCCGGTTTTGCAGTACAAATTTTTGTTTTTTTTTTTTTTTGTAAAGTTCTTCAACGCTCGGCGGTGCTCTTTCTTTTCTTTTCTAACGTGCCCACGGCAAAATTAATCAAGCGAGCAGGAATGTACGCAGTAACCCACGAGTGTGCCGAAAATGTGGCGCACCCAGGGGCCGCACAAAGAAAAGGAGAGCGACGCTTCATCCGCGTGCGCGTCTTCTGTTTGCGCAAGTGCTGCTCCTGCTGCTGCGGGAGCGGACGCCTCACAAAAGGTGTGGTGGGGAGACGCGAACGAGCTTACTTGCTTACTTGCCGCCGAACCTTCTTGCCCTCGTCATAAATCTCGCGAAACCTACAAAAGAATAAAAAAGAAACACATTTTTGGCTGGATAAGGCTGGCGTGAACGAAACAATCCAGGGATTAGCAGCATTTACAGCAGAAGGCACTGTGTAGCTGTTATTATTATCAAAACGAGCTATTGGGGCGACTGTTGGAGGCGCTTTCTCAAAGCTGCCCAACCTTATCAAGGTATTCAGGAGGGATGGGGAGTGGTGAAATGGGAAAACCATGCAATCAGGTGATGGTGATAGCGTCACCTTTACACACGGTAGGACGAAGATGCCGCAGTCGAAGTCGCGTCAACAAACACGCGCCGATAGCAAAAGAGGAGGAACGAGAGTGAAAAAAGAGGGAAAGGGGTGGGGGGGGCGGGTTATGGGGGAAATGAGGGGAAACGTGATGTACTGTTTTTCTTTTTCAAACTTTTTGCCACATTTCCCGTTTTTTCTTTCGTCTGTGTTTTAATTATTCTTCAGCCCTTTCCTAACAGCTACTTTTCAATTTCTTTCCCCGCAAACAGAACCTCGTACGCTACGTGTTCCAGAATCAGCACAAGCTGATCCAGCAGCTGCTGGTGCAGGGTGGACCGGTGCGTGCATGCAGCGGGCACGGCGGCACGCAGCAACAAGCCCAGCTGCGGGTGGAGGAGGACGATAACTTCCCCAAGATTGCCGAGGTGCCGCCGCTAGCGGCACCGTTCCCGATGACGATCGAACATGCGGCCGACGTGGGAGAACAGTTCAAGGTACGGCCAGAGCGGAATGGCGACGGCGGCCGGTTGGCGGCCGTACATGTTTGATGGCGTCGTAGAGGCGTAGAACAACGCAACAGGACAAAAAAAGAAACCGGACCAATATCCCCGGAGAGTAGAGGGGTCAATGAAATTCCGTGCCAGTCGGGCCGTGGCGTCGCGCGAATGCAAATCGGATCGCACGCCGCCGTGCGCGCTGGCTCGATCGAACCCCCTTCACACACACGCCGGTGAACTTGACCCTCGGGGAGCTCTTGTGCGCGGTGGATGGAATTAAAAGGGGTATCCATCCCGATCGGGCGGGCCTACATTGCGAAACTGGAAGCGCCTAGGTTTAACGATTAGCATACCTGGCGCTACCTTTGTATTTTGATTGCGAAATGCTCCGTTGCGCAGACCGAAGATATTCTCAGTTGTCTCTCAATTTGTCACCTCAACTTTTTTTTTTTTATTTTCAACTGATTCCGGGTTTTTCTTTTTTTTTTCTTTTTGGCAGTATTCCGATCTCAGCGTTCGCTTGGCGGCACCGCACCAGCTCAACCCGAAGCCGGACGTGGACGACCTAGCGTTCGGCAAGTACTTTACCGACCACATGCTGAAGGTGCCGTACCACCGCCGGCTCGGCGGCTGGCAGAAGCCGGAAATTACGCCGATGGAAAACCTTAACCTGCACCCAGCGGCAAAGGTGTTCCACTACGCGATCGAGGTAAGCTCCAGGACGGCACAGAGATCGTAAACTCTTTTGCCAGAAAAACTAACCTTCTTGTCTTGTTTGCGCTCTCCCCTTCCCCTGCAGCTGTTTGAAGGCATGAAAGCATACCGTGGCTACGATGGCAAGATTCGCTTGTTCCGACCGGAGATGAACATGGCGCGCATGAACGTTACCGCCTACCGGTCCGGTCTGCCCACGTTCGAGGGCGAGGAGCTGATCAAGGCGATGGCCCGGCTGGTCATGATCGATTCCGAATGGGTACCGCACACCGAATCGGCCAGTCTGTACATCCGCCCGACCCTGATCGGCATTGAGGTAAGTCAGTGGGGCGGCAGTTTGCATTTCCACGCAGGTTTCATGCTGATAATTGTTGTTAATTGGCTTTCTTCTATGTGATCCCTTCCACCACCCAACAGCCAACGCTAGGTGTTGCTTCTTCCGATTCTGCCCTGCTCTACACGATCCTGTCGCCCGTCGGACCGTACTTCAAGCCGGGCGCTAAGGGGTTGAAGCTGTACGCCGAACCGAAGTACACGCGGGCATGGCCGGGTGGTGTCGGTGACCGGAAGGTCGGCTCCAACTACGGACCGACGATCCACGTGCAGCAGGAGGCTCTGCGGCACGGTTGCCACCAGGTGCTGTGGCTGTACGGCGATGACCATCAGCTGACAGAGGTCGGCGTCATGAATATCTTCATGCTGTACATGAAGGAGAACGGAGGTACGCGGGCGGGCTTGTTTACCCCAAAAATCCCTTTTCTTTCAAGAGTCCCTAATCAATATAACACCTTTATCTCTCTCTCTCTCTCTCTCTCTCTCTCTCTCTCTCTCTCTCTCTCTCTCTCTCTCTCTCTCTCTCTCTCTCTCTCTCTCTCTCGCTCTCTCTCGCTCTTTCTATTGCACACCTACAGAGCGCGAGCTGCTAACACCTCCGCTGAACGGTCTCATCCTGCCCGGCATCACGCGCGACTCGATCATCCGCCTGTGCCACCAGTGGGGTGAATTTTCCGTCCGCGAGCAAAAATTCACCATGCCCGAGATCAAGAAGCTGTCCAAGCAGGGACGGGTAAGTGTGCATTCGGAACCAGTCAGCATCTGCTGACCATCGCCATTCTGACATCCTTTCATGTCTCTCTCTCTCTCTCTTTCCAAACAGCTACTGGAACTGTTCGGCGCAGGTACGGCAGCCGTCATCAGCCCGATCGAGCACATCTCGTACATGGGTGAGGAGATCCACGTGCCAACGGAAAGCCACGACAACCCGCTGTATCGGCGGTTGTACAACACACTTACCGACATTCAGTACGGTAAGCTGGATCATCCGTGGGCCTACGTCATAGACTGAAGTGAGTTAGCGTGGGTGTCACGTTTAATGATCCTCCCCGCGACAAGCAGGACCATCCAGTAGGTTCAGCAGCAACCCTACGCTGTCCTTCCCAATTCCAAAACTACCCCTCCCCCCCTCCCCTCTTACAGGTTTTGGAAGTCCTGCAGCTACGGCCAGCTACACTCCTACTATCCTCTCTGTATATACTATATATTGTTTCTTAGTACAGTAAGTCATTGCGTCTCTCTCGGTACCTCGCTCTCAGATACGTTTAGCGGACACACAAAAATTAGCGCCTTCCTTTGCCCTGTTGTAACCACCAATGTCTAATGATCTTCATCCGGTTCAAGTGTTCTTCTTCTGCATCCGACACCCTATCCTTTCGCATCCGCATCTCCCGGCCCGGTTACATGCCCTGACTTTCCAACTCCAAAATTACTTGTGATAGAGTCGTGTTTGTGAGAAAGCGAGAGAACGAGAGAGCTCATTCCTGTTTCGCTAGGATAGGGTACGAGTACACAATAGTTGCCTAGGCTAGACGGTTAAGTAAGCGCTCAAAGGTGTACACCCAAGGCGTACTACCGACTCTCTTCCGAGAGCCGTGTTGTGCCAGCAGGCCATTCCGTTTATAGGTTCGAAGTTTTTTAGCAGTTGTATGCCCTTTTGTATGCGAATGAACGGATCGCCCACTTTCCATTGTTGCCATCGAACGGATGCGGAAAAGGTCGCGGGAGCACACCTGCACTCCTTTAACCTTTCCTGCCGGAATCGTGCATTTACTAGTACTGTAAGATAGGGTTTGCCTCCATTTCTTGTGTATTTATAAATCGTAGTGCGTGCGCATGCATCGATAAAACGAAAAAAAAAAAACAAAAAGCATTCCTGCAAACAGCGGCTAGACGGCCTCGAGGAGCTAGACACGTTCGAATCAGATGATGTATGACAAAGCAAACGTATACTGGCACGCGGATGATTCTCCTCGGCGCGTTTGATTCGTCACCACAATGTCGTGTGGTTGCTCTACTCGCAATAACACATTCTGGAATGGCAGAACGACAGAGAGTGAGAGGAAGTTAACGTTTTGTCTGTCCATCCAATGAAGTATCCCCTGTACGGCTTCTGTTTCTAAGTAGACTCAGCCACCGCCAAGTGTCCCGGCTCCTTAGGGTCTGTCAGGATATTGGTTTTCTCTTGTGATAGGGCCTTTCTTAGGTATTTCTTTAGATTTTAAGTTTTTTTTTCTGTTCGCTTAGCTGTTTTGGCTACGCGTGTAGGCCGTAGTAATAAACATATTTTATTTTTCTTGTTTAGAAAAGAAATTTGTCGTACAAAGGAAGAAAAAAGTGCATTTCCCCCTGAATAGATTGGCTCTTTTGTACATATAGCGAAAAGTAGCCACTAGCTTGCGGATTGGAAAGGAGGAGAGTATTATGTTCTACCTTTCCACGTACGCGGTCCTGTAAGTGGCTCGCCTATAGGAGAAGAGAAGTTAATGCTCTCTCCCTACTACGGCCAGTACCCATACGTACCCTCAAACCAATTGTGTGGACGAATGGACGACTGGCGGCTCCATCGCAAGCATAAGCCTATTCCATAGGAACTCTAGCGTTTAGCGTGTCCTTAGTATCGAAAGTGTCATAAGCTACTGAAATTGTGTTAGCAAAGCAAAACAGAAAACAATAAATCATTGAATGTGTTATACCTTATCCTGGTAGATGCTCCGTCCCATATCCGAACACAGCGCTGCTTGATCAATTATCCCAAACATGAGCTCATTGCAGCGACCTAGTACTCGTAGAGCTCCGTTCGGTTGGTTTGTGTCTTGGATGTACCAATAGATGGCGCCAAAGAGAAATACGTTGACTATCGATGGTCGGTTCAGACAACTCGTGTGCAAAAGAGATTTTTTTTCAAATCAACCTGAATCATCCTCTTCTTCATCCTGAATGGCGTTACGTCCTCTTTGTCCTCCTCCTCCCTTCCCGTAGTCGTGATCCATCATGCCATTGTCCACAGCAAATTACACGGGAAACACTTAAAACCCGTGGCAGCATCCTGCTACATATCATTTTCCTTCCCCCTAATTGAAGGGTATTTGACGTCTGATAAATGATGTAAAAATCATCCCCATTTGCATCGCAACATCAAGATAAGGTAAGATTACGACCCTGACAACAGCACAACAATGTGCACTGTTTGTTCGCAACCTGTCTATCAAACGATTGTGATCATCAGCAACCAAATTACCATTCCTTTTGGGGCTCTTGCCCTCCATTATCAAGCCAAGCGGACGGCTTTGCCCCAGCCTTACCCGCGGACAGTGTTTTGAATTGTTAGTATCGTGGGCCGGGAGAGGAGTACTTCGTTGTGCTGATAACGTACGAGCGAACTTCTCACCTGCCAAGACAATCGGGCCTATATATGGCTTTAGAAGACACAAGACAATAATTTAAGCAACAAGACAATAAATTTATTATATTCACTAATACAGTGGTAATCGCTGTTTGAACAGACGGAACATAGGCTAGAGCTCTTTTGAAGGAAGCATCTCGGCGATTCTAGAACTCTGATCGACGCCAGTTCTAGCACCGTTTTAGGTAAAGAGAGCAATGCCGTTTTAGCCATGGATTGCTGTAGCAACACAAATTTATACTTTTTTTATAAAACCAATGCCATTCAGCTTCAGAAGAGAGAAATGATAGTTCTCGTATCGTTGTATCGTTAATTGGTGTTGATATTTCAATTAAAAAAATTGTAAATTTCTCTATACCTCTATACCTATATCCTGCACAACAATATATTTTCGAAAACCAAACTGTAGCTGGAAATAAATTGAGATGTTCAACTTGTTTTATTGTATTTTTTATTTCGTTTTTTTTTATTGTCATTATTAGCTTGTCATTATTTTCGATCAAGTATGAACATTGAATAAAGAGAATGTCATTTTGCACCGTCTTTCTCGTAAATCACTGCAAACTGCCGGAAATGTTTCATTATCAACATAACCGCATGGGTCCATCTTTGCGCCCGTGTACCACCAGCTTAATGATCTGGCTGAGAGAAAGAGCGCATGCCAAAGAGAGACAGAAGAATGCGATAGGGCAGTACGCATTTCTTAATCTCTTCTCAATTGTAAACCCTATCGCACGCTCTCTCTCTCTCTCTCTCTCTCTCTCTCTCTCTCTCTCTCTCTCTCTTTCTCTCTCTCTTTCGCTACCGGTCACAAACCAAGAGTTGGCGCACCGTGCGAAAGGGAAAGTGATACCACAAAGAACAAGCGGCACAACTCAACTCATAAAATCAACATGCTTTCTCGTTCTATCCAACAGACCAGTAAACCTATGAGAGCGAGAAAGCATGTTGGATAGCTTCGCATCCACTGTGCAAGTGCCAAAAACGCTCCAACGGGTTCCAAGAAAGACAGTTCCACGAAACGCACTAGATGTCTCAATGTGAGTTGAATAATAATTTGTGTAACAAAATCACACCAAACACTCTTATACCATTCTAACACTGTGGCAGCAATTGGTGTACTTGGGCTGGAGCGTACAAACCCCCAACAAGGTAAAATGCACAGAATCTCGCCCAGACAGCAAGAGAGAAAGAGAGAGATAGAGAGAGATAGAGAGAGAGAGAGAGAGAGAGAATGCGAGTGAGAGTGTTGGTCCAGCGGTTCCCACAACATATTTCTTTTTCATCTACGTACCGTGCATGTGCGATCTGCTATCTCGTTCTGGCCGGGCGATGTGCTGTTAGCCGATGTGTTTGATAGGCGATTGAAAAAAAAACACGTATAACGGCAGCAATAGAAACAGCAGTAGTAGGGAGTCAAATCAACACGCCGCACACACGCACGCACCGTGACACCATGCGTGTGTGTGTGTGTATGTATGCAGAGGAAGGGTGGAGCTGACAGGAAGCGAGGGAAAGAGGGGGGGGGGGGGGGAGAGTTAGGCCTTCGAGTGCGACTGGCATATTGTTCGCGGTCGGATCGGCCGTGCTTAGTCGACGTGCTGCCGCCCTACACTGTGATTGCTGCTGCTGCTGCTGCTGCTACTCCTCGACCCGGGGCGAAGAACTGCACGCTTTTTACACATCAACCGTAACAAAAAATCCAAGGCTGAGTTTCTTTGTGGGACAGCACAACTCCCCCCAAAAAGATTGCACAAATTACATCAATTTCGCACAAACAGCACATCAGAGGCGGAGGAGCAAAAACTAAGACCCTGATTTCCCGGGCTTGTTTTGATGTTTTGACTGTCAAACGAGTGTTTTTATTGTGTGCTTGCGTGCGTGTGTGTGTGTGTGGGCAAGAGCGCACCTGTGTGTGTTTATGTTTTCGCAATTAAAGGACGTTCGCGGCTGCTCAACCCACTCAATCAACCAGCCCGAGCAAGGTGCTCCAATTTTTCTCTGCAAGCAACTGCCGTTCTCAACTCACCCGGGTGTAAACGCTGGATGCGTGCCAAAACCAACCCTTGGGGAGCGGTTTTGAGCAAAGAGCGAGTTGCAGCTGCGCGAATTTGTGGACAACAAACTCCGTGCTGGAGACAGTCCTGCCGAGAGGAAAGGAAGGAGCGAAATAGGAGAGCCCAGCGCGGGTACGAGACTTCCGGCAAAGGTTTTAGCGAATGTCACGAATCACCGGCGAAAGCAGCGCCAACGGTGGCGGTCCACCCGTCCAAAAACTGTCGCTAGTCGTCAGCGAGCAGGCGGTCGTAGAAGGAGCCACCGAGATACTGAAGGTTATCAGGCCTGACTGGTGTCGGGACAATGTGCGATTTAAGGTCAGTACTGAGAGCGCCAGGAGATAAAGTGAGAGCGAGAGAAAGAGAGAGAGAGAGAGAGAGAGAGACGAAGGAGTTGGGACAGGTTCCACAGTTTGTTATTTTGAACGTCAAGTCAAATCAACTTCGATTGACGAAAGGCCCATGCGGCTGTGTTCCTCGTGTTGGGCAACGGATTGGGGCATCGGCATCCAAACTTCCGATCGTTCCAGAGCGATTGCGAAATGTTCAACAGCAGCAATAGCGAATTCTTTGCCCTTCCCTGCGGTTGTAATTCGATGTGTCAATTTCCATTGCAAACATGACAACAAAAACATTGTCTGAGAGGATTTGAGAGCAGCCTTAGGCTAGGTGTTGCGGGCTTCCCACCCCAACATTAGCACCCCAACCTAACCGTGCGAGTTCGAAATGCACGTACACGTTGTGCGCCATTACGGCATTAAGCCAAGACCCGCGAACCGCATTGCCGACTGTATTACCTCATCCGGCACGTCGAGCGCACTGGAAATGAGTCATTAAATTGTTATTAGCTTATCGGTCGTTACTGTGCCGCGGACGTATCTGTTACGGCCGTCACGACACGTTTACCTCCTATTTACCCTGTGGCTGTTGTTCGCCGGTGGACACCCCCCCCCCCCCCCCCCCCCATGGTGACCGAGCTTATCTGCCAGAGCGGTTGGCGGTCGGTTGAATTGCTCAAGAAGTAGGTCCCGCGTTGCGCAAGGATGCTGCTAAAGAGAGGAAGAAAGAGAAAGGGGGAAGGGGGGGGGGGGGGTATTAGGACCTAACACTGCCCCCCCTTGATTCTGATAATGACAACAATGGTGATGATGAATCTTAATATGCTCAAGTGGAAAATCATCCTGATAAGCTTTGGCCGCATCGCACCTGCTGGGGCACTAGCATTTGAATTGAAAAAAAACTGAAAAAAAAGAAACAATTTTATTTGTGTTACCATGGACCCATTCCCATAGACCGTAACGCCCTAATCTAATTGCTCGATTTATCTCACTCAATTTGTTTTAGCTCTTCACCGACGGCATCACTAACAAGCTGGTCGGCTGTTTCAAGCAACCGAGCGAAGGTACGGACACGGCCGAGACGCCCGAGCCGGAGGACGTCGTGCTGATACGGGTGTACGGCAACAAAACAGACCTGCTGATTGACCGGCGCAAGGAGACGGAAAATATACAGCTGCTGCACCGGCATGGGTACGCGCCCGCCCTGTACGCCACCTTTGCGAACGGACTCGCCTATCAGTACGTTCCGGGCGTGACGCTCACACCGGACACCTGCCAGAATGATGCCGTCTGGCCGCTCGTTGCCCGCCGGATGGCCCAGATGCACCGGGTGCAGCCGGACGGTCCGACGAACCCAAAGCCCGACCTGCCGGCCAAGCTGGATCAATTTCTGCGGCTCGTGCCCGACCGCTTCACCGACCCGCACAAGGACGAACGGTATAAAAGAGCACGTACGTGCGTACCCCTGGACCCGCAATTCTCACCCGTTTTTCCTCTCTTACCCTCTCTCTCTCTCTCCCAGCGTGTGGAAGGTGTTCCCGAGCGTGGCACAGCTGCGGAAAGAGTTTGAGGAGCTGTATGGCCGACTGCTGGCTACCGACAGTCCGGTGGTCTTCTGTCACAACGATCTGCTGCTCGGGAACGTGATCTACGACGAGCGGAATGCGCGCGTCACCTTCATCGACTACGAGTACGCCGGTCCAAACCATCAGGCATTCGACATCGGCAATCACTTTACCGAGTTTGCCGGTATCGACGAGATCGACTACGGCCGGTACCCAACGCCCGAATTTCAACGCCGCTGGCTGCGCGTCTACCTGCAGGAGTACGGCAAGGGTACGCCGGTGACGGACGTGGCCGTCCAGAGGCTGTACGTGCAGGTGAACCAGTACGCGCTTGCGTCCCATTTTCTCTGGTCGATATGGGCACTCATACAGGCAGAACACTCCACCATCGACTTTGACTTTGTGCAGTAAGTTACGCCATTCGCGCCACCATACACACACACCTTCACTTATCGGATTACTCGTTGCAGATTCGGTGCCACGCGCTTTCTCGAGTATCGCCAGCGGAAGGACAATTTTCTAGCACTGCGTTGCGACGACGACTAAAGAACATGAAGCAATAACGGGGGAATTGGAATTGTATTCCCGGTTTCGAGCCAACTTCACTGCCCTGGACAAACCAGTGTAACCTACATCACAGACAGCAGGCTGTCCGTAAATCGCCTTCCGTGTGTTTGCGTGTTTGAAGAATCCACCCCTAATCTGCTTCGTCCACAAGCAATCATTCCCTTTTTAAACTCTTTTTAAAATCCTCACTAATTCTTCTCTGTCATTGCCTCTGCAAAGTACAGCATGTTTTGCACGTCACGCGATCGTTCCTCAAGACTCTCGTTGAGTAGTTTTATAGATTTACAAACAATCAAAAAAACGCAATTCGTTTGCGCAGCACATACGTTGTCCGTTCTGGCTGGATGCGGTTGTGATCGGGGTAAAAGCAAAGCAAACGAAAGACTCATTAGATCCCTACTCAATACCCAGCCACGAATGTGTCACGTCGTATGTTATCGAAGCGGATCAACCAAATTAGAGAGAGAGAGAGAGAGAGAGAGAGAGAGAGAGAGAGAGAGAGAGTGAGAGAGAGAGAGAGAGAGAGAGAGAGAGTGAGAGAGAGAGAGAGAGAGAGAGAGAGATTTAAAATAAAATTAGTAAAACACACCGGCTAACAGATCAATGCACTAGAGTTGTGTCTCAAGTACCAGAACTGTACGATTCATTCAATTCATCCTAAAGAACGAACGATCTACGTTCATCTAATCAACGTTCATCGATTCTTTAAAAATCATAATGCACTGAGTTGGTCACCAAAATAACGTCCTAAATAACGCCGCCAAAATAACGGACGTTATAGTACGCCAGGTCGTTCATTTTCCCCATACAAATATGAACGTGAACCGTATGACCAGGACGTTCACGAAAAGAACGACCTATCCGTCGAAATAAAGAACGTCCTAGTACGCTAGGTCGTTCATTCCCGTCATACAAATATGAACGTGAACCGTAATACCAGGACCATGTAATGAACGTCCTACACGTCGAAATGAAGAACGTCCTAGTACACCAGGTCGTTCATTTTCCCCATACAAATATGAACGTGAACCGTATGACCAGGACATTCACGAAAAGAACGACCTATCCGTCGAAATAAAGAACGTCCTAGTACACTAGGTCGTTCATTCCCGCCATACAAATATGAATGTGAACCGTAATACCAGTACGTTCATGAAAAGAACGTCCTACCAATCGTAATAAGGATCTTCCTGGTCTGCCTAATAATTTTCAAGATGCAAAACAATTTACAATTTGCAATACAATAAAACAATTTACCACATTTTATTCAACTGAAATGAACGAATGAATCGCGATTCACGTTCAGTTCATCTGAATGAAAGAACTAGTACGTTCACGTTCATGGAAATGAACCGAATTGCCCAAGCCTACAATGCACATTGTGAGGACAGACGTGTGCTTGTTAGTTCTAGCGGTACATTCGTTTTCGTTCTGTTCTGTTTTGTTTTTTGTTTTGTTTTACTAAGTGCATAAGAAGCAATAAATAACGTTAATTAAAAATGGCTGTATGGTGTAGTTCTGTGAACTCAATTTGATGTTGTTGACTATGGAGATTGCTATCATTTTTATATTGCTTTAGATGATGATGATCATGGTCCCACCTCGTGCATAGGATCGAGAATGACGAATACTATCCAAAAAGTACAGTGAAATATCAATACAGGGTTTTCCAACTCACTTTTGGATGTGCTCATAATTATTCACCGCATCCAACATGTTTTTCAAAAACTGGCAAATGGTTTATTTGTATCAAAATGATATTTCAGTTTTAACACATGGTTTTCAATACATAACAAACATCTCCCAAACTCAATCTAACTTGAGATGTGTTGAAAATCATGCTGAAGAAATTAAAAATTATTATGATGGAAATTAAATATCAGATTGATGTGGATTAACATCTTGCACCCGGTGAATTACAATGTTTACATCCGAAAGTGACTAGGAAGTCCCTATAAGGATTAATCTAATGAAGAAACTAATGAAGGTGTTGACATCATAGCAACATCATCCAAGAAACCATGGTAAAAATCTGGCATTCTTGTACCAATATTTGTGTGGACACCTTTAAAAAAAATGTGGATTGTGGATTGACAAATCGTCAAATCGATTGTAGAGATTGTAGATTGTCAAATCGCATATGCAACATAGAGAATATTCGCCTTAGGGAGAGATTCATCATGAAGAGACATAAATTGTTTGGAATATGACGAGACTATCAAAATGTTCATCTTAAAGGAACAAGTCATCTTGAAGAGACTACATATTACAGAGATTTCACTGTTTGTGCTAATGAGTCATTTTGACTGCTTTTTTCCAATGACCGAATATTTATTCAGCACAACTTTTTAATAGTACAGTCATTATCCGATATACGCTATCGTACGGGACCGAGAGCAATAGCGTATCTCGAGTTTTCGCGTATAGCGGATTTGTATGGAAAAATAGTTTACACGACCAGTTCGTCGGTTGAAAAATATCGCCACAGAGTTTTGCATTAAAGTTGTTTGTTGTAAAACAGGTATCTTTTGCACAAATTTAAAGCAAAATGCAAAAAGAACATTAAGGAAATTCAAAAAGAGCATAAAATATTTCAAAGTATTAAAATATTGGCAAAAAAACACATGGAGCTGTCAAATTTAGATCAATCGCGTACTGCAAATTCGCGTATATCGAGTATCGCGTACTACGGATAATTGCTGTATACCGCTTTTGACCTTTATAGTGCACGATTCAGTGACTTTTTAACGTTGACTCGTTTCTCAGTCCAATATGTGACCGAAAACGATTTGGTCGATCAACTATGGTACATCGCTTCCTTCCCCCACTACTTCTGGGTGTGTACCCTTGATAAGCAGAGAAGTACTCTGGAGAGCAGAGGTGGAGGTCCTGCGAATCGTGAAGATGGAAAAACTGTTCCCATCGGTTTTTACAGGATGCACTGTGTCCGATAATGTGGCAGTCTGGCAGGGTTTTATAGGAGCTCCAGACAAACGTCAAACGAATGATAGGCTAGATTGGGAGCTGCAGGTAAGAGGCAAACAGCAAATACCTGAAAGATTTTCCAGCATTTCTCTCTACATCCCAACAGCCACGTGCTACGAACATTTTAGTCAGATGACACATTTCCGAAATAGCAGCAAAGGCTGCATACTTGATTTGGAACCTCTAATAGATGTCACTAGGTGATTGTTTATGATTTCCGCATTATGTAACAGTGATAGTCTTTATTACATATATTTACCTTGAATAGCTCTTCCCTTTCAGTTGTGTGATGTGTGTGTGTGGCAACGAAAGTAAATTACATCCAAAAAAATAATTTGTCACATTTTATACGTACGCTTCGTTATTCGGTTGGGATCACACCCGTACCGTCTATGCGCACGCAGTCATCACTGGTTCAAAATAACAGTTGCGAGAAGTTAGAGCAGGCCGTTAACAACATTTGCATCAACAGACGCAAGATAACAAACAAAACAAATCGTGTTGTAGGGGTATTTTGACCCTTTTTTCATACATTTGGCTGTGCATCAAAGCTGCAAAAGTATTGTGCTATCCTGAAATCACTCAGTCATTTGCATTATTGTAATGTAATAGAATAATTTGAAGAAAAAAAGTTTGCGGTGTCAAAATAGGAATGAAAACAAAAACAATAAAGAAAAAGAGATATCCAGAGCTCTAATCAAAATCAATTGCACCTCCACATTTTTTTTCTACAGTATTTTCTTCTTTTAATGACTCAGAATCGTCCCGGTCGATGACTGTAATAGCGGAAGCATTGCATTTTTTTTTATATTAGTGACAATTTGAAGCAAAAATAAAAAAGAATCATACTTTAATAAAGCTATCTTCCCGCTTCCTAGCGTAAGATAGCCCCCCGCCCATCCATTACTTTGGCTAACCACTATCGACCGTCTCGCGTTACCGTGCAACCGACATCCCGCCAAATAGTGTTGTGCCGTGAAGCGTGAAGCCAAATTCGATGACAGATCCATACAAAACCAATCTGTTTTCATTTTTCTATCATACAAAATATTTTCACACCATGTGAAAAATTGGCGTGGGTGCGTGAAAAATTTGGCATTTCATCGAATGTTATCACACCATACAGGATGACAGCTAGGTACATACATTTAGGCGTGAAATGTTTCATCCATGTTGATTTTGGCTATTTTACACGCTTCACGGTGTGAAATTGTCTCTATATGTCTGGTTGCACGGTTACAATTGCTTTAATCGATTTGATGCTATTTGAGGAGGTTTGAGGGGGGGAGGGGGGGGGGGGGTGGTGTAGATAAAGTCACAGTTGCAACGCATGCGCGAATTCACACTCACAAACACACACATACATACATATATACACACACGCACAAATGATACAAAAAAGGATACGTACGTCGGGTTCCGAGGGCTGATGCTCTGTGGCTGAAAGCCCAAACCAATTTCGCCTTCCCGACGGTACGGTTCGACAGCGGTGTCCGGTGTCCAACTAGTGCCAGAGTGTGTGTGTGTGCACCGAAAAAAAGAAGAAAAATCGAAGTGACAGCAAAAGCAAAAGAAAAGACAAGCTGAGCAAAGTACTATAGAGATATTACTTAAAATTAAACTTTGAAACAGAAACAAAACAGTTGGATGAAACGAAACAGTAAAAACAAGCGCAAGAGAACTTTATTTCATCATCTCAACTTTTAAAAAAGAAAAAAATAAGAGAAAAGGAGGAAAAAGTAATAAAGACGATCCGCGAGAAGATAAAGCATAACATTAATTCAAACCAGCCAAAACAAACAAAAAGTCAAAGCAAAACCAACAAACAAAGGTACAAAGAAAGTGTCGTGTTGCTTTCTACCTCTGTTTGTTTGGGTTATTTCCTTGATTTTTTTGATTCTGGTTGTTTGCTAGTACCCCCTCCCCTCCCTTTCCCACGTGTCACCCCCATACTCACCGAAGATAGGAAATACCGATGGGCCGTTGTCTGTTTTTCACAAGACATTTCTTTTTCTCTTCTTTCTTTTTTCTTTCCTTTCACTTCGCCTTGTAACTATACCCGCCCTGACCGTTAGTGTGCAAAAAGGTGCAAAAGCGCTGATAACACCCCAAAGCAGAAAGGGGTGGGCAGAATACACAAGCGAACGAAAAGAAAAGACAGAAAAACTCTCCCGATAGACAAACAAGTGCATTTTTGTGTTTGTGTGTGCGTGTCCAGACTGTGTGACTCTTAGTGCCCGCGCGGGTGTTTGTGTGTGTGTGTGTGGTACCGTTCGTGCGTGCGTGCGTGAAAAACTAGTTTTCCACATTTTATTTTCCTCGCGCACTCCACAAGCCACCCTCTCTTTCCGTTTGTCCCACCAGCAGTCTCTCTTTTTCTCTTTCTATCGACACACACACAAGCTGTCATCTGGTAGGATTATCAGTCTCTCTCGCTGAAAAAAAAACAGTTAAAACGTAAGATAGAGGGGGGAGGAGGGCAGTGGCAGCAGTGTGCAACTCGCACGTGTGTGGGTGTATATGTGCGGAAAATCAACGCACTATCAGCAAGACGAGCTTCCAGCCCGGTAGGACAAGGGAGCTGCCCTACACCACACCACATACACATACGGACCATGTCATGCGTCATGATGGAGAAAGCGAAACGGCATAACACGTTGCTCGCTGCACGAGCTCACTAAGCAGCCGTAGGGCGCAGCTAGGAAAGCGAACCAAAGGAAAAGAGGAAAAGAGACGCTTGACAATAGCGCACATGTATGTGCATGTGTGTGTGCGCCCGCGCACAGGTGAAAACGAGTAGAAACGAAAGCCTGACAGCCTGCGCCTCTCGCACGCAACCGACAGCGCGGAGCGAATTTGCGTTGCGCGCGCACACCCGATTGCATCGTTAGAAGCGCGTGCGAGAGAGAGAGAGAGAGAGAGAGCGCCAGCGCATTGAGCACTTTTTGGAGACAAAATTGAGCAAACGGTGAGATGGCGCAAGCAGCAGCAGCAGTAGTAGAAGCAGCAGCAGCAGAAGCAGAAGCAGAAGCGGTAGCACCACACTCGACCAGTATTAGTGCACACGCGGGTCCGTGAAAACGGCAGACGGACACGGCACCGGGTTTTGAACGTTTTTGTTCCATCTCACGGCTCACCATTCTCGCTCCCTACCAGGCCACCAACAAACCTATTTGCACCATAGACCCATCTGGCCTGTTCGATATACGGCGGTGTGCAGACGCGTTTCTGTCTGCGTGTTTTTATTTGTTTCCGCGCCGATGATGTGTGTGGTGCAGTGCTGATGTGAGGGCATCTGCAGGAAGAAGAAGCACTCGCCTGCCAGTCGCAAAATCACGAACACGAGACCACCCCAAACCAATGTGTATGTGTGCCCCGAACATGTAAACATTCCAACAAATAAACACACACACACACACATCCTCCACACGTACAGAGTGCCTAATCAGTGCTTCCGGTGTGTGCGTGCGTGCGTGCGTGCGTGCGTGAACGGTGTGTGCCCTGTGTCGCCCCAATCACAAAGGGAAAGGAGAGAGAGAGAGAGAACAAACGCGCGCTAGAGAGATAGAGAGAGAGAGAGAGGGAGAGAGAGAGAGAGAGAGAGAGAGAGAGCGAGCGAACAAAACAGAGCGATAACAACGCCCCAAAAGGTGCGCGGTCCGTCAGTAATTGGGTCGCGATCGGTGTAGTCAGACGAGAAGTGTGGCAGCGGACAAAGAGCGAGAAAGAAGAAGAAGAAATATCAATCAGCAAACACAGCCACGACAGTAGCCCTCCCACACAATCATCCCCTTCTCTTCCTTCCCCCTTCCCTACTCACACACACACACGCACACAAATCATATCATCATCATCGCCAATCTGTTCATCTTGTCCCCACTCTCCCAGTCTACTTACTAAACGGTACAACAAAACAAAGCAACATACGCGCGCACACACACATACAATACATATAGACACAAACACACATCCACACATACATAGATACAGACGAAACGATGTGCTTTGCTGCGAGACCAACGGTTGTTTTTGGCACGCTGAAGAACAAGAAGAAGAACAACAGCTGGTTTCGCCCTTTTTCGATGCGCTGATCGTGTCCGTGGGTGGTGGCAGCCGAGTTCGATTAGAAGCAGCACCTCACCTCACCCTTACACACACAAGCACACATAGCACTCACAGCACACCCATACACACCAAGCGCACCAACACCATACCGTTGCACCATCCATTCGCCCCACGTATAGAGGGAAAAAAAGAACCGTCCTACTACCGTATTCCCCTTTCTTTGCCCGGCTCCCCTGTTCCCAAACACGCACACGTACATTCCCCCCGGATTCCCCCCCCCCTCCTACCCCCCTCCCCCTACTGGTCCAGTTGGGCTTCATCGATTTGGAAGTTTTGAGGCAGAAATTGGATTTTGCAAAAGCCAACGCGCGCGGTACGCGGAGAAACCCAAAAACGAGTGTGCGTGTGTACGGCGGCGCGCGCGCGCGCGTGTGTGTGTGTGGGTGTGGGATCAAGGCAAAAAAAGACAACACAGCCCTGTTCGAAAAGCATCATTGCTTGACCGACCACCCTTCTCCATATCCACCATCCCCCGCGGTCCCCTTATCGGCCCACACGTACAACCCTTCTGCCCACCCGCACACGCACGCACGCTTGTGTGTGTGTGTGCGCGCGCGCGTGGCGTGTGGTGGCTGCGTGCGTGCGTGCGGAGTGGAGACAGCGGTGGCAGCGTCGGCGGCAGCGGCTGTGGCTGCTGTTAAGTGCACGTCAAGATGAAGAAGTTCACCTTCAAGGGCGTGCTGGACGGGTTTCGGTCGTCGGTCAATCAGCAGTCGGCGGCGGGCGGCGGAGCGGCCAAAATCTGCGTCGAGCAGGAGATACAGGAAACGCTCCGATCGGAACATTTTCAGCTCAAAAAGGTAACCGAGGCTCGCGGGGCCGCCCCAAACTCCATTGTACAGTTTTTCTTTGTGTGTGTGTGTGTATACGGGGGTTTGAGGGAAAAATGGGGGTTCAGCGACGGTCCGATTCCGATGCACACCATCACACACTGCGGTTGACGACACATTCCAATGCATGTCTCGTTCGCTTCCTCCACCCCTGCTCTTTGCTCTGTTGAAAACTGCGCCATTCACACTCGTACAGGCCGCGCTTCGCCTTCCTTTTCGCTTCCCTTCCCCTTGCGGCGATGGCATGATGTCATCTTCTGAACCATCCGAACTACCGCCGACCACATTTTCGCAATCAAATGAAAGGAGCGTCGACAGTGGCCGCCGTCCCCACCAACCAACCAGCCTGCGGTACTCTCCGCCCACCGCCAGCGAAGGCCGCGGGGCATCATCGGTGCAGCACATCTATCAAAACCGAAGCGAAGAGGAAGGAGGGACTTACCATCACCACCATACCAGACCCCCCGACCAGGAGGCTCTAGCCGCCTCCTTGGGCCGTTGGGTTTTCTGGGGCTATTCCCTGGTGGCTTATTGATTTACAAAAGTAGAAAAAAAACCTAATCTCCTTTAATTTTCAAAAGAACTCCACGAATTCACGGACGTGCAAGAATCACAGAAGTGATCAAGAAAGAAGGCTGCCATCGCTTTAGCAACCAACCAACCAACGTCATAAATAAAACGTGATGTGTCTCGTCCTGTTATTCCCTGGTCCAACGCAATGCAACGCTCTACCAACTGCGTGCGGATCGATATTTTTCACTCCCCGGTGTGGATCTGAAAATTATTCCCTTTCCTCTCTCTTTCTCTCTCTCTCTCTCTCTCTCTCTCTCTCTCTCTCTCTCTATCTCGCTCTGTCTCTCTTCTGCTGTGTTGAAGGTTTTGATGGACGACCCTCCATGACCGGAGAGCGCTGACGCCATCTAACTATAATTTGAAATTATATGCTTCTGCACCCTGTAAAACCGCCAACCGATGCCAACCTGAGCACGATGAGCTAATAGCTTTTCTTCTCTGGGAACCTCCGCGCACACGGTTGCAGAGGGTTAGGAGGAGTGGGTGTGAATTTGGGAATTTGGTTCTCGTCATATCGACAGCATGGACACAGGGACCCAAAATTGTCCAAAAATCACTGCACCTAGAGGACACCGCGACGTGTGAGAGTCCGACGAACGCTTAGTTCCTTCCACGCTCCACTCCCACTGACGGTGTGGGGTAGGGAAGAGGGAGGAGGGAGGGAAAAATCTTTTGCACTGAATCTGCTTCATCATAGGCAATTAGGGGAGAACGCTGGTGTACGCAGGCATCCTTTTTTCTTCTTTTTTTTTGCAGCCAGTGGAAGTGCGCATGCCCGCTGGTTCTTCTGGTGTGGAGTGGAGCAATTTTCCTATTGACCACCCCTGCCCGCCCCCTCTTCTTCTTCCCATTCACTTCCTTCCAATTCTCCGTGGCGAGTATTAACTTTTTTCCGTGCTGCCCACTTCCTTCCATCCCATTCGCCCTTCGCCTCGCGCAAACCACGACCTCCGGCAACTGCGCGAAGAGCAATGCAGGAAGTGCAGTGCAGGGGTAGGACAGGATTTAATTTTATATTATTCATAGATTCACCGAATCCTCTCCCCTCCCCCCTCCTCTCCTTCTTCTCCCTCAAGAGTGTTAGAGTGTTTGTAAGTGTGTATGTATGTGTATAGTGTGTAGGCGAATCCTTCGCCCTACGGACGCCGGTCAGAAATGGCTGACGGAAGATAGCCAGCGTTTGTTTTATTTGGTATGTAACTACTGCTGCAAGCTATATCATAAGACACACGCGGCTATTTTCCGCAACCCGAACCAGCAAGCGCCGTTCACACCACAAGGCATCTCAGCAACGCATGGAAAGGAAACGCAATTTTGCGAGGAAAACCGGGCACCAAGAACGCTACCGTCGGCTTGTGGTGCAAAGGAAATACGAAAAACCCCCATTTATCCCCAGCCCCCTTCCTCTCTTCAAAATCCGCCAAAAGTGAGGAGGTCTGGTCGGAGATCGTTGGTTCCGCCTACGTCACCCCTTCCCCCACAACTTCCCTCGACCTTGGCAAAATGCGACCCGAAACCTGGAGCAACCGTTTCGGGTTCGCTGCTTGAAAATCGATAACATCATGAATCTCCTGCAGGAGCGGGTTGGTCTGGTCGAGCGGCGGGGAGGATGGCAACGTTCATGTGAGCTTGTCCTGCTGAACCTCCAGCTTCTTCCAGCATCCCGAATTTGAGGCAGAGCGTGTTCGCGTCAAAACGCGTGACAGTGCAATTTTCCATCGCGCTTTTTGCCCTCTCGGCACCAAGTTCCAAATCAATACTTACCAAGTCCAACTTGTGCTTGCGTTCCACATACCCTTTTCCGCTCTGCGTGCTCCAGGAGTTGCGCATTCTCGAATTTGCACCACCCCCATTCAGCACCTCCTGGTAGTGCTGCTAGTGCTGTGGTTTTCGCACGGTTTTTTTTTCCAGCAGCCTCGCACTGCGCAGATGTGCAGATGTGAACTCTCCCTCAATTGCTATCTCCCCACACACTGCATCCGGTTGCCCTCCCCCTCTCTCTATACCGTATGGGACGCAAAATGCTCCCCATTATTGTCACGAGTGTGCGCACAAACGGTTCAAGTTTGGCGGGTTTGTGTACCGTAGCTTCTCCCCCTCACTGTGTGTGTATGTGTGCATCTGGTGCTGCCATCTTGACGTTCCAAAATTTTAAAACCAATACCCCGTGACGGAAAATGTTGGACCCCGGTCGTAATCAACTTAACGGTTTTATACATCGTTCAATGGTTTAAAATTTTATGGGAAAATGCTTCATGCCCCTGGGGAGGGGGGTGAGGCGTGAGGGTAGAGAGAGATAGAGAGAAAACGAAGGACTTGCCCTTCCATCCATGGGGAAGGGGAGAATGAAATCGGTAGTTGGAATGCTGAATGAATTCTATATGCGCGAGGCAAAGGTTTTGGGCTTGCTACTGAATATTGTATCACAGCAATTAAATATGGAACCCATATGGAAGCGTCGCACGCCTTCGTGTCTCGCCTGACGCACTGAAACCGTTACCCGTGCCAAAAATCCAATCAATCTCACCTTTTCGTTTTTTTTTTTGTATTTTTTATTTCTCTACTATGCTTTGCTTTACCGCGGGAACGAACAGACTTTCCGCCATGGATTCCCCTACTCGCCCACGGCGCTTGCGTTCGATCCAGTCCAGCGAATTCTGGCCGTCGGCGACAAGTTTGGCTCGATGCGACTGTAAGTATTCTCCTGTTTCGTGGTTTCCCGATCGATATCTAACCGCTTCATCTTCCAGGCTGGGCAAGTTCGGCGTCGATGCGCACGTGAAGCACGAGGGCGAGTCGGCCTGTGCCGTCAATCTGATCGAGTTCCTGGTAAACGAGGGCTGCCTGGTGACGGCTACGGCCGACGACACGCTTCATCTATGGAATTTCCACACCAAAATCCCGAAGGTGGTGCAGAGCCTGAAGTTTCAGCGGGAAAGGTAGGGGCAGTTGAGCCAATTGAAAGTATAGGATGTATGTTTTTTTTTTGTTTGGTTTTGGTGTAAACCTTCCACCCCGTTGCAGAATATCTCGTCTGCATCTGCCCATCGGTACCAAGTGGCTGTACATTGGCACGGAAAAGGGTAACACGCACATCGTCCACGTCGATTCGTTTACCCTCAGCGGCTACGTTATCAATTGGAACAAAGCTATCGATCCGTAAGTGACGACGATGGCGACCATGAAGACTTTAACCAATGGATAAGAAACTGCGAAATGCATGCCGTTTTTCTTCTTTCCCTTTCGCTTCGTTCGTTTCAGCATTCGCAAGACGCACCCTGGCGCCGTGGTTCACCTGTCCGATAATCCGCTGGATGCAAACAAGGTAAACGCTAAAACGAAGCTCTCCGCCCTACAAAACATGGTTGCCTCAGGTGGTGCTAATTTGGCGCACGTGTCGGACCGGCCTGCTTCACCTTGTCTCGGTTTTTTCTTTTATTTTAATGTTCCCTTTTTCTTGTTCTCGCTGCCACGATCCAACAGCTGCTAATAGGATTCGAGTCCGGTCAATTAGTGCTGTGGGATATGAGAGGCAAATGTGCGGAATTTCGCTGGCTGTCGCAGGAGCCGCTCAGCTCCTGCTCCTGGCATCACGAAGGGAAACACTTCATAACATCACACACCGACGGTTCTTTATGTACGTGGCCTTTGAAACTTTCACCAAAACCCTTAACTCATAGTTTTCCTCACGGTAAGTGTTGATTCTCGGCACGGAGTGACGCACACTCCACCAAACCCTCGTCAATCGGCTTTATCATTCTGTTGCATTTTTTATTTTCTTCAGCTAAAACGAACAAAGAAGGAAAAACGGAAAGCTGTAACTCTATTCAAAAAGTGGAAGTGAAAACGAATAGAATAGGGTAGGTAGAAGATGATGCCACCTGTACGCGTAGCTGGCTCTGAATCTGACTGTATTTCTTTTTTATTTTTTCCGATAGCGATCAATTTACCATTTTCTCGGGCGGTCTGCCGACGGAAAAGTGCAGTCCGAAGTCGCACTGCATTACCGTGATGGTGCAGGGCAAATCGACGACCGTCCTGGAGATGGAGCACAGCGTGGTCGACTTCGTGACTATGTGCGAGAGTCCGTGGGGCAGCGGTACGTAATCAATCCCCAACTGTTTTTGCATTACAACTACTATACATTACAACTTCTTATCGTTCGCAGACCTGCAAGAACCGTACGCGGTCGCGGTGCTGCTACAGAACGATCTCGTACTGATCGACCTGCTGACGCCCGGCTATCCCACGTTCGAGTCGCCTTATTCGATGGACCTGCACGAGTCGCAGATCACCTGCTGTACCTACCTGGCCGACTGTCCGTCCGACCTGGTGCCCGCGTTCTACTCGGTCGGGCGGAGCGCGGCGACCAACCGGCGTTCCGGCTACTCCGAGCGTGAGTGGCCGATCAACGGGGGCGAATGGCAGCCGACCAGCTGCAGCTACTCGGAGATCATCCTCACCGGCCACCAGGACGGTTCGATCAAGTTCTGGGACTCGAGTGCCGGCACGCTCCAGGTGCTGTACAAGCTGAAGACGTCGAAGATCTTCGAGAAACCCCGAGTGAGATCGATGGACAGTGGCGAGGAGGACCCGTTGGCCATCTCGATGATGTCCTTGTGCGCGGAATCGAGGTGAGGGGCGATTCGGATCTGGTTTTCTGTTTAAAAGTGATGTTCTAAACTGAAACGTCTTTATTCCATTTGTGATTTTTTGTTGTCACAGAAAGCTTTGTGTTGCCTGCAACTGTGGTTATGTGGTGCTGTTCAAATTCCGGAGGGCCGAAAGCACCGGGGACATTGTGGTAGGTAGTCGCACACCTTCCGACACCATCAGTCGTCTCATGCTCAACGCAAAACGATCCGTCTCTCTCTCTCTCTCTCTCTCTCTCTCTCTCTCTCTCTCTCTCTCACACACACACACACACACTCTCACTTTCAATCTTTCTTTTTCCCGGCAGGTTTTGGACATCCCGTTCACCATGGAAACTTTTACCGAATTTGAAGGCAGTCCCGAATGTGAGTTCATACCAAAATCACTGCCAAAAACCGTTGACTCTACGGAGAGCGATAAGAAGGTAGGCTAGCGGGAGGGGGAGTGCATCGGGAACCATCTCACCATACGGTTGTTTTTGTTATGTGTTGTTCGTAGAACTGCAGTTTGTTGAAGGTAAAAACTGGACCACAGCGAAAACCGCCCGGGTTTCAGGCTCAGCTGGTATGCGTTCCGTCGTGGGCGTGCGGCAGTGTACAGATCACTGCGCTCACCATCAACTCCAACTACGGACTGTAAGGCAACATGCAGCGTGATCGTTAGCGAATGGAGTTGAAAATTGATCTGTTGTCTAAAATTTCTAGCATGGCGTACGGTAACGAGTACGGCTTGACGATAGTGGACATCGTGAAGAAGACGTGCGTGCTGAACCTGTGCACACAGGAGATGTACGGCGCGCAGGACCCGTACTCGCGGACGCCCCGGAGTCCGAAGCGTTTGGAAAACAGTCAATCGAAGGACGATTCATTGCGTTCCCCTAGTATAGATCAGGTACGATGGTCGAATGTCGGTCGTGGGGTCAAACACTAAACACTGGCTCAACCGGAAACACACAAATCGAAACATCCACAAACACTCACACACATTCTAACATTGTATCGTGTACTATATAGCCCAGCCCATACATTATGCTTCATTTAAGAACCGTAGGTTCGATTGTCATTCATGTGCGTGTACCCACGTGATCGTGGTGTGTGTGTGTGTGTGTGTGTGTGTGTGTGTGTGTGTGTGTGTGTGTGTGTTTGCAGCGCATTACTTGTGTCTTTTTTTTATCACACGCGAAAGGTAAGGGGCAGACCCCTCCCCCCCCCCCCCCCCTCACTCCCCGAGAGTGTCGAACGATGAACTCTCTGCTCACTTCATTCCTCGCGGCGTTTACTAAAACCACTAAATCCAACCAGAACGTCATTCCGACGGTCGGGAAAGCGTTTCGCCTAAAGGGGGGTACCTTCTCGTGGCGGACGGAGCAGGTATTCTCTAGCGCATTTATCTAATTCACTCTTTCTCACCCACCTCCTACCACTAGGGGTATAGCGGGACCATCGCACAACCATGTCACATCATGCACATATGCCCGGGTACGCGAGGGGTGGAGGGATGTGGTTCGGGATGGCCTTTATTGTACATGTAACAACGCGCAAATCATTTTCCGCGGCGTTTGCTTCTAGTAATGCTGTGTGGCTAACCCATTTCGGACCCATCCATTTCAGGGGCGTTTTGGGATTTTTTTTTTTTTGCTTAACCTTGACGGAGTGGAGTCGGAACTTCTATGGGCTCCACCGAAATGTCAGGAGGTAGCAGGTGTACAGTGCTGTTGGCTACGATTAGATTAGAGCGGGGGTTTCTGTTCGCGTAAGTAGCGCACGTCCCATCATCATCTTCATCTCTGCCACCAGTGTTAACACGTACTAAAAACCGCATCCTCATCTCAGCAATGGGTAGACATCTTTCGCGACGTTTCCCATCTTTGATACTCTTTAACTGCTCCCTGTCAGCAGATCGATCGATAGCATTTCACTAACCGTAGCGCAGTGTGTGATGTACAGACTAAGGGAGTACAAGAGCGCAGCAGCAACTCGGCAAACCACTGTACACAGCCCGCGTGCTGCGCGTTGTATTCGTGTGTAGTGCGTGGTTCTGTGGTAGCGGACCCTCTCTTGGGGCACGTGTTTTGTGGAGCTACTAGAGCGCTCAATTTAGTATACACCGAACACCCACCGTACTAGCCCCGTTACGTGTGTATTCGTTTGTTTTTGGTTCGTTTATTCACCTCCATCCTAACAAAAGTGTTGTGTATGTAAGCGTGTGTGTGTATGCGCACTTGCGCACCTGTAACCTTGTAACTTATAGGCATCCGTATGTATACTTTGTTTTCGAGTCCTAGTTACAATTCCATCGTTCTGCAGTGTGTACAGTAACACAGTAGTAACTGAGAACCAGTACTGAATGCTCTTCTATGCGCTTAATGCTATAATGTAAGGCTGTCGAGGGCTTCCATCGATGTGAAATTTGTATACAGGTAGTGGCGATAGTGCTGGATTCTATTGATTGGAAAATAATCAGAACAAAATGGGACTGGTAACTGGCGTTGGCTCTGTTCTTGAAAAGATATATTTTGAAAAGATGTCTCATAAGAAGAACATCTGGAGATTAACAGATTTCTCAAATGCAGTTGTTTCGCAGGACAGAGCAGTACATGTGCTTCATGGATTAAAAGGGTCACAGGCAATCTTGTTTAATGCAGGTGTTATTTTTTCAACAACTTTTAGATTTTTTTTACAACATATTAATTTTTTTAACTTTTTGCTTTGGGTGTAGCATGTGTTTCACAGTAGTGTTTGTGGATGGATTAACGTAGCAAAAGAAAATCACCAATAAATGGCTGTAAAGCATTTTTTTAACAAATAAAAATCGGTTACCGCTGTGTGATGTATGCTGCCTGTACTATGTGAACTCTCGTACTCGTAGCAGTCTCTCTGTCTCTCTATCTCTCCATACACTATACATTACATAGCAAACATCATCGTAGTATTCTAACTCTATGTGTCTCTAGCTAACGCAAAACATGACTGGGCATTAGACTAATCGTGGGATCAGGCGCGCGCTTTTGGTCCTGTAGGCGAGACTGTAGGATGATGATGATGATAATGATGATGATGATGATGATGATGATAAGACTCCCTCTCTGTCTCTCTATCTGTACACTATACAACAAGCATCATCATAGTAGCCTAACCCTATGTGTCTCTAGCTAAAGCAAAACATAACTGGACATTATAGTAATGGTGGGATCAGCTGCGCGCTTTTGGCCCTGTAGGCGAGATTGTAGGATGATGATGATGACGATGATGATTACCGAACCAAGTTATCTATTTGCTCCAGCCTAGCCACGTTGTGCCGGAGGCGCAGGCGACGGTGGTCGTCGGGCCGGTGGATGAGGCGGCCAGTCCATCGTTGGCGGTCCCACCCTGCCCGACCGACAGCCCTGCGGTCCCGCTCGCTCCCGTCGTTACCTTCGCGACCTGCGGCGGCCCTAGTGGTACCGCCGGTATTGTGGCGACCGAGCGGAAGGAGGAAGGCCTCGAGCAGGAAAGCAAGCCGAACAACGTAATTATCGCGCCGGGAGGGAACCAGCCGACGCAGGAGGAACCGCCGCCGTCGTTGGGGTTGGTCGTTGGGGTGTTGGCAATGCCGCCAGAGGGTTTGGGGCAACCGCCACCAGCACTACCACTACCGCCACTACCACCTGCAACGGTGGAAGAGGAAGAGCCGGCGGCGGTGGCGGCGGCGGCATCGTCAGGAATAGCAGCAGCGGCAACACCAGCGCAACGGCGTGCAAAGAAATCTTTCATTGAATCCCTACCGCTGCCCAAATGGTTGCGGAGCCTAAGTAAGTACCCTCCGCCCCCTCCCTCCCCGTTCAGCGGGTCCCGTGTGTATGCGTGTGTGCGTGTGTGTACGTCAACCAAAGACTGGAAATGGCATTCCCGCGAGGGTGTACCGAAAGGGGGAACCCCACGTTTGCGTGATGTGGCCCTGCTCTTCTACTATGTTTCATTCCCTGCCCCCTTTCCCCGGTATTCCACACCCCTGTTGCCGTACTGTGGGTTTCTTCCGTCTTCTAACAACTTCTTCCCCCCATGCGACCTCCCGCTTACGCCCCCATCTCCTGCTCCGTCGAAAGCTGTGTCTTCTTCTTCTCATTGTCCCGCCATTGTCGGTGTGCTCTTTCCCAGGGGACGGCTAGGTCTTCCTCTTCTTATTGCTTTTGTTAGTTGGGCCGCAAAGATGAGATATTCGTACACCAACACTTTCCCACACACACACACACACACACACTCACACATGCAGTCACTAACACCCATACTCACACCAAAACACAACAAGTATTGTAATCACACCAGAGTTGGAGAGCTCGTACAGGGGACGGCCTTTGCGTCTTGGGCGTCTTCTCAAGTGTTAGCTGGGAAACACCAGCTGTAGCTGTGATGGAGAGGGTGTAATAGTAGTAGTGGTAGTATTAGTAGCTGGACTGTAGAGTCGCCTGTCGGTTACTGGGCCTCAATATCATGTTCTGCTCTTTCACCGCCCACCCTCCCTCCTCCCCTTACTTTACTTTCAACTCTCACAATCTCCCCCAAAATAATCCCACCTGCCCCTCCTCTCCCCCACCCCCATCCCTTCCCCATCCCTTCCCCATTCCCTCCAAATTACCCCAACACAGATAAATGGGCTCGTCGGCGGTGGCAGTGGCGGCGGAGGCGGTGGCAGCGGCAGTGGCGGCGGAGGCGGCAGCGGAGCCGGTGGCGGTATCGGAAGCGGCACCACATCCAGCTCCGCGACGACACCGAACGCGGTCAACTCGAACATGCCGCTGTCGATGTACGAGCGAGGCATGAGCATATCAAGTGCCGGAAGTCCGAGCAAGCGCACTGGAGCTGGAAGCGGATCCACGACAATAACGGGTCTGACAGACTCGGTCAGGAAATCACGATCGCAAGGTGCCCCATGCAACAAGCACAACCACAAAACAAACAACAAAAGCAAACAAAGTTCTAGTCTTCACACCCAATCCACCCAACCCACCTGCCAGCACACTCGCACACTGCACCCTAATTTGGTTGATGCTGTTCAGTGTGTCTGCGTGTGTGTTTTTGTTTTCCGTACTATTTGCAATTTTGTTTCCCATTTTCTAGAGGTTAAAAATCATCACCATTACCACCCTGATCCGTTTTTTTTTTGTTTTATCCACCCCCAGTGTGTACCTGTTTACTTGTCAAATCGGACTAAACGCGACACCCTATGTCACCAACATTTCAATCACCACCACTACCACCCACACATCACCTTATTTAAGTTTCATTTCACGCGTTCCTCCTGTCCTCCTGAGAAGGATGAAGTTTTCGTTTCTTTGTCCCATTTCCCTTCTTCCACAATCCACCACGGTTTTGTTTCCATTTCACTGTATCTATACTTTATGTAAATCCGTTTTTGTTCTCCTGTGTGTTTTCCTGGGTTTATTAGGGTTTTTACACTTTCCATTGGTTGTTTTCTTTGTTTTGTTTTTTGCCGTTCCATTTGTTTGTTGCTCAGTATCTTTCCAAGCATGATGCAAATCGATAGATTTATGCTGAAAAAAGGTCCATAAAACGCTAACGCGTTCATTTTGTGTTGCGAATTGCAAACCTTACGGCGTATTACTACGCTTTGGAATCCAGCATTAATGTATGCAACGCGTATCAAATCAGCTTACTCCTCATCCACTGATTGCAAGTTAAATCTATATCTGTATCTCTATCTCCAGCACAGATATTTGTTTTGCCTTATCCTGCTATTTCCATTTCCTTTTCTTTTGTTTTATGTGTGTTCTATAAAGAAATAAAACATCCGATACGAAAAAAATACTAATGGTGAACTACGTGCCTGGCGTGGTCCGTCTTTTTGGTTTGGTTCTTTCTTTCCAATCCCCTTTTGCAGATAAATTGGATAACTCATTCTCGAGATCTCGTTCATCTTCTATGTCAAGCTTAGAAAATAATGCAATGGAGGCTGTGACTTGTTTGGCTTTTGCCGATAGTTATGTAAAAAAAAGCGGTAAGTCAGTGCTTTAACCTCAACCTTGCCCATATGACACTGTGTACTGATGTTTATTTATATTCTTCTTTTGTTGCTCTATTTGGCTTAGATCCCTCAATGGCGTTGCCTACTGCATGGTTGGGAACCAGTTTAGGATCGATCCTAACCATCTCTCTATCCATTCCGGAGAACGATTTGAGGAAAGCGAACGTGGTCCAGACGGCACCTACCGGTAGGTGGCTTTCTTTTTTGTCTGTCTTGTGCGCCCGATTGTATAGCTTTAGGCGTTCTATCATCACAGTATTTTAACCAAACTATTTCGCTCCCTTGTGTATGTGTGTGTGTGTGTGTGTGTGTGCGTGTGCGTTCTGCAGGAGCCATGTTCCGGCTAAAGGGGTCCATCCTTTCGATGTCGCTGCTCGACTGCAACGGGGCACTCATACCGTATTCGTTCGAAAGCTGGCGCGAAGATTCGAAAGACAGCAAAGAGAAGAGAGAAAGTATGTAGAAAGCACACCTGTAGAAAAGGGGAGAATAGTTTTAACCCTTTCTTTCTTTCCTGTCTATCTCGATCATTCTAGGGACGCCAACCAAGACATCATCCACAAAGATGAGCCCAACCAATCCAGACGGTTTGTGCGATCGGCAGTTTATTGCGATTGCGAGCGAGAAGCAGGCGGGCGTGTTTGCGCTACCGAGCCAGAACTGCGTCTACCGGAAGAAGCTGGTCGATTTCGATTTTATTGTAAAGGCAGAAATCATTAGCATGAAGGGTGAGGACACACGAAACGGCGGGCGATGCGAACTAGACGCGAAATCTCATCCGCCTTTTTCTACCATTCCAGATAGTGTCTGTCTGATATGCTACGCTTCGAACGGGCATCTGATGGTGTTTACCCTGCCCAGCCTGAAACCTTTGCTCGAAGTTGATTTTCTTCCATTGGCTGATCTAAGGTATGTTGGTAAAATCGAAAATGGAGGCGTCGGTGTTATACAACCCGGCCATATACCATCCATATCTTGGCTATCCACCAGTTTCTTCCCCTCTCTACCACGTAACCTCACTAACACCACCAATCACCCCAACTCCGATTGTACTCCCAACGGTAGCGAGAGCGCTGCTACAGCAAAACAATTTCGTCTAGGACGCTACTAAGACTTATCAAAGGGGAGCGGGAGCCACACAACCCTTTTCACCCTTCACACAGCCACCCTCTGCTATCCTCTACCACCTCTCCATCTTACCCTTACCATTCCCACTCCTGCCGCACTCCGTTAAAGCTAAATAACTCGTTCTCTTCACACACAGTTTCCAAACCAAGTGTAAACAGGGCGTGGTGGATCCAATGCTATCCATTTGGGGGCAACAACTTATAGTCAATGAAGATTCGAATGTGTAAGTGCTGCAAAAGAGCCCGGCGATGGGTTGTTGGTCGATCTTGTCGATCCGAACGACCCCCGGACAAAGCCGACAAACACTAATGGCTGGCTTTCGATGGGGGCGAGGGGACGATCGGGCTGGGAGCTATAGTGAGAATGCGATATCGTTTCTTCGAATGAGTGCCACGAGAGTGTTGGAAGATGTTTTCATGTCGGGGCGAGGGACTGGACGATTGTGTGACGTAATGGATCCAAAACAAACAAAACAAAAACAACCGTAAAGCACGCCACACAAATTGCCAAACTATATTATTTCTCAATATTTTCTTTTTTATATATCTATATCATATCACAACTTACTCACTCACTAACAAACTTAACCAAAATGTGTGTTTTTTTCAGAAGAAACAGTCTGTTACAAAAATTATATAAAATGTGTTGTTTTTTTGTTCTATCCTCCTGTCTTTCTCTCTCTCTTTCTCCCTCTTTTTATTCCCACTCCCCTCCGTCTGTTCCTGCCTCCAATTTGACACGTAAACCTGCTTCTGTACTCCCCATTCACTACCATCACCACCGCTACATTCCAAAATGCAGGATTTCACGGACGTTTAGCTTTAGTAACAAGGGCCACGGATTGTATCTAGCCACACCCACCGAAATCCAAAAATTTACTGTTTGCCAAGAATTCAGGTAAGTGTGTGTAACAGTCTGAGGATGGGAAGGAAATCGCACAAAGATTTCGTATGAACTGGGTCCCAAAATTTCCAGGACCTTACAATCCCTAGTACATTAGAAATTCCATCAGACCCTTCTTAACAGAATTTTAGGGAAGGATAAGAACATGTCTATTGGTCTTAAGGTGTTAAGACATCCAAGGATAGTTAGGAGCAGATGTTGAAAATTAAGGGATAATATAAGTAAGATGTAATTTCTTGTGGAAAGAAGTAGATCAGTTCTTCATGTAACTAGATATTCAGATATTTAAAGACCTAAGGTTCACTGGAAGGACCTGATCATCAAAAAATTGAAGAGCTTTGATCTAATGGCAATCGTGGGTTGCCATCTTCATCCTTAATGCCCGAAACCTTTCCGATAGCACTTTGCTTTGAACATGGACGCCAACTAATTCTCTTCCTTTACTATCGTCCTTCGCACAGCCACCAATACAACAATATGCTTGGCGATCTCTACGTACCTCATGAAATGCCGGAAGCACCGAAGGAGAGCTTCTTCAAAGGACTGTTCGGCGGAGGCATGCGCAACCTCGACCGAGAGGAGCTCTGTAAGTTGCCTGCATATTGCGTTTTTCTTTGTTTTTTTCTTCTTCACATTCGTTTCACCGTTTCCCTCGTGTCGCTATGCTTTTTCAGTTGGCGAATCGAGCGGCAAGGCGAACCGGTCGGTGGCGAAACACATTCCCGGCCCGAACGCCGACATCCAGGCGCTGAACGCGCGGACGACGTCCGTAACGTCCGAGATCGGCAAGGCGCACCAGCTTATGCTCGAGCGCGGTGACAAGCTGAGCCAGCTGGAGGAGCGCACCGAGCGGATGGCGAACGAGGCGCAGCAGTTCTCCAGCTCCGCCCATCTGCTGATGAACAAGTATAAGGACAAGAAGTGGTACCAGCTGTAAGCTCAACATCCTCTCGCAACCGTCCCCGCACACCTGTCGTCAGTCTGACCGCGATGCGAGGACGCATGCTTGCGACACGCAACGCGTGGTGTTACGCGTTGCGCTCACAACCATGCGCCACAAACTCGATAGATTTGGTAGCTTACAGGGCTACGGCGGGGAGGAAGGAGAACGGCGTTGACATGGAAGGAAGGTGAAGGCATCCCAAACTCAACCCCCCTCCCGTCGAACAATTAAACCGGGCGCGTTCGACGCCAGTGGGGGTGGGTTGTAGGGGTTTGTCGGGAGCAGATTTTGTTTGAATGGGAAGCGAAAAAATCAACGCTCCCCAACCCCTCCTCTCCCTGCTCCATCACTCTTTCCTTCAACTAATACAACCCTGTCTCACCAAGCAAGCACACATGTTACACAATGCAACAATTGAAATGGATGGTGGGTTAGGAGAGAAAGGAAAAAAGAAAAAGAGATATATAGAGAGATAGAGAGAGAGAGAGAGAATGAGAAAGAGATAGAGAGAGAGAGAGATAGAGAGAGAGAGAAAGGGAGATGCCAGCGATGAGGAAAAGTCACATTCTCTCTTCCCAGTGCGCAAAAAGGAAAGCGAGCGCGTGAACGGTTGGAGAAAGACAGGGAGGGGTGGGAAGTGACTACATACCGTAAAACATTGTGTTTACTTGTTGAAAGTTTTAGAGCATATGCATTGATAAAAAGGGAGAACAAAAAGGAGCAGAGCTGGAGAAAGGTTAATAAGCAAACAAGCGAGCAGCAGCAAACAACAGCAAAGAACAGGAGGAACATGTTATATTAAATTATTTTTTTAACTTAATTACAAACAAGCCAACAAGCAAGCAAAGCAACGCAAAAGTGGAAGAAGCAAAGCAAGAAGAAACCAAGTCATTACTCAGTAAAACAGCAGCTAAAAAACAACAAACCGAAGAACAATACCAGGTAGGGGAGCAGAAAAAGAAGCTAATAAGAGAGCAGAAGAAGAAGCAAAGAAACAAAAAACACACGTATTTAAGTGAAAGTGTTTGCCAGGCAGTTTTCGGATCACAAGTGGTGGCGCGCCAAATAATTAAACATAAAAGGGGTTTTGCCAGCATCTAAGAATTATTAAAGCAGAAACAAAAAAAATCGCAAGCAAAAACGACACAAAAAGAGCAACAATAAGGGGTGCTAAACAAAGATAAATAAAAGTTCGAATGAAATCGCGTGTGTGCGTGCGTGCGTGCATACGCGTGCTTGCGCCCCGCCATTTGTCTCCGCCGGCAATTTGCAAAGCACTTGCGCCTGCAACCGATCACTCAACCCCCCCCCCCCCTCCAACACCCCACCCCTTCTCAGGGGTTTGAGGGGCGGCTCTGGTGGCGGTGTACGAGCGCGTGGGCCCCGGAGAAGCGGAGAAGAAGCAAAATGAGAGGAAGGAAAAAGAAAGAAACGTGGGGAGGTCGAAGAGTTACCGACGGTGAAATTACTGCGCGTTGCGTATCATTTGTACATAGAACATTTTGATATGACGTGTACTGTACATATGTTGAGAAAAATAGCTATTATTGAAAAAAAAACAAAAATGAGAGTTTGTGTATTATTTCTCGATTTCTCGGGAGAACGGAAGATTCTACCCTGAGAAATGGCTCAAATGGTGATGACGTTTGCTTATCCAGGTGTACCCCATCCGCCCAAGTGAAGAGCTATCGGAAGCCAATAACTTAACGCCAGCATGAATAACACGTGTTTCGGTGCCAAGTATCGAGGCATTATAGCACGCAGGAATCATCTTACATGAACAAATATTTATTTCAGACACTTTTGTCCGTTTTTGGGATAGAAGAACGCACGCAAAACTAAATAGAAGAGCTTTTCGACTCATCAAAAATATGAAGGTAACATACATTCAAGAAATTGAAGTATATGTGCTATTAAAAAGAAACACGAAACGAAACAAAGAAAAGAAACAAAAAAAGCCGAATCGAAGGATTGGCTGCATACTTAAAACCAACGATAGAATTCTATTGTCTTGCAATGCGTATTGTGGGTGTATTTATTTTTTTTAAATAAGATTCTCGGTGATTTTTTCATCTCTTTAATACATATCTTCAAACGTCCCCGTTGCCTTCCTTCTGCGCTGCGGTGCTTTCATAAAACCATGTTTTCTTCCTTTACTTCTTATTTGCATAACGACCTACGCGGTGATACCTGCATATACAGACTTTCGGGGCTTATTTAGTATCTCGCAACCGAATTGTCAGTCCATGCTGTAGGGGGACGATCCACATGAGGTCCGAATCCACAACGGGCATGTTGTGAAATGCCGTTCGAATAAACGCGGCTACACAACACACATCCTATCCTACAATCGAAGCGTCCTAATAGTGCACAGACCATCCCCCCCTCTCTCTCTCTCTCTCTCTCTCTCTCTCTCTCTCTCTCTTTCTTCCTGATACAGCCGTTTCAACGTGATACACGGAGCCTCGCTCATCCGGTTCCATATTCCATTGGTATATCTCTCCGACACTTTTTTGCGACAGTGCTCGCTACCGTCCCCTTACGCAGCTATATTTCCGTATTCCCATCTCTAAGCCCCTCTTAGATGTACCCTTTCCTCCTATCCCACATTTCCCCAAGGAATGCACAGCCGGACAAGGCACCACCGACGACTGTGTGGGCGTCACAAATTGACCGGTAGTAGCTAATGCAAAATTCAAGCGCTCAAATGAGTGTTGCACATGACACGATCACGCCACACCGTAGCATCTTCTGGAAAAGCCATTCAACAGATATATATACAGATGGCGGATATAATATATATATATATATATATATATATATATATATATATATATATATATATATATATATATATATATATATATATATATATATATATATATGCGTGCATATATATATATATACATATTTGGGATGGAGAGACGACGTGTTTGGAGTTAGTTAGTTGTTTGGAGAGGATTCCAGAGAATAGAGTAAAATCGAGCGAGAACATCACACCGTGCACACACACACACATACACACATTTTACAGCTGTCGGAGACCAGGAAAGAAACCCCTCATATGTGAATGTATGTGATAACATTCATGAAAGAGAAAGGCTTTTCCGCAGTGTCTTTTCTTCTGATTGTTGCGCGGCGGGAAATAAGATTTGCGTAAAATTCTTATTTGTGTGCATTCTCTCTCCGTGTGAATGAGTACGTGTTTATTTCTGCGTGCGTGTGTGTGTGCAGCGTGATGCAAGTGCTGACGTTTTTCTTCTCAGCTCCCATTCCGCTCCTTTCCCTTTGCGCTGCTATCGCCTCTCTTGTTTTCGTACGAAAATTCACAGCGTGCAGCTACAAACACAGTGAACCCTCTAAGATATAGATGATGTCTTCAAAACATTTTGACGGGTTTCGAGAATAATGCCTGAAACGAACTTCTCCTAGATGCTCCTAACAAGATTTATTGAATGGCAGTTCGAAATACTTTATTTTGCAGCCAAAGAAGGTCATATTTTACCACTTGGTGTTCTTGGATACACAATAGCAACACGTTGACTTAGTTTCCCTAAGATGAATGTTGAAAGTTCACATTAGAGAGACTCCACCACATTACTGTTTTACTCTGTTCTGTTGTAGCCATTAGCGCTTAATTATTGTTCATCTCCCTTTTTCTCGCTTCTCTATGTCTTCTTATTATTTCCCTTTGTCTGTTCGTTATCACTATTATGGTATCGTTAAGAGTTTGCAAAAAAAGATAGGAAAATACATATACCGACAATATTAGCTCTTCGCTCAGGCTCGATCTATACATGAACAGTGCTTTCACACTCCGGCATAACATAATACACGCGCAAACACACACGCACACACAACTATTAAATTTGGGCATATCTGTTAGACTGGGCTGACGGCGAAATAAACAGTCGGCGGTAAAGTACTGTTATGGTCCTCGTCCCATCCTTCTCCTGCCTAGTTCTAGGAAGATCTGCTGCCGTTCCGCCCTCGCCGGTCTAATGCTGTTGCATGCAACGTTTGGTGGTGTGTGAACCGTCTTAACTCGAATTGCACGTTTGCATGTGTACCCGCTGGCCGCCTCCGTGATTGAACCGGCTGTAGGAGCCGCTCTCGTCACTGCCTTCGTCCTCTTCGCTCGCTTTTTGGTACTCTTCCAGAGAGAAATCCATCTGTAACAAGGGGAAAACGGCAAAAGTTTCAGTGTTAGTACTTATAGAGCTAACAATCAGTGAGTGCGTTAAAGGAAAAAGAACATTATTCAATGTTTGTTACTATATGTAATTTTCCAATAGAATATGATAGCTAACGCTCCGTTTTTGCTGTGTCTTTTACAGTGTACTAAGCGTGTTCAATTATTATTTGTAGCAAGGGTGAAAAAGTCAACTCAAATAAGGACTTGAGTCCACTGTAGAATCATGCCGCTTATATTTTACGCATTTTACAATCAAACTGGCAACCAACAATGCCAGCCTATTTTTCTTTTTAATATGTAAACATGCGCCAAGGGTATGAAAACGATGAGCGCAATAAACGGAAAATCGCAGATCCCTTATGTTTACAGATCACAGATCTTTATCCTTTCATAGATGACCATTTGTGGCAAGGGTGAAAAAGTCAACTCAAATAAGGACTTGAGTCCACTGTAGAATCATGCCGCTTATATTTTACGCATTTTACAATCAAACTGGCAACCAACAATGCCAGCCTATTTTTCTTTTTAATATGTAAACATGCGCCAAGGGTATGAAAACGATGAGCGCAATAAACGGAAAATCGCAGATCCCTTATGTTTACAGATCACAGATCTTTATCCTTTCATAGATGACCATTTGTGGCAAGGGTGAAAAAGTCAACTCAAATAAGGACTTGAGTCCACTGTAGAATCATGCCGCTTATATTTTACGCATTTTACAATCAAACTGGCAACCAACAATGCCAGCCTATTTTTCTTTTTAATATGTAAACATGCGCCAAGGGTATGAAAACGATGAGCGCAATAAACGGAAAATCGCAGATCCCTTATGTTTACAGATCACAGATCTTTATCCTTTCATAGATGACCATTTGTGGCAAGGGTGAAAAAGTCAACTCAAATAAGGACTTGAGTAGACTGTAGAATCGTGCCGATTATATTCTTCGCATTTTTACGTTTTACTGAACTTAATTATCGCACAAAGAGAATCATGCAATCAAGCCAGACCTTTTTCGGGTTTAATAATGCGCACCATGTTAAGATTACTCATGTTAGTTAAATGAAGCAATTGACTGATTAGAGACAGCGTCAGAAACAGGGACAGCGGATGTTGTACCGCCCTTTATAAATCAATTCAATCGACGATTTCACTTGATTGTTAGAATATGCCTAGCAGACTATCACTCTAGTTTAATAAATTAACTAGAAAAAAAAACATTAAAAATACTACTTACATCGATTTTACAATCGTGCAGATTATACGCTTTGCTAAAAAAATGCTTGCGAGACACTACTAAATACACCTGATCAGCATAAACTCACCATTTCTACCGTCTCGTGGTCCTCCGGGATCGGATCGGGCTGCGGCGTGGGAAGATACTTTCGAATTTCCGGTACCACCTCTGGGGGCAGCGAGTCCGGGAAACCCACAACAAACTGTATAATCAGCCGGCCCTTTTCTGTTGGGTCATTCATCAACGGCATGCCCTCGCCGTACACGCACTTGGTCGACAGGTGTTTCACCACCTCGCCCGGACAGGACTGAATCACGATGTCACGCGCGTCCAGCGTTTTGATCACTTTGCGGAAGCCGCACAGCGCCTCCGCGATCTGCAGGTGCAGAAACACCAGTAGGTCCTGGCCGTTGCGCTTAAACACGGGGTGCGATTTCTCCTCTACTACCAGTACGATGTCGCCGGGCCGGCAGTCCGGCTCCTGGTCACCCTCGCCCTTCAACACGATCCGCTGCTCGTCCACCATGCCCGGGTACACTTCGACCTCAAGCAGCTTGCGCATGCGTACCGTTTTGCGCCCGTTGCACTCCTTACACCGGTCCTTGTCGTCAATCGTTTCGCCCAGCCCACGGCAGTTCCGGCACCGCTCCTCGTACTGCTGGACCAGCCCGGGCGCGATCTTCTGCACCTTCGTGATGACGCCCGTCCCCCGGCAAGGGGCACACTTTTGCGATGCGCCCCGCTTGCCGCCGATGCCCTCGCACGACTCGCAGATCACATTCTTCTGCAGTGCCAGCTTACGCTTCGTACCGGTGTACAGCTCCTCCAGCGTCACGGACAGCGTGTGTATCACATTGGACGTCTGTCGTTCGTTTTTCCTACACAGTGCATCACAGAAAGGCAAAAAGGAGGTGTCGAAACGGGAGAGATGATGAATAGGTATTTGTTGGACAGTAAAAGCGAGAGATGATAAAAAGGTACAGGTCTGGCTCTTACGCATCGGAGACGTTTGAGACAAGCCATTTAACCATGCAAAAAGATTGCTGGTATTAAATTGTTAGCAGCAACATGTGTAACATCGACATACCGTCCCGAGAAGCCACCGTTAAAGAACATGTGGAATATGTCCATCGGGCTGTGGAAGCCACCACCGCCGCCGCCCGCACCCTGCTTGATAGCGGCCTCGCCGCCCTCGTCGTAGATGGCCTTTTTCTCCGGATCGGATAGCACCTCGTACGCCATCGAGATCTGCTTGAACTTCTCTCCCTCGTTCGGGTTCTTGTCCGGATGGTACTTCAGTGCCAGTTTCCGGTACGCCTTCTTCAGCTCGTCCGGCGTGCAACTGGGCGCAACGCCGAGTATGTCGTAGAACTTCGTCTCAAAAACCATCGTGTGGCTGTGTGCGTGCGTTGATCGGCAGAAAATGTTTGAGTAAGGTTAGCGGCGCGCGTATGTTTGTGAGTTCGTCCCACCAGTTCGATAGCTGGAAAGAAAGCAGAAACACGCGGTTTAGAACGGCATGAATTATGCTGCCACAATAGGGCAGCCGGTTGAGCAGATATGCACGGCGGAACCACGCGATTTCGCGAACGTTCGCCTGTTGACGCTCTATCTCGTCAATCCACTGCTCTTGTCGGCCAATTATTCACCATGTTGCTACCAATGCTGCTGGATTTCCGCTCGCAGTAGCCCCCTCACACCGCCCCCCCCCCCCCCCCTCTCTCACCAGCCAGACATGAAAATGCGCAGACACATACGTAATTCTAACCTTCGAAACCGTTTGCATCGTTCCGGAACGTCAGGGACCATGTTCTTTTTTTGTAGCAATGGAAGCAGTGGACACCACACACTTCCTATCATCTAAGAGTGATACCTCCCTGTGTATGTGTGTGAGGCCGCTTTGGGTTATCCTTCAACACCTGGTCCTGATCACACAACTGCCAGCGTGCGTTCCGGGGCTTACCTTGTATTACTGTTTCCGCGTACCGAAGATGTCCCGTTCGTTGCAGCCCACGTAGCGCCAGTACAAACCGATGTAAAACTAGTGCGATTTCACAGGAGGACACCGCACGGGTTAGGCATAACGAGGTGCTGCCTCTTGATCGCCTGTTCTGGACCGATTTTCCTTTCTGCCTTGCCTGTAGCCGCGTACGCACGCACACCCGTAAAAACACGATTCGAATGTTCTGGAAGCTTCTTCTTTTCGCTGCCTACTTGCTCTTTCTGTATACCTACACCGTGGGTAGCCTATGCGGACAGTGCACCTGAATGCAAACTGTCACTTTATTTATAAGTTTTTTTTCTACACAAACAAAAGCGGTGTAGTAATTTGTGGACGGGTAAAATTTGTACTTTAAAAACACTGCAATCTGGATGGAAATTTATGAATACGGCCGTTTGGAAAGTAATAAGCCCGCAGGCTTTAAAACACTGTGCTCGCGCTATGAGAAAACGAGACAGATAGGCGATATGTGGCTCGCTCTGTCCTGGGGTCTACATAAATAGGGTCTACATTTCTTAAAAATTCTCGCCACCCCAAGGTGTTATAAATGACAAGGTGAAGTTGTTCAGAGCAGAATGACATTTCTCGACTTGACATATGTCTTCCGGGGGCTCCGGTATAAAAATCGGGGAGGGCTGGTGCGGGGTAATGAAATTTGTATGCAGAGAGTGACAGATGTCCCCCACAATGTCGCCCAGCAAAAGCGATAAAAATCAACCTTCTAAATACATTATCCTTGCGCCACCCGTAGTGGGCACGTTCGAATTGACTCACTGACAGCTGTCAGCTTTTGTATCGGTTATTCTACATTCCCATCACACCTACAGCGCGCACAGTGCCCATCAGATGTGATCTAATTTGTTCCTGTAGCGACAATGGATTGTATAAAATTTAAAATCTGTTTTGCTAATGCGATTATGGTTATAAATTATATTTCTTTGCGGAAAATAAAAAAGAGGTGTGAAAATACGTTGAAAAGCAAAGATTGTGGCTTATAGAGTGCTGTGTTGAAATATTTAATTCATAAACACCGTTGACTTTTAAACCATACATCGCACGTCAACGTAACCGTGGCAGTATTCGGTTAAGTAAACAATTGTCATGATTATTTATGGCAGAAGTTTAGCACCTAAAATTTGATCAAAATTTTTTTTTATTTTTATTTTATTTTTCTAAATATACATAACTACAAATAGTCTCCGAGATACACGGTTTTCTAAATTGCTAAGAAGGCACCTCTTCTATATTCCGCCTTGGCTAAAACCTATCATTTTAAGCCCAATGACACGATAGTTAGTTATATTTTTATAAATTGTAAACGAGCTTTTGTATGGTTATTTTTGAACAAACCATGCTTAGAGAACGTTGGATTGCATGCGGAGCAGAACGCTACGTCAAGTGCACAAACAGTCAAACATGACGTATGACAGTGGCACTCACGAGCCAACCTGCGCTCGTACAACGATAGGTAGAAACAACAATTAACGCTGCTAGAAACCACACCCCATCAAATAGCATCGCAGTGAGCTGTTGCAGCATCACAAAGCAAAGCCTCGAACCCGCCAACGATTAGGGAGTGCCCCGCGCGTGTGTGTGTATGTGTATCTTTGAGTGCGTTCTCAGTTCAGAGTTTCAGCAATAACCGCGTCCGAAAAGTGCATTCAACTGCAAATGGTTAGCTGGATGCACCCGAAACCATCATGTTACGAGTGTCCCTCAACCCACTACTACTGCAGCTCGTGCTGATCGGAGCGAGCGTGCTGGTGCACCAGGCGGCAGGGCAGCAGGGTGGCGTCGGCGGACTGCTGCGCAGCAGCAACAACAACCCCTTCTACGACATGAGTCCCGACGACGACTATCTGGTCGGAGCGGGCGGGGGCCAGCGGACGCCCGCCAACGTCGACGATCTGTTCCTGCGGGCGGGCGATCTACGCAGCGCGGAAGACTATTTCTGCCCGGAGCACTGGGCCGCGTTCCGTGGCACCTGCCTGCGGGTGCACAAGTCGCCCCGGAAGAGCTGGTACGCGGCGCAGAAGATCTGCCAGGCGTACCAGGGTGAGCTGATCAGCGTGGACACGATCGAGAAACACTCGTTCGTGGTGCGGCTGCTCGACCGGGACGTGAGCAAACTGAACCGGTACTACGTGTCCGCCCGCCAGGTGTCACCCGGCAACTGGGTGAACGCGGACAAGAGCCAGTTGATCGCGATCGAGGATGCGATCAACTACGAGCTGCTGAGCGCGGACACGGCTGACGAGTTCCAGTCGTACTTCGAGGGCGCCAACGTGCGCAACGCGGTCGAGCAGGGCGAAGCCGAAGGGGAGAACGACCCGCGACGGTACTACCAGTCGGAGCGGTACCGGAACCGTAACTACCTCGTGCTCGGCTTCAACATGCACAAGGAAAAGTGGCAGTTCTATCCGGTGACCGGGGAGGAGCAGTACCTGTTTGTGTGCGAGTCGCGCACGTTGTACAGCCAGGACAACCTTAACACGCTGCTGGAGGACCGGCGCCAGTTCGACTACGGGCTGGAGCAGACGGACGTGGAAAAGATACCGCGCGGCCCATACTTCATCCGGCAACCAGTCGACACGACGTACGACACAGGAAAGGCGAGTATTACGCGCGACGTGACGCTGAGCTGCCTGGCGGGCGGGTACCCGACGCCCCGCTACACCTGGTACAAGGAGGAGTATGTGAAGGACAATCTGACGGTGATCCAGATCGATCCGCTCCGGAACGCGCGGCACACAGTCAGTGGTGGCAATCTGATCATCCACCGACCGTCCCAGAACCTGGACCAAGGCACGTACCACTGCACGGCCCAGAACGCGTACGGCAAGATCCTGTCCGAGAGCGTGCAGCTCAATTTTGGCTACATTCTTGAGTTTAATCTGCAGCGCGCGCCCGAAAAGGGCGAAGAGAACTGGGGCAAGGCACTGGTATGCGAGGAGCCGCAGCACTATCCAGACGTGAAGTTCTACTGGTCGCGCAACTACTTTCCCAACTTCGTGTACGAGGATCAGCGTGTGTTCGTCAGCCACGACGGTTCGCTATATTTCAGCTCGCTCGAGGTGATGGACCGGGCGAACTACTCCTGCACGGTGATGAGTACGGTCAGCGACACTGGACGGAATGGGCCGTTCTTCGAGCTGTCCGTGTCACCGTCGCCCCACTACCAGGACCTGATTTTTGCCAACACATTCCCGAAAGCGTTCCCAAAGGTGCCGCTCGCCGGCAAGGACGTGCGGCTTGAGTGCATGACGTACGGGTACCCGGTCGCTTCATATAACTGGACGCGGCGCAACGGTAACCTGCCCCGGCTGTCCCGGCTGGAGAACTACAATCGCGTGCTGCTGATCCAGAACGCGACCGTCAACGACAACGGCGAGTACGTGTGTACCGCGCGCAACGGGAAGAAATCGATCACGCAGAGCATCTTCCTGAACGTGCAGATGGAACCGAACTTTACGATACCGCTGCGCGACCGTACCAAGGACTTCCAGAGCTCAGTTTCGTTCCTGTGCGAGGCGTACGCAATGCCGGACGTCAACTACACCTGGTACAAGAACGGCGAGCTGATGGAGGAGGACAGTGCGACCGGGGGCGGGCGGCTCAATCGCGACAAGTACACAATACAGGACAACCTGCTCAAGATCAACTATCTCGATCCGGAGGAGGACAACGGCATGTACCAGTGCAAGGCGACGAATCAGCTGAAGGGCGTGTACTCGGCAGCGCAGCTGCGCGTCCTCAGCATGAAGCCTTCGTTCAAAAAGCGCCCACTGGAGTCGGAAATCTACAGCATCGCGAACGGCAACACCACAATCCGGTGCGAGCCGGAGGCAGCCCCGACACCAAAGATTGTGTGGAAGAAAGATGGCAATGTCATCGGGAGCGGGGGTCATCGGAAAATCTACCCGACCGGGACGCTCCACATCTCGCCGACCTCACGGGACGACGAGGGCACGTACACGTGCATCGCCTCGAACACGCAGGGCATGGCGGAGTCGAAGGCGCGCTTGATCGTGCTGCAGGAGCTGCGCTTCACCGAGCAGCTGCCGCCGAAGCAGATCAAGCAGATCGGCGAGATGCTGTTTCTGCGCTGCGACGTCACGTACGATCAACTGCTGGACGTGGCTTTCGTGTGGACGCATAACGGCCAGCTGCTGACTGGGCACGACGATGCAGACGAGCAGCGACTGCGACAGCAGCCGATCGGACCAGCCCCGGACGGGGCCCGCATACGCATCCACTACAACACGCTCGAGGTGCACAACCTGACGCTGGTCGACGGGGGCGAGTACGAGTGTGTGGCGAAGTCGTCTGTCAACCGGATCGTGTCGCGCGCGACTGTCCTCATCCAGGGGCCGCCCGGTGCACCCGGTGCGGTGAAGGTAATCGACATCAAGAAGACGGAGGCACTGCTCGAGTGGACCAACGGTAACGACAATGGGCGCCCGATCTTGTACTACAATATCCTCGGCCGTACCAACTGGAACCGGACGTGGGTGAACGTGTCGACGCACGTGGTCGCGCAGGAAGCAGACCGATACAACGGACGCCGGCAGGCGACCGTCACCAACCTGACGCCGTGGTGCGGGTACGAATTTGCGGTGGTGGCCGTGAACGATCTCGGCCTCGGTACGCCCAGCCTCCCATCGCCGATGTACAGCACGCTAAAGGACCGGCCGTACATAGCTCCGCGCAACGTCGGCGGCGGCGGCGGCAAGATTGGCGACCTGACCATCACCTGGGACCCGCTGGCGCCGCACGAGCAGAACAGCATCGACGTGCACTATCGCGTGTTCTACCGGCTGCACGGGCAGCGCGAGTGGGCCAGCGAAGAGCTGCAGCGCCAGGGCAACGTCGGCAAGGCGGTCATCCACGTGCCAACAGACAAGTATTACACGCGGTACGAGGTGAAGGTGCAGGCGGTGAACGATCTCGGCGTAGGGCCGATCAGCGAGCCTGTGGAGATTTTCTCCGCCGAGGATATGCCCCAGGTGGCGCCACAGCAAACGATTGCCCGCAGCTTCAACTCGACCGCACTGAACGTGACGTGGGTGCCCGTATCGCAGACGCGCGAAACGATCCGCGGCAAGCTGATTGGCCATCGCGTAAGCTAACCGCTTCGTCCCGCGCTCAACGCGCGTGTTGAAAATGGTTGCTAACTTATTCAATTCTTTCCCGCAGCTCAAGTACTGGAAGAAGGAGCACAACGAGGAAGACTCGGTGTACTATCTGTCGCGCACCACCCGGCCCTGGGCGTTGATCGTCGGTCTCGAGCCGGACACGTATTACTTCGTCAAGGTGATGGCGTACAATGCCGCGGGCGAGGGCCCGGAAAGCGAGCGCTATCTCGAGCGGACGTACCGCAAGGCGCCTCAGAAGCCGCCGTCCTCGGTGCAGATCTACGGCATCAACCCGTCCACGATCAAGGTGACATGGCGCTACATCGCACCGTCCCAGGACGAGGAACCGGTGCAGGGCTACAAGATCCGCATCTGGGAGAAGGACCAGGACATGTCGAGCGCGAACGATACGGTGGTGCTGGTTGGCCGCAAGCTGGAAAAGTACATCGACAATCTAACGCCCGGTACGTGAAAACATTCCCGTTTCCCCGTGTCCAGTTAATATCACACAACTAATTGACTATCGTATTGACTTTTCCACTCTTCCGCCAGGCAAATCGTACAATCTGCGTGTGCTCGCGTTCAGTAATGGAGGGGACGGCCGCATGTCCAGCCCACCGATCCAGTTCCAGATGGGTAAATAATTGGGGCCCGGGAATATCAACAGCCCCGGGTGGCTCATCCCCTAATTTTTTCTCACTTCTTATCACTCATTCATCAAGCGGAACAAAGCAAAAGAAAAGGCTAAGAGCACAAAGCTTAGTAGTGCGATATTCAGGACATCACTTTAACAACAATATGCTGAAATACATATAATATATACGTTTAAAAATGTATCTAACCATATACTCACACAACACACATTCATTTATATGCTCCTCCATCCTCCAATCGCTATCTGTGACGTTTTATTTGTTATCGGTTTTCTCTCTTTTTCGCAGGCATCACGCAATCGCCCCTGAACGACGCAACCAGCCTGTCGGTTCCGTTCTTTACATTGGTCACGCTGCTATGCGCATTGCTGTGCCTCGAGTAAGTGTGACGCTTGCCGAACGGTTAAACAGTCACGCAACCTTCGTCGCCTTCGAAAATGCCATTCCACACAGATACACACAAAATACGGCATAATGCGCTTCAGTGACCTTATGCGGAAGCGTGATTCTGTTGTTTGCCTTTTCTTATTTTCCCGCGCTGAGTGTCGTTTTGATCGGGCGCCTTATAGACATAAGCGTGTAGGTTAGTTTCGATTGTCAAATGGAAATTTCATTACAGTGGAAGGTAGATAGATAACGAGAGAGAGATAGAGAGAGAGAGAGAGAGAAAGAGAAAGAGAAAGAGAAAGAGAAAGAGAGAGAAAAAGAGAAAGAGAGAAAGAGAAAGAGAGAGAGAGAGAGAGAGAGAGAGAGAGAGAGAGAGAGACAGAGAGACAGAGAGACAGAGAGACAGAGCAAGGAGAGATGGGAAGGGGGGGGGGGGGGGGTAATTATAGGTAAAGGAAACAGAATGGTATTTTGAATGATAGGTATATTTACAGAAAAATATGAATATCAACATCCGTCCAGCAGTAAGCTAAGAATTTACAAGACGATCCGTCCTATGCGAGTCTGAGGCGAAAGATGTACAGGTATTCCCCGATGTACGCTATAAATGCGGACCGCAGGCCATAGCGTATCTCGAATATTTGCGTTAGTCAAATTTCGAGGTTTTCAGACAATTATAGTTAATTTTCGTGAAATTTTGCATGAAGCGGTTAAAACATTTTAGCCATTTAATCAATTCATTGATCTGATTACAACTGAATATTTTAATTTTGATCTTTCCTTTTAAAATAGTTTTTTATATATATAATAACTCGGAATTTATTTGGCATTTGGCAATTGATGAGTCTATCATCAGCAATACACAACAATAAGCTCAAATGACTGTCAAATTTAGAAAGTTGCTTATAGAGAAATCTCTTATATCGGGGAATACCTGTACTAGTGAGACAACGTTTACATCTAATTTACAAAACGAAACAAATCGATTACAAAAATAAAGTATAAATCCATGTAAGACCAAACAAGCCCACATTTTTACTTCCAACGCCAAACCTGACGGAGTCAACAGCTGAATAGTTTGAACGAATCATCTGTGATTATAATGTAACCTGTAAAATCTGTCACGGTGTAACTAAAATCACAATTTACAATGCGAAAAGCGACACAAAAAACATTGCGTCACGAAACAACTATCCACAGTGGCGTACCGCATACACCACACAGTTAAAAACCCAAAACGCGCCTAAATGTAGGCAATCGGACATATGGAATTTTGAATCTGCCGTTTCACTTGAACTGCTTGATAACGCGTAATTGAGTCGCCGTAATTTCAAATCCTTGTGTACGCGCATCCGGTGAATTTGTACGGGTCATTGAACCCTTGGCGTCCCCAATATACCCAAACTAAATTCTGTCGCTCAATGTAAAAAGGGGATGGTCAGTTATTGAGCGTGCATGTATGTAAATATGTGTTAAAGGAAGAACACCTTTCATCCCGGCTTGTTTCTGAGGGGGTCGAAATGCAATGTCTCCGTACAAGCGATGATTACTGTTTACGACAAAGCCCAGAGAGCTATATTTTACCCTCGTATTTTTATACGGGCAGCAGCACCACGCGGCTCGGAGTGGGTTAGGAAATCGTTAGAGCGCTTTCGGTTTGTCGTGTTTTTTCACGTTCAACCGCTGCAATAAAGCGCCCTTCCCGAATCGTGACGATAGAATCTCATACATGGCGGGATAGCGTCAATTGTAAAAAAGAGAAGTAAAACTCTTTTTACACACAAACACACTCATGCACCCGGACGACGTAATTTTGCAAGGTAGATTGTGCGTGGCTGTTTGTTCTTTGATGTGTTAACACAGTAAAATGCATCTCCAATTCTCCGTGCGTGAAACATACGTAAAAGAGCATAGGCAATACTCCCTGTCTCTTCCTTTCTTTCCACCCTGCTGTGTACCGCCAACAAAGCTCCATTAAAAAGACGACCATTTCACCTGTGCCTGGGGGACGGCAACGATGCTAGTGTGCGTGTTTGGTCAGCAAAGCGAAATGCTACCCGATCCATCAGTCCTCCGCGCCAACCCTACGCGGTTTCCCTACAGGGGTAGAGCGTTTCATAGCGCATAATCGTTAGCTTCACGCTTGATTATCATCAAAAATACCCAAGCACCACAACCAATATGCTTCTTCGCTCTCTCAGACTTACTGGTCTGTTGGGTAGAACAAGAAAGCATGTTGATTTTGCAGTTGGGTATTTGCTATTGCTTTTCAATTTGAGAATTTGTCCGCTCGTGTTAACCCCTTGTGTCTTTCTCTCTATATTTCTCTCCTTCGCTTTTTCTCTCTCTTCTCTCTTTCGCACACACACACACATCGTTCGACCCAAGCTCGACCATCGGTCAACAGAGCAGCTCAAAACGCCCGGCACGTGCAAGAAAAGGAAGCTCGTAAGCGTGAGCACAGAACAACCAAATGTTGCCCCAAAATCGACATGTGCCCGTGGACGGCACTGCGCCGGTGTATATACAATGTAGGACTTTGTGTGCGTTTGTGTGTGCGTGTAGAGTCACCATTAAACGATTATGGGGCTTCAAACCTGGCTCTCTTTCCCTCTCTCCCTCTGCCGTCCGAACAACTCACCTTAGCAACCGCTTACCCAGCCTGCAGGGGAGCTCTGCCAAAAAGCCATCCACGCATAACTCTCGATTTTCTTCGTGCTATTTTGTTGTGTTTAAATCTATTTCAAAAGCAGAGTAATATTTTTGTGTACCGTTTGCTTCCATTTTGTAGATTACTTTATTTCTCGTGCCAACGTCAGCCCAGCAGAGCCGCACTGCTCTTAAATACATTCCAATCAGAACGGCAAAGTAAAAGCCAAACGCACACCGAGAGCGTTCTACAAAGTATAGACGACACACGATACAGCGGTTAGATGCAGGGGTTAGTGTCGCTATAAACGTGTTTCTACCAAACCTTCGAAGCCGCTGCCCCAACCTTTTCCGCAGTAGTTTGGCGATCATTGGTCTCTAGCGTTTCCCAAGCGCCACATATTAAGCTTAAACGACTGGAAAATTTAATGTACATACAAAAAAATCGAAAACATCGAAGGTTCACTGCATTTGCTCAATAGATGGCGGCATTTTACTCATCGTTATATTTAAACAATTGTATCGCCGTTCTAGTTCTAGCAATGCATAATTTCAATGCCAAGCCATACAACATTACAGAGAGAACGTGCAAGCTATCAAAGCGAGGAAAATTCCACTGGGTTGGCTATCTCACCAACAAATAGCCTCCGGCCTTTTTTTACTAAAACCTGTCCTAAAACCTTTACCCTCATCCAAATGATCGTAATAATTTTCGAAATAGCATAAACGTCCGATCAAATCGCATTCCCAATAGGTTGCAGAGCACAACCACAGGATTTACTGATCTTCTCAGAATGGCAACGGGAGTCCAGTGAAGCCTACGGTAATCATCTACTCGTATAGGAATTATATTTTCCTTCAAATCTACGTGGTCAATCCAGTGCTGCAAAATGTCACTGTCAAAGTCATACAAATTCTCAAAGTCATAAAAACGAAATCCATATCAGCGTCACGTACTTAATTGTGATAATCAAAGGTGATGCTCGAACAGTTGATTACCAATGGATGCTTCGTGGCATTTTTGCGACCAAGGCTATGTCATGACTTTTTTTTGCTGTGATCCGTTCTGCCAAATGTCACTGACATAGACAAGACTAATTCCGGCTGAAACAAAATAATGTCAGCGCCTCAAGCTCTACTGTGATGATCATATGTGATACTCGAACAGTGTTGCTGCGGGGACACCCGCGAGACAACCCCTGCCAATGTACGAACGAACCATGACGTGCGGGCACGCATCTGTAGGCTGTTTCGCTCCCACCTGCTGACCTTCCGTATATGCGTCCTAGCCTTCCTGCTGCCGCGCGAATCCTCCGCTCACCAGGGTGACATGTAGGGTGTCTACCATTTACAACACTCACCAGCCGGACAAAATATATTCAAGCCCGTATGCTGATGTACGAGAGAAGAGTAGACAAAGAGAGTGTGCGTGTGTGTAAGCGTGTGTGTGTGTGTGAGAGAGAGTGAGATAGTGTGTGTGTGAGAGAGAGAGAGAGAGAGAGAGAGAGAGAGAGAGAGAGAGAGAGAGAGAGACAAAAAAACGTATAAGCCATAAGACCGAAAGACACACCAAAACGATCACCTCAAGTAAAGGCAGAGTGCGAGAAAAAGAGAGCGAGAAAGCGTGAATGAGTATCATCATTCACAAAACCAAAGCGATTTTCGACGGTACGCGGGATCAATCCGAAAGCGAAGAACAGCCTACAGCCAACAACACCAACCGAAAATATAAAGATTCGAGCCGGAATCATCGATGAGAAAAGCGAACTCAAAAGGGAAGAGAAGAAAACGGAAGAAAACGCATTACACACACGCGCGCGTAAGGAACAACACCCATACCGATTCTAGCGCGTAGAAACGTTGCCGCTCGTATAAGAGTGCTGGGGGAGACAGGGTGATTGTAAAATTGCTTTCCCTTCTTCCCTTTGCTCTGGTACGGTATGCGCTACACAGCGCGCACGACACTTCCACCCTTCGCCGGAACGTACATTGCTTGTGTGTGAGTGTGTATCACGCAACGAGCCTTTCAGCGCGGTGACCGCGTACCCAACCGAAATGCTTGTGTATTTTCCTCGCCCTTTATTCCTTCCTCTTTCAACAAATATTAAAATGAGCGAACGCAAAAGAGCGCAAGCATGAACGAGAGAGAGAGAAAGAGAAAAAGAGAGATAGAGAGAGGTAGAGGGAAGAAGAAATCGAGAGCGATGCGACAGAGCGAATGAGAGCGAGAGAGCTCTCGTTCTCGCTCTCACTATCGCTATGCACTCCGTACAGTGCCCGGTTATATCACCGCACTGTTGCTGTTGTTCATCTTCTCCCTAATGCTTCCTAATAGGAGAGAGAGAGAGAGAGAGAGAGAGAAAGAGAGAGAGAGAGAGAGATAGTACGTAGAGAGTACGTAGAGTAAGCGGGTGTTTAGCCGAGGGGGTGAGCAGAGGAGGTGGTCCGTGTCACGTCGCACGTCACCCGGCTGTCAAGCGCAAGCCCAAACGCAGCCACATGAAATGCGTCTGAAAGAAGGAAAGGAAATGCGAGGAGGGAAGAGCAAGGAGAAAAGACAAGGGTGATTGAGGCTGTGGAAAAGGAGGGTTGGTGGTTTTGGTGAGCACCACCATCTCCCACCACCCCCGTATGTGATGATTCGACACGCGCGCGCTCGCCGTATGTGCGCGACACGACGCGCCAATGTCGGCCCCGCACGGAACGGAACGAAGCCGTCGCACGCCGACGACAATGGACCGGAGAGGAAGAGTACCGGAGCAGACGGCTCGATATATACCGTCACAGTTAGTGTGTCCTGTCGGTTTTTCTCCCCGGGTCCGGTCCGGTGTGTGTATCTCCGAGCCCGTGAGTCTGAGGTGAGAAGCAGCAGCAACAGCAGCAGCAGCAGCAGTGGCAATACCAGTAGCAGTACGAGCAAACAGCATCCAAGCAGCAGCAGACGCAGAGTAGTGTCGTGCACATTGCTTGCTGAGTAACTACAAGTACAAGCACATAACGAAATAAAACAAACAAACATATCAACCCGCAAACGTCACACGAGCGAGCGAACGCCGGCAGACGAACCCTGCCAAACTATCAACTATTTGGCAAAAAAAAACCGCGCGGAACTGACTGTTAAAAAAGTGCATCATACAATCACAGGGCAAACAAAGACACGAGAACATAGTAATAGAAAAGTGGTGGAAATAGTTACAACAATAAAACAACAACAACAACAACAACAACAAAAACAACAATAAAAAAGCCAAACAAACACAAGTCGCCAAGTGTGTGTGTGTGCAGGGGAGAGAGGAGTGACCCAAGTTCACTCGCCAGGGCTTTAGATAGTGGTGTGTGTGTGTGTGTGTGTGTGTGTGTGTGTGTGTGTGTGTGTGTGTGTGTGTGTGTGTGTGTGTGTGTGTGTGTGTGTGTGTGTGTGTGTGTGTGTGTGTGTGTGTGTGTGTGTGAGAGAGAGTTTGGTGGGGTGGGAAGAAGCTGAAACGTAAAATCGTAGGCAGTGGAAATCGGAAGAAGGGAAGAAAAGCAAAATAAAAACAAACAAACAAAAATAAAGAACCAAACAGTGATACAACTACTTTGGGAAAAAACGGGAAATTGTGCAATACCGCACAAACCTGCGACCGCCACTTGTAAACAATCGCTACCCTTGCCTTCGCCATCGAGGGTCCGAGGGGGGGGGGGGGGTCTGCTAGCAACACAACATAAGCAACAAAACTTTGCCAACAATCAAACCTAGTGAAACATTTTCGCGATACCTTGCGTGAAGAAATCTCAGACGCTGGCGGTCTCGCTAGCAGTGCTTGTAAATGGCGGCAATGGGGATCGAGTTGGTCGTTGGTCTGCTTTAGTTCAAATTTCTTTCCAATCGGAATCGAAACATTTCCGCATTTTATTTCCCAGTCTCGGCCCTTAGTTTCTTTTTTATCCTACTTCTCCTTACTTTGGTGTTAGTGAAGGGAAATGAGCTTCCCTTGATAAGTGCAAGTTAATATGCGTCGTCTAACAAAGGATCTGTACAATTACACAAGGAGCACGCGCATGCTAGAGGCAGAGAGAGAAAGAGAAAAAGAGAGCGAGTGAGATAGTGTGAGAGAGAGAGAGAAGAGAGAGAGAGAGAAGGGAGAGGATGAGGGGGGAAAAGAGAGGACAGGAAATCAAATGACAACAGCTCACCGATTTTTCTCATCCTATCTTGACTAATACGCCCCCTCCCCTCATCCGGGTTACGTCCTTCCTTGCTTGGAAACACGCACGCACGGCGTTTGCAGCTCTACTTTTCCTCGACACTCATCCGCACTTACCTCACCCCTTTTACTCATAAATGTTTTAATGTTGCATTGCGCGCATTTTCTCCTTTTCCCCATTGCTTCCGTGGCTGGGAAATATAGCGAGAAAGTGAGTTTTCCCTCCATCTTCCCTCCCTTTCCCACTTGCGCTCACCCCCAAATGCAGGCGACAGGGATTTACTAGGATACTGTCAGATGAACTAGTGCGTCCTACCCTATCTTCCTTTACTTCAATTTTAATTTGTTGTACTCCCGACTTGTAAGAAAGAGGATGAAGAAAAACAAACAAACAAACAAGAGTGTGTGTGTGTGTGTGTGTGTGTGTGTGTGTGTGTGTGTGTGTGTGTGTGTGTGTGTGTGTGTGTGTGTGTGTGTGTGTGTGTGTGTGTGTGTGTGTGTTTGTGTAGTTGAGACTCATCTTGTTCGCACGAGATAAGAGCAAAGCGAAAAAGCTGGGAAATTATTGTATATATTTTTTTTTCTTATGTATGCGTATGCTGTATTGTGCTTTGCCACCCACTCTTTCCCAACACCACCACCTCCACCGCACCTACACCTGTTAGCACAACGAATGTGTGTGTGGGTGTTAGTGCGTTGCAAGAGCGTGACTAGCGAACGCTTGTGTCAAAACAAGGGATGCGAAAAAAGTAACACATATAATACAACACATATAAGTAACATATGTATATGTATACATAAGTATACATATGTATATATATATATATATATATATATATATATATATATATATAAAAATCGTATATATATATATATATATATATATATATATATATATATATATATATATATATATATATATATATATATATATGTATATATATATATATATATATATATATATATATATATATATATATATATATATATATATATATATATATATATATATATATATATATATATATATATAATATATTATTATACACATACACACCTCATTGTGAGCCCAGCAATACACACGCAATGTTTAAACAAACATTTGCGTGCACCAGAAGCGATCAACAAGAGCGTATAGAGCGTCGCACAAGCATGACAGAGAGAGAGAGCGAACGAAAGAAGCAAAAACGAGAGCGTATCATGTTTGCAGTGCTGCCGAGGCAAGCGCACGTTGACAACAGCAAGTGTGAGCGAAATGGCCGATCGCAAGAACTTACCGAACGAACCGAAACCGAAACCCCGACAACCGCACGGTACCCAAAAGTGAATGTACAGCGTCCGTGAAGCGATAAATGATTGAAAGAGAGAGAGAGAGAGAGGAAGAAAGAAAGAGAGAGAGAGAGCGTAAGATAGATAGAGACAGAGAAAGATACACACAGAGAGAGAGAGAGAGAGATATTGAGGGAGCAAACCACCGAAGGGGCTAGCTCCGGAGATTCAGTTTTTGTAGTTGTTTTTTTAGCTCTTCCGCTGGGGTCCCCGTGTACGGTGTAAACCGAAAGACATTCTCATCATCCGACTCTGTGTGCGTGTATGTGTGTGGTGCACCAGGGGGTAAAGTGCCTTATTGTTTTGTATTCGTGAACTTCACCATCACACCATTTTCATTGCTATCGAATTCTAATCGAGGATAAAAGTGTTTTTGTCAAACGTTAGCCGAAACTGCCGAAACTACTGACCTTAGCGGTTCTGTGATTTTCCCGCCTTTCCCATCACAAACCTCTCCACCCTTTCTACCGGTTTGGTGCGCACGTGTGTGTGCTTGTGTTTTTTTTTTGTTCTGACTGTGTTAGTATCGTGCGTGTGTGTGTACATTTCCACAATTGTCGCGTGCAAATAACCGCTTTCCCCCTCACCCTTCTCGGCAGCACCATTTAGCAATCTTGTATCGTAAGGAGATCACCCCCTACCCCGCCCATTCCATGTTTTGATCTACTGGTTGGAAATATTGAGTCACAAAGGTGTGTGTGTGTGCGTGTGAGAAAAAGTGTAATACAGTGAATCCCCAACTCTTTCCCCCACCACACTTTCCACGGCGAAACTCCAACCCGGTGATAAGGTGACAATTGACAAGACATCATTGCCCGCGTGAACCAATCAGTGCCACAACACACACGGCCCAGCAACTCACCATTCAACTGCCCACAACCAACATAACCCAGCTCCAGCGCACACACATACACATACGCGTGTGCGTGTACCCCGTTTCGGCGCGTACCATGACGCAGTCGAGTACGTGCGTGCGTTCGTGCGAGCGTGTGTAATCAACTCACCATCCCCCTCCCATTTTCTTCCGTTTCCTTTTACCACCCGCGTGCTTGTGTGTGCGGGTGCGCGAGAGGAGACGGGCCTATCCATTCTTCAATACAGGCAAAAGTGAAAGAGAGTAAGTGAGAAAGCAGTGCAGCAGGCGCGCGCTACGCCGCCGTCTGTCAAGTGTGTGTGTGTGTGTGTGCAAAGAGAGACGAGGAAGACGCAGGCGAAGGGGTCCGGCTGAGCGCGAAGAAGGAGTTTAAAGCGGTACGCAGTTAAAAACAACCAGTCACCCCTATCACAGACCACCACCACCCACCAACCGGCTTCAAAATGATGATGGTAAGTGCAAAGAACAGGGCAGTGTTTGTCCGACGTATTGTTTTACTTGTTTTTTTTTTTTATTTGTTTGTTTCTTTTCCGTTTTTGGGTTTGATGTTGTCCTCTGGTTTACTCTTTGTAATGTGGTTGATTATTCTCCTTCTTCATGATATTATTGTTTTTTTCCTCGTGTAATGAAATTAATAATACTAGGTATTGGTGTCGCTTCCCTGATCGTTTCGTGTTTGCCCAATCGCTCAACTCAAATCCGCTTTGACGCACAGATTTGTCGCCCGATAGTGGCTTTTCCTTTCCTTGCTGAAAACTTTTCAATTGTTTGGCCGTACCAAAAATGCCTGCTAATCGGTACAAATGTAACTGTCAAAATTATAAATCTGTCAAAATCTAAAATTCGCCGTGTAATCGCTCCGGGACGGACGAACCAAAGCGCCAATAGGCCACTCGGGTTAAAGGTTGCTTTGCGGTGAACCCGTCACCGATTTTTTTAATGACTGACCCTCTTACACAATTTCCATTCACAGTCAAGGTGAAAAAAATTGAATGCAAATTTTCCTCTTACAGTTTTCTTTCTCCCCACTCAAGACAAATGAAAGTAAAACCAACGAAGAAAATGGACAGAAAGGAAGTGACCGGTGACGGTGTTGTTGTTGATTTTTCGCCACGCATCTGGAAGTATTAAAGTGCATGAAATTTTCGAATACGATGTCCCACAGCCTATCGTACATAATCCTACACGCACAGACATTTTCCCTGCATACAGCTAAGTAAAATCTAAGTAAGAAGCGGCCCGTCGGATGCATGCCGGAGAGTGGAAAACTTGAGGGAAATGTGTTTGGCCTCACAAATGGTGGGAGTAAACGATATCAATAGGGAGCGATAGCGAAAAGGGGGAGAAAGAGAGAGAAAAAGAGAGAAAGAGGGAGAAAGAGAGAGAGAGAGAGAAAAGAGAGAGAGACGAGAGAAACATACGGAAAAAGAGCAAGAGGGAGATAATTATAGGATAACTTTACGACCGTGCCGATGGAGATTCGTTATGGACAAGCCTGTACGAAGGAAGTTATGCTTCCTGTGCCCATTCCTGACTGTTTCGTCGGCCAAATGGTCAACTCCGCTCGTACACTTTGCTACCACACTACCATGGCCACCGTTTTCACCACATTTCCCTATCACTGTTTTACTCAAAGTCATTGACTTAAAGATTAAATGATAAGGATGAAAGAAAATGAAGGTGGACTAGAGAAAACTCTCTCTCTCACACACACACACACAAACGCGCGCGCGCGCAGGTACGCATGCAAGCACACACGCGTATATACGCACACAGTCAGTGTCTCGTGAATGTGAGTGCGTGTGCGTTTTCCGATTTTTCCTTCATCGCCGCTCATCTTGAGTTTTCACCCGGAAGGGTCGGATAGGACGTTTTGATGGATCGCCGGGAAATGTCGTGTAGGTTGCGATTGGTCGTTCTACGGGTGTGAGGTTGGCGGCAAGGAAGGGGCCATAGGCTTGGCAGTTTCCTGAGCTATTGCTTACGTCCGTCTCACTTTGCCTTTCGCAATTTGCCGCTCAATTTGTTGGAGGTTTTTGGGTGGGGGGGGGGGGGGGGGGGGGTGTGAGGAACGGATGGGGAGGAGAATGGGATAAGTAAGAACTTTCCTCTGCTAGATCTCGTAGGCCAGGAGTGGTGCAAATATGATGGAGGGTGGAAAACAAGGATGTCGTTGTGGTTAATGGTGTGCGCTTGGTTGGTGCGCTTTGTTTTTCCGCCACTGTAAAGTATAACGAAGCCTTTTTCCAATCCCATTTTCTCTTTCTCTTGTTCTCCTTCTTTTTATTTTTCTATCTCTCTTGCGCTCAATATTCTCTTTCATATTTATAATCAAGGGTGCGTGCATCCTTCCACGGAGTCCTTCTTCTGTTTTCCTTTTTGTCCCCATCCCATCGTCAAAGGCAAAACCTTTATTTCCGATGACTGCTACCGACATGAAAAGCACAGGAAAAGCACAGCGGAGGATGTTGGAGTACGCGCAGGCAGGAAATTTTCCCGCTTGCTTTATCGTCCCCTTTGTGCTCTTTGTCTCATTCCCGTGCTGTCGAGTTTGGATGAAATTCCCTGAAGACGACCCCAAAATCAAACGATGCTATTGCCAGCGCTGCTCATTTTATCTCCTTACAGGGTTTTCCAAGTCACTTTTGAATGTAAATACTGTTTTTCACCGCGTGCGAAATGTTATTCAACATCACTTATTTATTTCATTATCATCATACAGGGGTCTCCAAGTCACCTTCAAATGTAAACATTGTTTTTCATTACGTGAAAAAACGTAATCCACATCATTCTGATACTTCATTTCCATTATAATAATTTTATATTTCTTCAGCATGATTTTCAACACTTCATGGGTCTATTAGCAACGTTTTTTTTCGTCCGGTTTTGAAGCAGCATATCATCAAGATTTGTACAACATCTTCAAAACTAGTATCACATGTAGTTTGATGCATTTTTATTACATAAGCGTACCAATTTGAAAGGGATGAAGGTCTAGCTCTTGCACGCGGTGAAAAACAATGTTATCATTCGAAACTGACTAGGAACCCCTGTAACATTTTTTACATTTGAAAGTGACTTGGAAAAGCGTGTAATAATTCTTAATTTCTTTTGTATGATTTTCAACACTTCAATGGTATGTGACCATCGTTTTTTCACCGGGGTTTGACACCGGATATCATCATCCGTTAACCTTTGATGTATTGAAAATCATGCTGAAGGAATTAAAAATTGTCATGAAGGAAATGAAGAATTAGATGTATATGGATTAACATCTTGCACACGGTGAATAACAATGTTTATATTCGAAGCTAACTTAGAAAATCCTGTATAGACTCACCCGTAATATTCCGGTGGTAGACTGCATCTCCTCGACAGTAAAAGAGAGCGTATCAACTCTTTCCACGCATACACACAGACGCACACGCAGACACACATGTAGCAGTACGTACTTGCGCACGTTGGTGTATGGTTGTTGTCACGGTCCCGAAGAAATGTCCGTTCGCCCCCGCATACGAATATCTCCTTGCTAGGGGAGGACATCTTGGACTTCTCCTTGGGCTTGGTGGTAGTAGCGCGCAGTAGGCACGACAGCTACGGTAGTATATAGTGCCGTTTCGCCTAATGGGCAAACTTCGAGTGCGTTCTTGTTCCCTTTTGTTTCGTGCCTGTGTGTGTAGATGACTTTGACTTTTGTGACTGCTTGGCTACATGGCCCCATGTCCCAATGTTTTTGTACATAGTCGTGCTATGGCACTCATAAATTTCCAAACGTCCATTTAGGCAGCCATTTTCTAGTTTCAGACGCGCGCGCGAGAGAGAGAGAGAGAGAGAGAGAGAGAGAGAGAGAGAGAGAGAGATGATAGTATGTCACAAAAAAAATATTCTGATATTCTTGGAATGCTGCTTCAGTGGACAGCCCGAACAATTTTGTTTGCCGAAACAAAGTCTACAGATGTCCAAACACTGTTTTTCTTTTGACTATTTAGACGTTTTATAAGATGAGTCTTGAGTTGAAGTGCTGACTACAGTCAATAGTTTTCTCTCAATTGGTGTTTTACATGTTTTGGTAGTAATTACTCCACGCAGGTAGTTCTAAACCAACGCGCATTCTTGCCACCACCATCCTTAAACATTCGGTGTGTTTTAAACAATCCTTAAACGGAAATATCCTTACTTTGACTCTGAGTGTAGGGGAAAGCGGGGCAAAATGGGAATGTGGGGCAAAATGGACACCCTCTATTTAAGCATTATTTGACTACAAAGATTCTTTCCAATGCTCAAGATGTATTCATTAGAGTGTTCTATGAACACCATGTAAGTGTCATAACCCTTACATAACAAATAACCAAGAAAAATGCTAAATTAGGTTTAGTAGCATATTGATGTAATTTTTGCCACTTGGAAACTAAGCTTGATGTAAGTTTCACAGGGATGCGTAGAAGTTTTACATGATATATTTTTACATATATGATATTTCTATACATTTTTAATGAAGAAAGCAAGGCGATTTAATAAACATGCTTTGCGTGGGTCAAAATGGGCGGTTACACTTGGGGCAAAATGGGTAGATGCTTTTAACATACGGCGCTTAGTGAGGCTATGGTGTTTTATTTGTCGCCTCAATAATGATAACAGGCACCGCTTCAAAAGATTCGATTTAGTAGATTTGAACGTGTAAAAACTGTTTTAATTTTGATAACATATTTTTGGAAGAATTTTAAGGGCTTTCCTGACCAGCAAAACATAAGATATAACGAAAATACATTTCAAGAAACGTTCGCAAAAGCATGGACCATTACCTAAGCGCAGTTGTTGTGGTCCATATTGTCCCAGTGTTTTGACGTTTCACAGTTTGTTTACATATGCTCATTTTGGCCCGCGTGTCAAAATAGCTTCTCGTAAAACGTCGGCATTTATTTTATAGTTTATAGGTGGCAATTTTAATCCATAGATACATGGTGTAGGCATACAATAATGTAAGAACAATTATGTTTTGTGGCATATTCAAAGGAATATTCAGTCAATTGCTTAACATGCACATTTTACCCCGCTTTCCCCTACAGTCAGAATATAGAGAAACGACTTCCTCCTTCAATTACAAACATTCCACACATTATGTTTGAAATAATTGCCTACCCTTTTCTATATGTGGCACCTGCTGCGGTGCCAAGCACACTAAAACCACACACTATCCTCCCGACCTGTGTGCATGTTCATGCGGGAGCGTGATTTTAACCCTAGCATTACACTGCACAGTGGTGGTCATGGTGTTGGCGGCGACTAAAACAATTATGTTCTGGAAACAAAACAAAACCAGACACATGAACGCTGAGCCCCACCTCTGTAGCACAATGTCCGCAATGATGGAGCACAAGTGGTAGAGCGATCAATTTGGTTCTGTCAATGTTTTGTGTATTATTTTGTAGTTGTATTTTTTCCCTATTCTCGTTTTACAAAATTTTAACGACCTCGTAAACAATTGGGAAAACAGCCTTTGTTATGGTAGAAAATGTAAACAAATTTTGAAAGGTTCGCTTTCTGTCTCTGCGTCTACCCTCCTAAAACTATGCAATAGCCGTTTGTGCGCGCCCAAATGTAGGCAACGAGAAAGCAAATACTGACAACAGCACGCGTATCGCGGCGGGAAGAACACGATTTATACTCAGCCGCCTCTTTCTTTTACTTGACGAATAAAAGCAGTATGTCAGTGGACAAACCAAACCAGACACCACTTGAGAGATTAATGCAGTCGCGAGAGTCAAAGTCTCTATAAACAAAACAACCAACCGACCGCACAAAACTTACGGCTGTCGCGGTTGGAGAGCTAGTAGCATTAGCATCGTGCACGTTTATGATGCCACATTTTGGGATGCGGTACCGTGTAACTAAACTTCCCACCAAATGGCGTCGCGCCGTGAAGCACGAAGCCATATTCCATGACATTCTATGATATTAGCAGTGCTGCGAAATGTCACTATCAATGTCATAAAAAAATCTGACTGAAACAAAACCCATATCAGCGTCACGTACTCAATTGTGACAATCAGAGGTGATACTCAGAACGATTGCTGTGACTAATACATGCTCATGACATGTTTGCGACCATCGCTTCGTCAGTCACTATATCACGACTTTTTTTGCTGTGAATAATTTTGCAAAATGTCACTGCCATAGTCATGACAAATTCTGGCTGAAACAAAATCATCTCAGCGTCACGAGCTTTACTGCGAAGATCAAAGGCGAGCCTCAAACAGTTGGTGCGACCATCGCATGCTTGGTGGTGACATTGTGTGCAACCAACTCGTGTTCAATCACGTGGTCGCGACATTTTCAGTCGGTAATCATCGCGATGGTCACGGGAGATATGCATTGCGTGCGAGTGGTTCCAAGAAACAAAATGAGCATGGTTTCTCGCACTGTTTGACCCGACAGATAATCAAAACAGATAGAGGGAGAAAGCATGCTCATTTTGTTGCTAGAGCCTACGCGCCAAGTATATTCTAAGAATGTCGCGATTATCGCCGACAACAATGTCGTGACCACGTGAGTGATCAAAAGTTGGGTGCTAAACTAAATGTCACCAAGCATGTGATTGATTTTCCAACTGTTTGATTATAGTCACTGATCATCTCAGTTGTGTACGTGATCTGATTTGAATTTCGTTTCAGTCATGAGTGTTGATGATTGAAACAGTGGCATTTGGCAGCACTGTTCACAGCCAGAAAAAAAATCATGATAATGCTTGCGCCGGCATTAAGCTAAGCTTGTCAGTCAGAGTATCGCGTTGGACTCAAAAATTCACATGTCGTGTTCAGCATGTCATGGCGAACTTTTATTGACTATCAGCAATGAGCATCAAGCTACCACGGATATGTTCATTGTTTTCGTTGGTGAAAATCTCGTGATACTCATGACATTTTGCAGCACTGGATATTAGATGAAAGGTCCTTACAAAAACAATCAGTTTCACGGCGAATATTTTCACGCCATGGGTGGGCACGTGAAAAATTTGGCATTTCATCGAATGTCATCGCACCATACAGGATGACAGCTGGGTATATACATTTAGGCGTGAAATGTTTTAGCCATGTTGTTTTTGGTTATTTTTTTACGCTTCACGGCGTGAAATTGTCTCGATATGTTTGGTTGCTCGGGTAGATGTATAGATGTGAATTGTTTGCGATTCATGCGCGCCATTCCACGTAGGACCCCCTCTCCTTTCCTTTGACTCTCTGTGTGTTAGCCATCTTTTAACTCGCGCAAAACCTTAACGAAGGACTGAGAAACGCACGGGAATGGATGAGTGTAAATTGCTAGCGCATACAGAACGCGCCACCGCGCCATCATGCTACCATCTAATACGGACGTCACACGAGGCGTAAACTCAAAAAGTTTACACTTGATTTGTATGGAAGAGTGTAAACTTCCTGTCAAAAGATTATAGGGTTGTGTGGCTGAAATCGAATTTACGCCAAAGTTAACGCCAAAGTTCGGGTGACGTTCGTACAAGCAGGCTTTTAAGGAAGGGGTTTGTGTTATTACCAACAACAACAACCCGACCACGTGTAGATTCAACAGCGTGTTGGTGCCTGCACTAATGCTAACCCGTGCAAGAGCTTTTTTTGTTACTGTTGTTCCGGTTGGAAGGGTACAGAAATAAACATTCCGCTGGATTTTGCGCGCGCGCGTGCTTGTTTTTGTTTGTCTGCTTTGGCTCACTGCCGTCGTACGCTTTTTGCTCTCGGTATCTCGTTTGAATGCCTTAGGATTTTTTACGCAAATTTTACCTATACCATTTGGCGCTGTAAGACAACCGATTGGTGCCGTGACACAAGTGTTCAGTTATAATGTATTGCCGGTTATGAAATCAAATCGCATTCTTTCTGCCTTCTTTGAGCTGGCATTCATTTGTTTAACATTACTTACTTACTTACTTATCCGGCGCTACAACCGCTTTGCGGTCTTGGCCTGCCTCAGGAGTGCCCGAAACCGCTCACGGTCTCGCGCCTTCGTCTGCCAGTCCGTTATCCCATTAAGGCCGCTTAATGGCGGACGCCTCCACGCCATCTTGCCACCTCAATTTGGGCCTACCACGCCTTCTCTGTCCTTGTGGACGGCCTAAAAAGACTTTACGGGCTGGGTCGTCCGTTTCCATGCGTACAACATGTCCAGCCCACCGGAGCCTGGCGAGCTTAATACGCTGTACGACAGTGAGGTCGCCGTACATCTCGTATAGCCTCGTCATTATATCGGCTCCTCCATTGTCCTTCCACACATACGGGGCCAAGTATCCTTCTGAGCATCTTCCTTCGAACGCGGCTAAGAGGGCTTCGTCAGATTTGGACAGTGTCCATGTCTCAGAGGCGTATGTGAGTACTGGTACTATATAGGTACTATATAGTCCCAGCTTCGTCCGTCGCGACAGGTTCTTTGAGGTGAACTGCTTTTTCAGGCTGTAGAATGACCGGTTGGCAGCCAGCATCCTTGCGCGCAACTCAGCTTCCATACTGTTGTCGTTGCTGACCTTTGACCCCAGATAGGTGAATTCTGGGACGACTTCAAAAGTGCGTTCACCTATCTGTACATCACGCCTACGTACATTCGGATTATTTATTGGTAGGTCCGCTGATGTTGCCACCATCAGTTTGGTCTTTGCCTCGTTTATCTGCAATCCGAGGCTCTCTGCCGCCTGCTCAATCCCTTGGTAGGCTTCTGCTACATAGGAGAGCCGCAGACCAATGATGTCTATATCATCAGCGTATGCCAGGATCTGGGTTGACTTATAGAAGATGGTTCCGGTAGTCTCCACCCTCGAGTCGCGGATGGCCCTCTCTAGCGCCAAGTTGAATAGGAGACAGGCAAGCCCGTCCCCCTGGCGCAGACCCTTGGTGGTAGCAAAAGGTCCTGAGAGTTTTCCATCCACCCTCACCTGGCATGTGACGTTGGTCATAGTCATTCTAACTAGCCTTATCAGTTTGGCCGGGATTCCAAATGAGCTCATAGCGTCGTACAGTTTTACCCTGGCTATGCTATCGTATGCGGCTTTGAAGTCTATGAAAAGATGGTATGTGTCGTTTCTGTATTAAGCCATCTTCTCCAAGATCTGCCGCATGGTGAAGATCTGATCAGTGGTTGATTTTCCGTCTCGGAATCCTCTTTGATAATTTCCTTCTATCTCTTCGACGTACGGGACAAGGCGATCCTGAAGGATCAGGGAGAATATTTTAACACCGTAATACCCCTGTAGTTGTTGCAGTTCAACCTGTCTCCCTTTTTGTATACGGGGTAGATGATGCCGAGATTCCAATCACAAGGCATCGATTCGCTATCCCACACCTCAGTAACTATTTGATGAATCTCGTTTTCTAGTCGTGCACCTCCATTCTTGACCAGTTCAGCTGCAATTCCGTCGGTTCCGGGTGCCTTGTTATTTTTCAGCCAACGGATAGCCTTTCGTGTTTCTTCTATGCTAGGTGGCAGTAGCATGACACTATCTGCTAGTGGCGCTTCTAGCTGTTCGTTTAACTGGTCGTTGAGTAATTCATCCGTTGCGTTCATCCGTTCCGTTGCTGCATTGCTCGGAATGTAGTATTCTTACGTTCGGTCACTTGTCTGCATTCATCGTCGAACCAACCAGATTTGGTGTTGCCACGACGTGGTGGGAGTATATTTCTTGCACAGTTTATTATTTTTGTTTTTAGAGCGTTCCATCTCTCGCTCGTAGTTTCATATCTGTTTTCTGGTAGTAGAGACTCGTCTAAAGCGGCTTTAAATTCCTGTTGGACAGTAATGTCCCTTAGAGAGTCCGTGTTGAGCCGAGGCTGCGTGTTTTCTCCGTCCCCATTGGCGCGGGGGCGGGCGATTCTACAACGTATCACTAAGCCAAGCAAGTAGTGATCGGAATCGATATTGGCTCCTCGATAAGTTATGAAGTTTAACAGGCTCGACTGTCGTCGGCGGGTTATTAACACGTGGTCGATCTGGTTGAAGGATTCGCCATCCGGGTGCGCCCACGTCATTTTGTGGATGTCCCTCCGCGCAAATTTGGTACTTCCTACAACCAGATTGTTCGCTGCGGCGAACTGGACCGATATACTGCCATTGTCGTTACTGTGCTCATGCAGACTGTGTTAGCCAATGTATTGGCGGTACATTGGCTCCCTACCGACTTTTGCGTTGAAGTCCCCCAGGATGATTTTGAGGTCATGCCTGGGGCACGCATGTATAGTTCTAGCGAGGCGGCCGTAAAAAAGGTCCTTCTCCTCTTCCTCTTTATCTTCGGTAGGGGCGTGAACGTTTATGAGGCTTATATTAAAAAATTTGCCTCGCATGCGCAGGGTGCATAGCCTATCGTTTATAGCCTTGAAATCTATGATTACGGATTTCAGCCGGGGACCTACGGCGAAACCCGTTCCGAGCACGTGGTGGCGGTCGTGGCAGCTGTAGTAAATGTCGTAGCATTGCTTACCACGCCTGTTGTGCACACCGTTCCCTAGCCACCGAATCTCTTGTAGAGCTACGAGGTCCATGCTCAGTGTAGCTAGGGCGTCATCAAGTTGTTTCAAGACTCCGGCTTTGCTAAGAGTGCGTACATTCCATGAGCCCATTTTAATCGTTGTCCGGAGGCAGTGCGTTTGGTCGGTATCGTTATGTCCGTTTCGTATCCTTCTGATGCTTTCTGTAGTCAGCCAACTAAGCAAAACATTAACATTAGCAAAAAGATTTGTACATGGCAATATTTATGTGAGTATTCATTGCTCTCAGGTAAAACTATACAAAAAAGCTTCCAACCAACAATTGCAAGATACGCTTGGTGTTGCTTGCACTGCACGTCTCTAATTTAAATATGTTCTCTTAGTCATGGAAAAGTATTCCACTAACAGTCGAGCGCAAACCAAGCTCCCCCCCCCCCCCCTCTTTCGCTTCATTCTGGGCAGGTTGTTTAAAACTTTGTACTTATAAATTGCCCACCGAAACTATGTGATGATTGCGGCGAGTGTGTTCCTTTCTAGCTTCCACCAGTATATGGATGATTACACCATTGGTGATTGTTTTTGCACCAAGTGTGTATGTGTATGTGAGCGCGCGCGTGTTTGTGTGTGTGTGTTTCTGTAGTTCTGCGGACGATAAAACGGTGCGACACACACAACCAAGAAAATGATTCTGTCTAACGATATCGATTGATTATCGCTCTTATCGTACACACCTCGCCGCAATTATGGTCCTCTCGTCATCTCTCTCTCTTTCTCTCTTCTCTCCCTCTCCCCCCTCCTCTTTATTTCTGTCTCTTTCTCTCTCCCTCTCTCCCTCTCTCCCTCTCTCCCTGTCTCTTTCTCCCTTTCGCTATCTTTATAAACTGAAATGCAATGCAAAAAATGCAGCATTCCGGACGGCGCGGGACCTTTTTTAAATGTCCGGCTGTGACGTCACCGTCAGACAATGGACATCGATTATCAAAACCGATCACAGGATCTGGATCTGTATCGATTTTTGGTACACGGGGCCTCCCTAACAAACCAAAAACAAAAAACAAAATGGTCGGTATGGGTCTGCCCTTTCTGTAGGAGAGAATTGCTATTCACCTTCTCACTCACTCTCGTTGGGACTGGTAGTGGATGAAAGTGCCGGGATTAATCCCAATCGATGCCGAGACACATCGCGACCACCTCGGGTGGAAAACTTACAGAGTATTCCAAGTCACCTTCGAATGTGCACATAATTATTCACCGCATCCTAGATGTTTTTCAACAACTGTCAAATGTTGTTTTTCAACAGCTTCAAAATGAAATTCAGTTTTAACACATGATTTTCAACACATCACAAAGAACTGTCAAACTCAATCCAGCCTGAGACGTGTTGAAAATCATGCTGAAGAAATTAAAAATTATTATGATGGAAATGAAATAGCAGATTGATGTGGATTAACATCTTGCACGCGTTGAATAATAACGTTTACATTCGAAATTGACTTGGAAAACCCTGTAATGATAATGTTTTTGTCGTTTTTGCTGTTTTCCGTTGTTGTTCGAGGCTCGCAAGACGAACCTTTTCGAAGGCCACCCTTAGAAAGTCTGCATGTATGTGTGTTTTCATTCTAATACACTTCTACAACCTCCCACGTCCCCAACCTTCCCATGTTAGTGGCGTGAGACAGACGATGGAGGTGACGGTCTGTTGCCATCGTTTTTTTCACTGGAATTTGAAGCCGGATCACATTACCCGTTGACCATTGAAGTATTGAAAATCATTCTGAAGAAATTAAAAATTATTATGATGGAAATGAAATATCAGAGTGATGTGGAGTGTTTGCCTGTAGCGAAAAACAATGTTTACATTCGAAATTAACTCGGAAAACCTTGTATTGGACGCACTCGCATGCGCAAGAACAAGAAACTGTCGCAATTGGGCCCGAAACTCCCGCTGGCCTCCACCACTCTAGCCATGAAGCAGACGAAGCAAGGCCATACTGCGACAATGTTTGTTTTGTTGCAAAGCGCGCATTCGATGGGTGCGTATACCTTCTGTTTTTCTTTTGGACCGAAGCTAACTAGAAGACATGCTTAGTTCAACTTAACCATAGTTCACCAAGAAAAAATAGATTTATACTGCGTAAATCAAAGTTTTATTTTATTTTCACGTTAATACGCATATGTCTTTTTGACACGCAACGATCTTTCGACAGGTTATTCCGAAAGCTCGCCCGAAAGCTTCGAAAGCTTTGCGTTTGAGACTTTGCTATTCTAACAATACTCTTTCGTTTTTGGCTTTTACTAGTAATTAATTCCATCTTCCCTAGGCAAGTGAAAAGCTACAAAAAGCAATAAAGAATTCTTTTGGATATAACGAATTGTTCACCAATATTTTGCGCACATAACGCCCGTAACGAGCACGAAAGAAAGCACCCTAACCCGTAGTGCAAGCTCCCATTTTTTAAAGCTTTGCTAAGCTAACACCACAACAAAAGTTCCGCTTGCGAAGCTTTGCGCCGGCCAACAGCAATGGAAGCTCTTTTCGATACAAAGGATGCGAAAGCTTTCATTATTCTTGGGGTGCATTATTTTTGGTGATTGCCGTTTAAACGTTCTGCATTCAGGATGCGTCAGACAGGGTGAAAGTGATGAATGATATCACTGTACATCTATTTTAATGTGTTGTTTTGAGCATTTGAGCGAGAATTTGCTTCTTGAACTTTTTGAACAAAAATTAAAATAAAATAATAACAATTTCAAATTTTATTAAAAATAAAAAAAAAAAACACTTCGTAATACGAATGAAATATTTAGTCTGCTGGTGTAAACATTTCAGGAAAAAGGAGATGTTTGAGATTGAAGTCGACAGCACACCTATCTTGCCCAAGACACTGTTGCTCAATTGACTTGATTGTGTTTTATGTTGTTTGCTTTGCTCGTTTATTCCTCTTCTTGTTCGTCTTCTTCTTCTACGGCTCATTACTCTGAAACCACTCGCGCCCTTCGATTTGCCCACCAGCAGCAGAAATGCAGCGCGTCTGTTTTGTTCTATTCCGGTTTTGTTTCTTGCTTTTTTCTTGGTTTTTTTTCTATTTTATTAACGTTTAACGTTTACCAGTTTGTGTAACCATTCCCTTCTTTTTCAACGGTCGGCTTTGTTTTATATTCTTGGGGTTTCGTTTTTTTCCATTTCGTCTTCCCCTTGGGTTTTTTGTTGCTTTCCGTTTGCGTCTCTCCTTGGCTTTAAGGCCAAACATCCCTGGTTTCTCAAGGGTATAGGAGTGATTTCAACTGCAAGGTTTGTTATTTTCTTATATTTTTGTGTTGCTTTTCTTATTCTCTCCTCTATCCTCGGTTATTTGTCCGTTTCAATGAGCGTTCGCTTTTCCCTTCCCTTCTTTGTGTTTTTGTTTCGTTTCGGCTTCACTTCCCTATTCCCTCCCCCTCCCCCCCTCCCCCGGACTCTCAGTATAATGTTTTAGTATAACAAACGTTTCTGTGGACGTTTTATATTGTTTTATTAGATGACTCGCTCCGGTATTTCGTTGCTCCCCAGCGGACGTTTTCATCCCCCTCGCTCTCCGGGCTTTCGAGAGCGTCGTCCCTGTACTCCTTCTTTCCCTTCTGCTCCTTTCTTTCGTGCGTTTTTCTTGCCACAATGGCGTATGTCTCGTATTTATTCGTCTTCTCATAAAGCAAAAGGCACAGGAACCAGCTACGTCAAAACTGGCAGAAAGGAAAGAAAAATAAGGAGCACGGGAGAAGAAGAAACACAAAAAACCGACGCCGTTTGCCATTTTCTTCTCTTGCACGGTTCACAAGTTAAGTTTTAGGGCCTGTGCAAGATTGCGCGCGTGTGTGTATGTGTGCACACGATTTAGTTTCATATTCACCCCTGTTTCCCTGTGCCTTCTCTTTCCAAACGGCCGTACTCACTCTTTCTGACCTTTCGGGGAAACGTGAGGCAAACACACAAACTCACACACACACACACAGAATTCTTAGCTTGTACACGCGCGTTCTCACGCTGCCAGGGCATCGTATAAAAAAAACGGTTTTGCCAAACGAGAACCGTTCCATTAGGCTGAATTGCCCTAGAATGCAATGGTTGGGTGTTCGTAAACTATGCACCAAACTCCCTCACACCTAAGTAAACGAGGGATAAACAGCGCGGGATTGCGTCGGTATGTTGCCTTACCGCCGGCCTTCACAGCCGCACACGCACACACGCACGCATACAAAACTCGTCGCAGATGGAAGTATTTAACGTCCACGCAAAGTTGTATGACAATTTGCGATGCGTTCATCGTTTTTTTTACGTTTTAAGTTTTTTTTAATCGCAACTGATCGCTAACAATAATTGCTGTGTTATGGCTTGATGTCTATTTGTGCCACTGAAAGCTTCTGGCAGGAAGTGGGACGGTGCTCTCCTGAGAGGTGTAACTTTTTAGGGGAAGCAATCAGTAAATATATATAAAGTAAATATATACTATATATACTATATATATATATATATATATAAAGAGGAAGTGTACGTCAATAACAAAACCCTGCAATTCCTCTACAATTTTATTGTATTGTTTTTTTTTCGTACATCGCACATCGTAAACGAAGTACATATTATAACAGGCCACCGTCCCTAGCCTGTCCCACCAGGGGCTAACCTTAGAAACGGACGTAGACCAACAACGTGAATAAAACTACAATTGCCGAACATAAGAGAAAAAAAAGAACCGAGGTCGCCATTGCTTGTCCCGCGTACCGACGAGATTTGCAAACACTGTCCCGTGTGTGCACAAAGGGTTGGCACAGGGGGAGGGTTGGCTTAGCTTAGCTGTCTTGCTCGCACTCCCACACCCTCAGCCCTTTCATGTACTTCAATGCCTTCGCAAGAGGTAGACGCATAATCTGTATAAGCAAATCTTACTACACTATTTCAATGCCTTTAATAGCCTCAGGCTCACGAAGGAACGAACACCAACAAGAAGAACAGAGCATTTACTATCAGACAAAGCAATAAAAAGAGACCCCGTGAGAGAGAGAGAGAGAGAGAGAGAGAGAGAGAGAGAGAGAGAGAGAGAGAGAAAGTGTGTGTGTGTGTGTGTGTGTGTGTGTGTGTGTGTGTGTGTGTGTGTGTGTGTGTGTGTGTGTGTGTGTGTGTGTGTGTGTGTGTGTGTGTGTGTGTGTGTGCTCTGTGTGTGTTCTGTGCGTCTACCTCAGGAATACAAGCAGATAGGCCCCTTTGTATAAATGTGGAGAGATGAGGATAGTGTGAATTTTAATTTGCAGGGTTGCTCTCCTATGCGTGTGATTTCTGTGACGCGAAAAACATGCAAAAGAACGCTCATTAACCCTGTCCAATGAAGTAGACGCCGAAAAGGCACAAATTTATTCGCATTTGTACGACAGCACAAACGGGAAGCAATAACAGCCCAGGCTTCTTGCGTACATTATTTTCTTATTATTTAGCCACGTAAGCTAATGTGAAGCAACCAAACAAAAAAGGGCGCTGTCTTCCCTTTCTCTCTCTTTCTCTCTCCCTCTCTTTCTCTCTTTCTCTCTTTCTCTCTCCCTCTCTTTCTCTCTTTCTCTCTTTCTCTCTCTCTCTCTCTCTCACTCTCTCTCTCACGCACACACACAGAGCCAAGCATTGGTCTTCCGCGTGCGCGCTTTCCCCCGGTGCGACCGTTTCTTTCCCCTTTACGCTTGCGATTGCTGCGAGCAGTGTAGCGCGACCTTCCAACCGGTTTTCAGCTTGTAAACCGCACCCAACACCGCGGCGTTCCATTCGTTCTGCTCAATTCCTGTTGGAGTTTTATTTTTTTTTCTTTTAATGCGCAACGAAAAGAAGGAACCCGGTTCTCTGTCCGCTGCCATGGCGGGATGAACGCTTGCACAAAGGCGACACACACACAAGCCCTCACATCAACCCTGTAGCGTAAAAGTGCACACACACATATAATACTTTTATACGCAGTAGAGAAAAAACAAGGAACACAACCACAACCCCTATTACTTCTACGATGCTCCGTTGCCTCGCGTGTTCGTCGGGGCTGAAACAAGCGAGACTGTGTATGTGTGCGTGCGCGTGGGCTTCCATGCGACAGAGAAGGGCTAATTGACAGAGCAGCAAAACCGATTCAATAACCTTTCGGGGTGTACAACAAAAAAGAGAGGGGATCCGGGATAGCTAAAGAACATGGATAGAGGAAAGCACCGGTACGAAGGGATAGAATCGGCAATAGCAGCAACAACAGGGGTGCAAGGGAAAGCAGGGCCATAAATTATGAGCGTCTCTGGGTCTAGGCTCCGGGCTCGTCGTCCCTTAATGTGTTCTACCGCCCGGTATAAATCGGCTGGTGTCCTTCCCAATTTTGTTGTCGCTGGTTGATTTTATACAATTTCTACCTGACAGAAATGTATACATATTTCCATTATTCTCTTGCTATGTTCCAAGCCTGTGTGCCTGTGACCCTTTTTTTAATTCTGTTTGTGCCTCTTCCTTACCTTCGCCCTCCTTGCCGGGCACACGGTTGTTCCATTCTTAACTTTGGGTGCCACTGCAGGAAAACAATTTTGTACGGTCGCGGATGGAAAATACGTTTTTATGCAGAGGCGCATGAAGTCAAAAGGCTCAAAGTCTTTATGAATATCAATAAAAAATGCGTTTCTAGTGGAATAAAACAATAAAATAATTTGTTTTTTTTTATAACAATGAAATTATTTGTACAAAATTATATGACAAAGGTTCGAAAAACATTAAAATTATACGAACTCATTTGGTATTCTTACAATCGTATAGCTCTCATATTGTGGGGCGCATAAAAATAAATTGAAAACAAAATTTAAATATACTGAAAACCCCTACACAAGTGAAATAATCATAAAACAAAAAAGAGTTTGTTGAATACAAACACAATTAATAATAAAAATGTTACACTTCAGCGTAATATGTCCGGCTTATTCTCAGTGTGGGGTGGATTCATTCATCTCATCGATGTGTTAAAAATGACCGGCTATGG